>NC_091076.1:86172500-86473100 GCF_032405125.1 Capricornis sumatraensis | reverse complement strand
GCTGCACACAGAAGCCCAGGCTCAAATTGTGCAGAGCTGGAAAGAGCTGGCTGACTTGGCATGCGCGTTCACAAAGGCCGTGGCTGAAGCGCCCTTCAAGTGAGTGCCCCCCGTCGAGCCCTGGCTCAGTGGCTGGGCCTTGTCCTTTACAATGATTCTGGTACCCAGAGAAGAGGTCTCCTTCCCCTAACTCTGCTGCTAGTCTGTTGTTGCTCAAGCTTGAGGCAGAAGCAGCTGACTTAACCCTGGGGATTCTTGGAAGGAGCCTTCAAGCACGGTCCCTTTAAAATGTTCTCCTTTAGCTTATATGTGTAGCGATTGCCTGGTGGCTTAGATGGTAAAGAATCTGCCTGTAGCGTGGGAGACCTGGGTTCACTGCCTGGGTCAGGAAGATCCCCTGGAGAAGGGAATGGCAATCCACTCCAGTATTCTTGCCTGGAGAATTCCATGGACAGAGGTACAGTTCATGGGGTTGCAAGAGAGTCCAACCCAACTGAACGACTAACACTTTAGCTTAGGTGTAAGTTTATGTTCTGCAGATTCGTACTGGGTTATCAGTGGGCCAAGTTACCAGGATTCATTGCAGATCAGGTCACAATAAAACATGCTTTTGTAAAACAATTTTTTAGCATACTTAGCTCAAGGGCTGTTCATCGTTAGGACTTAAAAGTTAATGAGACCTGAGAGACAGTCGAGTCCTTCATTTTATACCTGAGGGAACTGAGGCCTGAAGAGACTGACTTGTCAAAGTTCCGAGCAAATTAGAACCAGAGCTAGACTCTAAATTGCCTGACACCCAGTCCCCTGTGCCTACGCCTGTGCACACTGCCTCCCCAAATAGAGCCCAGTCTCAGTGTAAGCAAGAATCTGGTAACTTCTCTTTTAATGAAAAGGAGTAAATGTTGTTTTTAAGGGAATCTAGTTAGTTTTTAAGCAACTAGCATTGCCTGGGTGGAACATTGTACACACCTCTTCCAAGGTCAGAGGAAGGTTTTTAAGTTCCTAGTTAAAGGGACAAGTGCAGCAGACAAATGCATGACTTTTAGCTCCTCAACTGCGCTGTTTGCAGGAAGCTCCGAGATCAAACTAGTTTCTCCTTCTGCCTGGAGAGTGACTGGGCTGGAGGGGCCAAGGTGGACCACTCTGGCAGGGGGCTTGCACTGGTCTGGAGGAGACAGATTCAGCAGCTGAACCGGGTCAGCCTGGAGATGGCCAGTGCCATTGTGGACGCCTACCCCTCCCCACAGATCCTGATCCAGGTATGCTCTTCCAGGGGTCACTGCCCAGTGTGCTGTGGCCTTGGTGGACTCCCAGTTCCCATGGACAGCACTGGTGAGGGCCCAGGAGTGCCTTGTAAGTCCACAGTGCGGGTCTGAGATCAGAGTCAACACTGATCAGGGAGGGAGGACAGATTCTCATCTCATTCTCATCAACACAAGCTTCCTATCCTCTGTTCGTAGATGAAGAATGGCTGTGGGTAGTGTGGTATTAACAGCTCATTTACTACTTTCAGGCTTATAAGCGGTGTTTTTCTGAGCAAGAACGCCAGAATTTGCTCGCAGACTTAAAGGTGCGCCGTGGGGAAGGCGTGACAGCCACCTCGCGCCGTGTTGGACCAGAGCTGTCCAGGCGTATCTACCTTCAGATGACAGCTTTGCAGCCAGATCTCTCCTTAGACAGTGCAGACTGAAGCCAGCCCTCAGGATAAGGATGAAAAGCTGGTTTCCACCGCTGCAGCATGACTACAGTGTAGGAATGAGGAGCACCTCCTGCAGCACAAGCCTGGGTCCTGCCCACAGCAGGCTTTCCTTGGTGTTGCTATTTGTGATAGTCTCTACCTGCCCACCTGGGGTGGAGGCCGAGATGCCTTCCTCTCCTAGCAAGTCAACTGCCATGTATGAACTGCCCCTGCCCTTGCCCCAGGCAGCCCTCAAAAATACAAAGGAACAAAGACAGACCACTCAGACATGTATTTAATAATCGCAGAAATCCAAAAGTACCCCAGCATCAAATCTCCAGGCCACAAGTGAACTGCCCTCAGCTGGTGGCTTGACGAGGCTGGGCGTGCTCTTGCCTTCCCCCGACCCACCAGAGCTCCCTCACCCAGCCAAGGAACGGGGATCCAGTCACTGTGCCAGCTTCTGTATTCTCTTAATCTCATCTTATGTCCTGTGTTCAATTTTAATAAAGCATTTGTGCCATTGGCTCTGGAGCTTAGAGGAAGAATAAAGGAATGTACAGTGATTCTGAGTGAGCTGTGGGCCTACGCAGCAGTCCTCCCTGAGGGAGAAAAGAATACGCCTTTTCTTCCGTTATCGGACAGTCACAAGCGTCAGTGCTATCCATGGGCCACTAGTGCTGACAAGCTGGACCCCGCTGTCTGAACATGCCAGGTTCTCAATCTCCCCGGGGAAAGGCAGGGAGCTTTCAATCACGAGTATTCTGTGAAGGAGCACCATGACGGCCATTTCTGATGTAGTGAAAAGAGGTAAAGGAGGCCACAGAGCAAGAAAACGCTGACTCTGGCAGATAAAGGGAGTGGACAGTGCTGCCTTGCTCATGCTAGTGGTTAATGTGCCACTTTTAAACTCCATGATGTCTAGGATCAATGCTAAACATCAAGTCTCCTGTGAAGCTTAGTTTTCAGGTTGCCTATGTGGTATTGAGTCACACCAATTATGTAATAGAGCTGTCACAGACAATGTGGCTTTGCAAGGATCCAGCTTCTTCTTTATTGGCAATCAAGTGATTAATGCTGTCAAACTGATGCCAGGAGCCTGGACTGTGCCCATTTTATAGAAGCCACATAAGTTGTGGCAGGACTCTGCAGGAGCTGCCCAAGACCCTTGTGGCTATGAGATTTCTATTTATAGGTCATAAATCTGTTTCCCATGAGAGATTCTGTACTCCAGCCAAGAGACACCCAATTCTTGTGTAAGTTTTGTTTACTCAGGACATTATAAAGAAGGTAAAATGATGGGGAAAAAAAGATACTGGGTGGGAATCCAGTTCTGCCCACAAACTAGCTGGAAGACCATAGGCAAGTCATGGAAAGCCTCAGTCTCCCTGTCTACAAGTGTTACATTGGACTGGATAATCTGGAAGTCCTGTCACAGCCCAAGATTTTGTATGGCTGTTAAAATATCTGAATGTCTGAGATCCTTAAAAAGTAGGTATGCCCCTCCCCCGCAATTTAGATGAGATTTGCCAAGTATGGTGTTCCCCTAGTCCCCAATAACACACTGCCTCCTGATCTGCCCTGGCTCCCCAGGGAGGAATGAAAGAAAGGGTCTGTGACATACAAAAGTATAAATGTAGTGACAGCTGACCTTTAGTAGAAACGCGTCTTGCCTTTACACAGCTTTGTATAACAACTAGAAAAGGCTCTCTCCCTAACCCAAGCCTATTCTTTTAAGCATGCAGGTAACTGTCCACACCTCCTATTTCTCCTTATTCCACCAGGGAACCCTGACTGAGGAACAAAGAAGTGTTACAAAGAGGAGGTCTCAGGTACCAAATGACAGCCATTTGATGATGGCAGGTAGGTCTGACACTAAAAAGAGGTTGTGTCCAGCAGAACCCAATTCCATAGGAATCCAAGCTCCAAGGCTGGGAGGCAGCAGGTGTTGAGGACAAGCTCACTGTTGAGAATCGGTCTGCAGGACCCACTGGAGGATGTCATGGCTGCGCAGGCCCCGGACGGCATTGTCGTAGATGGTGTTCACACTGGTGCAGAGGGGCTGCTGCTGCAGCTCGGTCACCCGACAAGCAACCAGCCCACCAGCCACACACAGCAGCAGCAGCAGCAGCAGCTTCAGCACAGCCCAGGATCGAGTGTGTTTCCGGGGTGGTGGCTTACGGGGGCGAGAGCCGGACTTAGATTCTGGAGGGGCAGAGTCACAGTAGACAGAGTTCAGGCAGTTAGGGAGAGGCGCGCTCTAGTCAGTGCTAGCCGCCTCCGTGCACATCCACTCACACCCCTCCGCTCTGATGAAAACTCCCCAGGCCCTCAGGAGAGCACAATTACAAGGAGACTTGAGCTCTTAAAACCTTTGCTATGCAGAGATTGAAACATGAACTTTGTCCCTTGGATCTCAGGGAGTAGACTGAAAGCAGATTCATTCATGCGGATGTCTCGTGTAGCATACAGTCCCCAGGGTCCTAAGTTCTCCTCCAGAACATGCCAATAATCCAGGCCCCGAGGGCCCAGGGCAGGGCTTTATCAGGAGGTGCCAAGCGTGGATAGAGTGCTGCCCATTTGGGGAAACAGGTTCAAAATTTATAAATACTTCTAATATATAAAATAGCCTGACACACATATTGGCAACAGTGATTAATGCTGGAAATGGGATTACAGGTGATTGATCACCATTTTCTGATATATACAGAAATTCTCTGCAATTAATATATTTAAAATTAGGGAGAAAAAATTGATTTTGAGATTTTTAGGCAAGTTTTTAAAAAACCTGTCTGAACACCCATATGCCAAGAACTACATGATCCGGTCAGAGGTTTTTTTTCAATCCTATCACAACCCGAAGGGAGGTATGATCCTTATTTACATAAGGGAACAATGGCGGTGAGGCTGGGTGGCCTGCTCAAGGCCAGTGCGGGGCAAGCAGGGACAGGCGCAGGCCTCCCGTCCCCAGAGCTTCCCTGTTCAGGTGCCTTCCCCTCAGGGGCCCCTTTTGGCCCAGAAGATATAGTCCTCACTTACACATGGAGCCACATTGCTACACAAATCCAACAGGGCATACTCAGGCAAAACGCTCATGTGGTTTTTACGTGACATGGCTTCCTGAATGCAGGCCACATAATTCTGTGTTCACTAAAGAGTGATCTGGTCCAACTTGGAAAGAAAATCACAGACCACGCTGGCACCACTGAGACAGGACCACACACTCAGGAGCCCAGTCACTTGCTGGATGATGGGAGGATCTTCTAACAGTCATGTGACCACAAGTGATCTTCACCTTTCTGGGTGATTTTAGAATCTAACCTTTACAAAAAGTGCAACTCCCTGTTCGGGAAATGTTCTCAGCCACATCTGATCCAAACACGTGACACTGGGAAAACAAACCAGTCAGGGCACTAGGAGGGTTCCCATTCCCTGTAAGTGGATCCTCCAAGTTACTCCCAGACTTTAGAGTATATTGTAGCTGACAAGGTCTATAAGCTTGTTCGCTCGCTTGCTCACTCAGCTACGCCTAGAAATCTAAGCCATTCTCTCACCACACCCCTCCTGGAACCCTGCAACTGATAGAAAAACCTACTCGGGGCCTGATTTGTTTCCTTCTTAGGTTTCTTCTCCTGCTCCCGCTTGGCTGCTTTGAGGGCGTCATACTCCTTTCTCCGGCGCTCCTTCTCTTCTGCCTTCTCCCGCTTCCGCAGTTCCCGCTCTTGAGCCTCCTTAGCTCGCTGCTTGGCCTCCCACTTCTTCTCAGCCTCTACAAGAAAGTATACCCCAAAGTGGCTTCTCTCACAGACCTCCAGTGTGCTATCCCAAGTAATTAATATGGATTCAGCTCCCTTCCCCTAATGCGGTGGATCACATGTCTTTCTGTTCTCTGGGAAGTAAGCCCTCCCTAAAATACAATAAGCTGCTCTCAGGGTTTGCCCAGTGGATTCTTATTAAGGGGTTCCTAGCCACAGGCAGCAGAAAGAGTAGGGTGACATAGCAAGAGGGGCATAAGAAAGGTATGGGTGATGAGTCTGGTGCTCCTTCAGAACTGTGATTCACAGCCATTCACAGCCTTGCACAACTCAACTATGAGCAGAGGAAAGAAGGGAGGTGTTGATTCCATGGGAATCTCATCTTTCCAAGCTTTGGAAAGAAATGTGGCATGGGAGGGCAGGATGAAAAAGTGAGTATTCAGGTTCAGAGTTAGAAAGGTTGGAAATGTTTTCCTGAAAAAGTAAAACTAACAGCTTGTCAGAGGGTACTCTAGACTTCAACTCAGGAGTCTATATAACATTCAGATTTATTCCACAGCTCAAGTATGTTTACATACGACACCCACCTTACAAATAACTGGTTTCTAAAAATGCATTTCCAAATAAGTTATCTGAAAGACTGAAGTACATTTTTCCAAAGCCAGAATGCCATAGATGGTGATTAAATGTCCTGTTAGGGCTCAAAAGCCTATTTGAACTGTCATGTATCTGAATGGTAGTAGTGTTAGCACTGTAGCTGCCCACTGCTTTGTAAACAAACTCCAGGTTCCAGATGGGCACCAAGAATGCCAAGAACACACTCTGCCCAGCCTTAAGAGAACATGTGCCATCCAGAGGCAAAAGCAGCAGCAGTCACAGTAAACACAGGCAGCATGTACAAGGGACTGTCACAACCCGGGGGTTCTGATCTCGGGCCCGCCTACAGTCAGCACTACACATGTCCCTCTAACCATGGGAGTCCTCCAGTAAGGGGGCTCAGAAGTCAGCCACCAACAGAGCATCTGCTGTGTGCCGGGCCTTGTTCTAAGTGCTTGGATACAGCAGTGAAGAAAAGTCAGGCTCTACTGCCTAAGTCATCTCCTTTCTAGAGGAGACAAACAATAAACAAGTGAACAAACAGTCAAAAAAGATAGTGATGTGTGCCATAAAGGAAGTAATCAAGGACGTGATAGAGTGGCAGGTGGGTTGGCAATTCTAGCTTGAGTGGCTCTGAAAGGGTTATGGTTAACCTAAGGCAACATCTGAGCAGAGATAGGGACCATATGAAGCCAGTAGACAGCCACATAAAGATCTGAGGGAAAAGGAAATCAAGCAAAGCCCCTAAGATGATACTGTACTTGGTGTGTTTTGCAACAACAGAGGCTTGTGTGGCTGAGGGTAACTGTACTCTCTCCCTGGCACGTGGTATGAGGACAGAGAAGCAAGCAGGCCGGGGCATGGCAGGCCTTGTCAGCCATGTTACTGAGTTTGAATTTCATTCTGAGTTCAAATGGAAGCCATGAGAGGTCCAGCCAAATAGTAGCAGAATTGATTTATGTTTTAAAAACATCTCCCTGGCTGCCGTGTGGAAGGGGCACAAGTATGAGCCAGGGCACGGTGCTAGGAGGTACTGTGGCAGTCTATCGGAAGGAGACTTGACTAGCACCGGAGGTTCCACAGCTCACAGACTGGACACGGGAGTAACAGAAGAAAGCAATCATGGACACTTTCCCAATTTCAGGCTTGAATGAGGATGCTGGTTTCCCATTATGGGGGAACAGTAGGAGGTACTAAAGGGGATCTGGTTTAGCCATGCTTAATTTGAGATAACCTACCAACGTCTAAGCAGACAGAAAGACAAGCTATTGAATATGGCTGTGGGTCTCAGTGGGGAAGCTGGGACTGGAGAGATGCTGCCATCTACCATCACACTATTCCCTACTGCCCTGCAGGGCTCCTCTCCTGGATCCTAGCTCCTTAAGCATGAGAACCAGCTGGCTGGGGTGAGGACCGGGAAGATGACTAGAGGAGGGGTGACGACCTACCTCGGTCTGTTTCCAGTCGCCGCTGCCTCTCCCGCTCCTGCTCCGCTTGCACGGCCTTCATGTGCTGTAGCACCTGCAAAGGGAGGGGAGGGCGCTGAACCACTCCGATAACTGTCTTCACGCGGGGGATCTCAGAGAGACTGCTCCCTGCAGCAGCCCAGATCACCAGAGCCCTGGAAGCCGGGCTGCTAACAGAGTGAATCCTACCCTGTGTCCTCATTGCACCAGCCTCAGTCAGAGAAGAAACATGAGCCCAGTTCACTCAAGCTCACGAAAAAAAGCTTGTGAAACACAATACCAGTTGGAACCTGTAAAAAGTTCTGCCATTTACAATCACTTCTTGCAATTCTCCCAGCAACTTTTGTGTGGTGCAGAGATAGCACTTTCACTAAGACATCTTCCTGTCCGACCCCTCCTTTGGGCGCCTCAGGTTCCCCTCCTCCCACTTATGGGGAGTTTTCATACCCATCTCTGTCCTAGACTGTAAATGGGTATGGACTATTGTCCTTAGCTCTGCAGTTAAGCACAGAGCTTAGCTAATTACAGGCACAGGTATGATGTACAACTGACTGGATGCCTAAACAACTGACTGGATGCCTATTGTAAAGGTATGGAAGAAAACCCAAGCTCTGATGTCATGTGGCTAGAAAGTAGCCCAGCAGAGAGTGCAGGTCTGAGTTCCTAGGCCTAGGCCAGAGCTTGTCCCTCTTACTTCCAGTGCACAGAGGCAGGAGAGTTCTCAGAGAAAGGCATTATATGTGCTCATTAAACACTTGTTTTTTTTTACCTTATCTTCTTGACTGCATTAATAAGAGAAGAAAACCTAAAGCATTCTAAATTAAGACAGCAAATTGTCTCAACTGCCTGTTTCATGAATGCACTAGGCTATTCACTACTGAATACTAGATATGTATTCAAACGTAAACATCTTTCTTCATGGAAACTTCAGACATGGCTACATCTGTCCTAAGAAGGGCTCACGGCAGGCCTGCAAAAGCCGCTCCCTCCAGGAACCTGGCTTAAAGCCACAGGAACCCTGTCCTGAGTAACCCAGGACCAGCACCAACAGTGCACCGTCTGACTTCTCTCCAGAACAGTCACACTTACTTAAAAATGGCTGCTCAGCAAGGAGCTACAGGATCTGGAGGAAGGTCAAGCATGATGGGGAGAGGTGTGGCCCAAGTCCCTGTCTCACTCTGAACTCTGAATTTTATATGAGTACCAATCATGCAGTTGGTTTTAGTTGGGTAAAAGCTGGCCAAGTAAGGAACTGGAATGTTTAAGAACTGCCCCTTTTAGCTTGGCTACAATACATGAGGAGTTAGTTATCTGACCACACAGCCTGTTCAGAAATGGGAGAGGCTCCTCTGGAGCCTCTGGAGGGTAGATTTTGTCTACCTATCCTAGTCCACAGCAGGTACTAAGCAGCTGACGATTTCTACTAAACTAACAAATTATGTGTAAAAGGTGCTTTACTATGAACCAAATAGATCAGTTACTATGTAGCCACAGGGTCAGAGCTGGCAAGACCAAGCTAACTCCTGGAGACAAGTAACCTCCTTCTGATTGGCCCACACCACTCCTGTACGTGCCTAAAGGTGTGGACAGGAGACAGCTCTGGGCAGTGGGGCCAGGAACATGGCTTCTCACCACATCCACAATGCACCGTGCTCCCAGAAGCTCTGTCGGTGAATATCTGTGAATACTAAAGACCTTTACACTCAATAAAAGTTGTTTCTGTAGGTAAAAAACTAGAATATCAGCATCTTCTTTGGTTTAATACATTATTAGGTGAATGAATAAATGGATAAATCAAAGATGTTGCCCATTCAGAGTTTCTCATGTCAGAGATACAAAAGGAATACCTACTTCCCAAGGTTATGAGGATTACCAGATGAAACATGGAAAGCACATAAGACAAAAGAACAGTCAGTGGTGGCCACTGTTAGTCTTCAGAACAGACATCACCCTTAGAGCCCAGTTTGCAGAACAGGACTTCACTAAGCACTCGTACTGTTCCCCATTGAGGGCAAACTGTTGCCTTGGCTTCTTGGATGCACTGATGTTGCATTTGGTTTCTTGTAACAATGGGTGATATAGACTATCTAAGAAGTCCTGAGCTAATGGTAAGAAAAGAAAGGCCATTACTCCTGAGATTCATACGGAGAACCCATCATACACACATTTCACTTACATTAATCTAGCATTTAAAGTTAAATCCTTTTTTGTTCACAACACCCCCTAAACATATAGCCAAGTCATCTGGTGCTCAGCTGAAGCAGCAGCAAGGTTCTAAAGCTGCAGGGAAAAAATGACTACAGCTAGAATCATTGAGAGGTGGGTACAGTGCTGTTCTTAAGAAGCAACGTAAAGCACCTTCAAGGTTATTGGAAATGTTTGCCTTCCAGGCTGCCAGTTAGTTCCTTTCTCCTATGTCAGATGACTCAATTGAAATCAAATGCCAAGTCTGCCCAAGATGTGTCTGTTTCCAGCTATAAACTTACAAATATTAACATCTTTATTATCAAAATTCCTACAATAACTTTACTCAGAAAGGCCACAGTCCCTAACCTTTTTGCTCCATATGAACGAATATCAACAGTACAGTGTTGGATCATGCCAGGTCCTGGTTTCTAAGAACAGAAGCATGGCAGCAGAGCAGAAGAGAGCACCGTTCTAGGATTACAGAGTAAACAGAGAAAGGTGCCTTTGCCTGACAGACTCATAGTAGACATGTTTAGAGACGCTTGTGTTTTAAAAAAACACAGCTACAGGTGCCCTGGCAGAGAAAAACAAGAGGCAGATCCCAGGGGAATGTGAAGAAACCACTGGGGAGCTCCTGCTTACCTTGTTGGCACACTGCTTACACTGCTTTTCATCCAAGCAGTCCCCTGCCACCTTGGCCAGGACAGGATCCAGGGGGTTATCCTTCAGGTCCAGCCACTTCAGGCTCTAAAGAGATGGGGCAGAGTGGCTGGTAAGTCCAAGCACACAGGAAGAGTCCCTCAAAGCAGAACAAAATGAGCAGGAAGAAAGTCCTCTGTGCTCCACTTACAGGGAAAGCCACCTGAGGCTGTGGCAACAGAGTGGTGTGCCTGTCGGCCTCTCTCGCAGCCACATCCCTGCAGTTCCCAAGCACTCTGCCACACCTGGCTATGAAACACGGGCTCAGGAGTCGTTACCTTGAGCTGGGCAAAGCTGACAGGCAGGGTGACCAGCCTGTTGTTGAGGAGGTCCAGGTGCTGGAGGTTGACCAGGCGGCCAAAGTCCGCTGGCAGCTGCCGCAGTTTGTTCTTACTCAGGTCCAGCTTCACCAGGTGTGTGAGGCCACAGAAATCCGACTAGGACAAAAAAGAACACCTAAGCCTTGGGCTCAGTCCGGGAGCCCCCAACTCAGAGGCACCTATGCACAAATCCCAACTCTATCTTGTACCAGCTATTCCAGCTTGAATGAAAATGGAGATAGCAAGCATCACTGCTGGTGGTAAGCAGTGAGACAGGTGCAAAAAGGCTGAGCTGGAAGTAGCCATTAAGTGTAGGTTCCTTCACCCCCAGTTCTTTGACCTGCCGTCAACAGCACATTGTATTCAACTTTCATAGAAGCTGCCCAAACATGGTGTGACCATCCAATTTTCTAAAAAGATCCAGTGCTCCTTGTGTGCATGCATGCAGCTGCATCCAACTCTTTGCAACCCCATGGACTATAGTCCTCTAAGCTCCTCTGTCCATTGAATTCTCCAGGCAAGAAGCCTGGAGTGGCTTGCCATTTCCTACTCTAGGGGATCTTCCCTACCCAGCGATCAAACCTGCATCTCCTGCATTGGCAGCTGGATTCTAAACCACTGTGCCACCTGGAAAGCCCCTGTTCTTTGTGTACCCAGTTTTATTCTTCACTGTTCTCTGCAGCACCTAGCACATTACTGAGTACACATGCTCAAGGAGTATTCTCTGAATGATTGACTAAACAGGCTGGGGCCCATCCTACTCATATCCTGGCTCTTTAGCACAGTGCAAAACATCCCTCTTGTCATTAAGTCTTGGCTCGGCACCCATCTGAAGTGACGGTCCAACCTCAGGTAACGATGCACCATTTGTGTTCTCTGCTGCTGCTAAGTCGCTTCAGTCGTGTCCGACTCTGTGGGACCCCGTAGACGGCAGCCCGCCAGGCTCCCCCGTCCCTGGGATTCTCCAGGCAAGAACACTGGAGTGGGCTGCCATTGCCCTCTCCGATTTGTGTTCTCTGGGAACCTGTAAACGCCAGTGGATCTACACTTTAGGGGAACACATGACAACTGAACAAATTCAAACTGGAAAATGCACTCGGTGATACCAAGTGACAACCTGACAAAGTTGCAGCAGGCTGCAAGGAATTCCTTCCCTTCTTTAACTAGATATAAAATACTCCTGGAAGAAGTGGAATCTCAGATGCTTTTTCCCAGTGTTAGAAACAAATCTCGATGAGCTGCAAGAAGATGCTATAGATGATAAGTGAGGCCCAGGAGAATACTGAGATGGAAATGGACTAATGATCCAATGAAGAAACTGTCAACCTCTGAGACTTGATCCCTGAGCCAGAGCCAGAAGAGTATGGCAAGCAGTGACAAAGCCAGAATAATGGGCAGGAAAGGCAACAATGACAACTTAGGCCTGCCAGTGAAGGAGCACTGTCATGGAGGAGAGACCAACCAGGACCCAGGAGGGGCAGAGCAGGGCTGAATGATTCACAAGTGGAGCAAAAGGAGAACTGGGAGAAGTTGTTCAAGGAGAGTCAAAAGTATTAGGTTGGATGCACTAAACAAAACTGTATTTCAAGTATTGGGAAGCTAATGATATGATAGTTCTACAAAAACACACTTTCTCCTGTTCCCCATTGAAACATGCACAAGGAGACCATTCCAAAAAGCTTTCTCTCTGGAATGCAAAGAAACTTACAAAAGAGCCTGTAGCCTCCTCTGCTGCAACAAGGAAGTAAACTGTTTTTCAAAGGAATAAAATAAGGCTGAAAAAAAGATGAACCCAATAAACAATTCAGCCAATATCCTGTTGACTTTAGTTTTCAGTGGCCTGGTTTTCCCACTGTTCTTAAAGAATGAGGTCTCTACTTTGCTTCCCTTCCCACTGAGACAAACCACCCCACTCTACCTGCAACACACTCCAACTTAGTGGTAGCCTGCCTGCAGGCCTATCCTAAAATTATATTTTATGACATGACCCCCCCCAGACAGGAAGGAGAAGCATCAGGGCTCTCGAAGAAATCATGCTTGCTTGCCAGCCTTACCGGTAGAGCTGTCAGTTTATTGCAGGACAGATCCAGTATGGTGGCCTTTGGGAGCGCAGCCTAGGAAGGGAATGAGAAAAAAATGTCAGATCAACACATGGAACAATTCAGTGACATCTGCTCATGAAGCATTTTCCAGAGAAAGTTCCCACAACTAGAAAAGGCCTTGTTAAAAAAAAATACTAAAGTATAATATTCCTGGAGACACGAAAGGAAACCTAAGCCAGTCAACCATGACCAAGAGAAGAATGTAAAGAGAAAGGATGTGGCTGTGAAACATCCAAGAAAAAAAACAGGTTCTTAGAAATTCTCCATAGCACTTTTAATATTCTCTCTAGCACCATCCTTATTAGGTTTCAGGAAAGAGACTCTGTCTAATATAGCTTTGTGATTTCCATATTCTCCAGTTCAGAACCTTCCAGGCACTCAACATACCCTTGTGACTAAATGAATGAGTGAACGCAGAGTGAAAAGAAGGCTCTCCTAGCCCACCTATTTTCCCATGGGGTTCAGACTGGAAAGATTCAGCAAAACTGACCCTTCTGTCTCTGAGGGGTGGTGCTGCACTAACCAGATGCCTGGGGTAAATGATTTGGGACATCAGTCCTAAGGCCAGGCTGAAACATGGGGAAGAAGGCAAATATACAGTTAAGGACACGGGGCCAACATGCACTTTCCAAATGTCAGAAAGTCCCAAGAAGGAGGTTTGACCACCTAAAACGTTTGAGATGTTACAGTGGGAAGAACACCTCAGTAATAGCCACATGCATCAGTATTTGCTACCTCCCATGTATTTTACATTACAATCTTATTTAATTCTCCCAACAATCCTATGAGACGAGAACAATTATCACCATTTTATAAATGAGGAAATCTAGGCTTAAAGGTTAACTAGCTTGCCAAGGGCACTCAGCTATTACACAGTGAAGTTGATGTATGAACTAGGAACCCCATTCTAACCTCCATATTACAGCCAAGGTGGAGGGTAAACTGGGCCAAGTGCCAAAGGTACATGTAATTCATTAAAGGCAGTGAGGAAAGTGTAGGTCATCCAAAGTGAGGCTACGGCAGGGGATGTGGGTAGGGAACCAGGTGGGCAGAGCAGGGATATACCATCCAACTCCACTTTGGCAACAAACTGGTCTTGTAATGTCCCTGGGGCCTCAGGCTTGTTTCCCAGTTGGGGATGTGAGAGTAGGTGGGTGGAGGGGTGAGCCACAGAGGCGCATATTCCCGCCAGTTTCAGAGTTGGGAAAACTTTGCCAACCAAGCAGTGAGATTTCACTCTCTTCATGGAAGGACGCCTCAGGGCTGGGGCCGCAAGCTGGGATTGCTGACTTCCTAGAAAAGTCAGCTTCTGGGCCACACCCAGGAGTACCCGGAGGCCTACTCAGACCGAGTCATTCATTCATTTGTTCATTCATTCTCTGAATACATCCAGCAAACGCTCCAACAGCTCCCACTTTGGGTAGTGCACGGAGCTGAACGCTGTGAAAGCCTCAGAAATGGGGGTGGCGGGGGCACGAAATTCACTCCTCACCCTTAAAAAGTCCATAGCCAGACAAGCAGCTCCTTCCCATCTGGAATTGCGCCCAAGTGACACGTGTACATCCCAGGAAGAAACTGGAGCCGGACGCGGCCTCCCCGGGGACTTAGTCCCACTCCCCCGACCTGTTCTAAGCCATGGAAACTGAGGCATGGGAAAGGAGGTGACCTACGCAGCAGGGGTCAGCGCCAGTCGCGGGTGGGCGCCTGGGCCTTGCGGGACTGTACTGACCAGCTCCTTGACCGGGACCTCATTCAGGTCGCTGAGGCTCAGGTCCAGCTCGTTGCCGTCCAGCTTGTCGCGGAGGTTCCCGCCCTTGCTACCGGCCTTGGTCATGGTGACGCCGGCTAAACGGGACCCAGCTGCGGGGTACTGACGGGCAAGGGAAGCGCTGAGAAGCCGCTCGTCAGCTCACCGGGCTCGCACCCAACCGACAACACCTGCCCCCTCCGCCACTGCAGGTGCGAGACCGCCGCCTCCCGTCCGCCTGCTGGCCGCACTCTAAGCCCCGCGCCCTGCTCCCACCGGTGCCACCGCGACGACGACCACTTCCGTGTCCACGTCACCTTCCGCGGCCACTGAGACGCGCTGGGCCAGAGGGGTCTGAGCGTGTGAGGGAGCGCCCTCTGGCGCCCAGGATGGCGCCCCGCTGTCGCCGCCAGCGCCGGTGGCGGCGAGGGGGGAAGGGGGCGCGGAGGAGCGCGGGGGGGAGGAGCGGAGGAGGGGGAGGCGGAGGAGCGGGGTCGGGGGAGGTGGGGAATGGGGTTCAGGCTTCAGATTCCGCTGCCTGTTAAAGTAGCCACGTTCCCTGGTGCCCGGAGGGCGCGCTCCCAGGCAGTCGTCGCTGGTACTGTCAGGAGGCGAACAGACTGGGGGCCAGAAGACCTTGGCTCCATCCAAAACTTACCTCACCAGATCTCCCGCATTCTCTTGGATTAGGAGCAGAAACTGAGTGTTCTTCAGAATTACTCTTTGTCCTTTATTTAACAATCCCCAAACTATCACCTTCCAGAAAACTTTGCCTCTCTCATTTCCTCACTGCCCCAAGCCCTTGTCCAGGCTACCATCAACTTGAGCCTGAATTACTGCTCTGAATGTCTCTCCCTCCCATCCGCCCCCAACCCAGCTGTCCAGATGATCTTTCTAAAAATTTAGCCAAGTCTCTCCTTTGCTTAAAACCCTTCAGATAGCTACGTGTAGGATATGGGCCTCTCTCATTTCTACATTGAGTCCTGGGTGCTCCTGCAGCCTCCTGACCAGCTCTGGCCCCTGCCTGTGATGCTGTGGAGGCTTCCAATAGATGGTCTCCATATATTTCCCTCTCCAGAAATGGCCCTGCCTTCCCCACCACCTTCTCTGCCTAGTTAATTCCTAGTCCTTCAGGAAACTTCCCTGAGGTTTATGAGTCCTTAAGCAATCACCATTAATCTACGGACACATGAGAGATGTGCATAGTAATGGTCCCTGGCTGATAGGACGGAAGGAGCAAAGCGCATATGACAGGGTCTGGCACTTAGTAAGTACCCAACAAATACTAGCTACCACTCATAATCCACCTGGTGTTATGCTTTCCTTTATGTCTCTTTCCTCCACTCTGGCTTGTGATGGATGGCAGGGATTTCGTCTTCGTATCCCTCCCCAGAATCTGATTCAAGGTAATTGCTCATTCAGGGGTCTGTTGAATAAATGAATGAGGCACTTTACCCACTGCAGATCTCAGTTTGCTTATCTTTGAAATGGACATATTAAAATTTCTCTCCGAGGGGAACTACGAAGACTGAATGAAGTCAGTGCTAAGGCCTACTCGTTTAGCAATCATTATGTGCGCCTCTTCTCATCCCCAACAAGGCCCTGTGCTCTGGGCTTCTGGGAAACAGACAAGGGCAATTGGGTAACAATGCATTAGCACTTGGCAGTCTCTAAAGCCTTTGAGCATCCGTTCTTAGTTTGATAATGTACATGAGGAAACTCTGGAACACATTTTATTGTTAGCTCTCTTTTATGAAGGAAGAAGTAACTTGGGAGAAGTAACTTGACCTCAGTCACACAGATGTTTGAGGGGAAGACCCAAATTTTTTATTCCAAATCCTATTTCTTTTCACTATCCTATTTCTCTACCCCTACTCTGGGAACCTACACAAATAATTATTATAGAAGGAAAAAAGAATAAGGGCCTTAACACACACAGGTAAAATCTGTCAGTGAATGTGTAGGGCTGTGTAGGTGTACATTTGAGTGTGATAACATCAGACCAACATATGTAAGAGCATTCTGTATGTCTAGGACTGTACATATATTAAATGTATTATTTCTTTTAACTTTTGCCTTACAAGGCAGATATTATTTCCACTTTACAAAAGGATTAATAATTAAGGCTCAGAGAGGTCAACTATTTAACTCTAAGGACAGTCACAGCAAGCGAGTGTATTTGGAGGAAGATGAGTCATACCTGGGCTTCTCTGGTGGCTCAGATGGTAAAGAATCTGCCTGCAATGTGAGAGACCTGGGTTCAGTCCCTAGGCTGGGAAGATCCCCTGGAGAAGGCAATGGCAACACACTCCCTGGAGAATTCCGTGGACAGAGGAGTCTGGTGGTCTATAATCATACCTAGTATGTCAGAGAGGGGAACCTGGGAGAAAGGATAAAATCAGAAAAGTCTCCATGGGAGGAAGTGGCATTTAAGTTGGGCTTTGAACAATGGGTCAGATTCAGACAGGCAGAGATGCCACACACAGCAGCAGAGTGAGGAACTGATTGCAGCTTTTCACTTTGAGAAAGACTTCTTCACTTCCTGAGGCTGGAAACCCACAGCTTCATGAGAAAGTGAAGCCTGCCATCTGTTGGCAGCTGTTTCCTTGGGAACGAGACTGGCCTTGTGTTGCATCCCATCAAATGAAGTGCCATCTTGTGCCAGGATATTGAGGCTGTTTGAACAACTGCCACAGGTAGCACAGCCCTTGAGAGGCCAAAGGTCAGGACCAGCACAGGAGGCAGCGGCTTCTCTGGGCACCAGGCCAGTGCTGCTGCTGCTGCTTCTATGTCCAGCGCAATCCTGGCAGGTCGCTCCAGCTCTCCAAGCTTCTGTTTCTCCTTCTGTCAAATGGGGATAATAAAGTGGGAAAGTGTGTCAAGGACCCACAGAGAGACACACACAAGAATGAGCTGAATGGCACCGTGCAGCGGCGTGAACCTTTCCGAGGTAGCTTTCATGTGTTGCCCCACAGCCGGAGGTGGACTGGAAAATCAGGCAGACTCAGAGTGCCCTTGAAGGTTGGAGGCCCCAGTGTACTTTTTAAGGCTCATGATCTTTGTTTATATAGTTTACTTATTTACATAGGTTTGCTTTAAATACTTCCACGTGTAGAGAGATACATTTATGTTCTTCTAAATGAGTCTGTCCCAAAGTAAACTTCAAATTTAAAGCAACTGCAATTAGAAATCCCTAAAAGATTTTCGTACATAAGACGAAAAAATTCTAGTTCAGATCAAAGGGTAGATGCATGAGAATGGCCAAAAACGCTTCATGAAATGAAAAAATACTCATTCGGGTTCTGCCCAACCATATATTAGATGTGACAAAACTCAGAACAGTATAGCATTGTCATGGCAGGTGTCAGTGGAACAACACAGAGAGTCTAGAAACACATACAGTTCTTAATATAGAATTAACATTGTATTTATAGTCAAATCCATCAAAAGGGGAGAGCCAAACAAATTAGAATGTATTTATACTATGAAACCTCACTGTGGAATATTATGCAGTCATTGAAAAGAATGCATAGAACTACATGTACTGACCTGGAAAAAAATATTTGTTGTATATGCTCAAGCAAAAAATGGAAGTCACTAGAGGCATGGCATAGCATTTTACAGTTTTGACCTTATTTCAGACTTACAGAAAAGTTGCAAGGATAGAAGAAAGAATTCCTGGATACCCTTCACCCAAATTTTCCAACTGTTAACATTTTACTACAGAAACATCTACATATTTCTGAACTACTTAAGAGTATGTTGCAGATGTGATACCCTTTATCCATAAATACATCACTGTGTCTCTCTCAGGTACAAGTAGAACTCATATAAGCACAGGATAGTTATAAAAATCAACAATTAAAAAAAATCAACAATTTAACATTGATCAATACTATTATCAGTCTATGGACCTTACTCAGATTTCATCAGTTGTCCAGCTTGATTTCATTTTGGGGAAAAATACATAAAGGGAGAGGTGAAGAAACATTTACGTATCTCTGTGCTGTGCTTAGTTGCTCAGTTATGTCTGACTCTTTGCGACCCCATGGACTGTAGCCTGCCAGGCTCTTCTGTCCATAGGATTCTCCAGGCAAGAATACTGGAGTGGGCTGCTATTCCCTTCTCCAGGGGATCCTCCCCCCACCCAGGTATCAGATCTGGGTCTCCTGCATTGTAGATGGACTCTTTACCATCTGAGTCACCAAGGAAGACCTTTACAGAAGTCTTCATGTTGTGTAAGAGCTTGGGAAAGGTACAGAACATCCAGATTTTTAACCTTACTTACCTTGAACATCTGTTACAAGGTGCACGTATTATAATTTTGTAATAAATTACAATGAAGAAAAGTTTACTATAAATAAATAATGAATGAATGAATAAAATCACTATAGGTTGGAGACAAAGTTGAGACCAAGTCCTGGTTCTGCCAACTTTGGATACATCACCTAATCTCTCCAATCCTGGATTTCCTCATCATAAATTTCCATCTATAGGGGAAGCTATGTTTTCAATAAGGATTAATTTAGAAAAAATACACAAAGTTCTCAGACAAATTTCCCTAGAAGACGCTTAAGAAATAATTCCTATAAAACCAACCAACTCTTGCATGTTCCCACCTCCTCCTCCTTGCTCATGCCATTCAGCTTAAAATGTCCCTTCCTTCCTCTCCACTACCACCATTTTTTCATCCTTCAAGGCCCAGTCTAGATGCCACCTCCTCCAGAAATCCTTATCTGATTACCCCAACCAAAAGTGATCTCTTTCCCCTGATGCCCTATGGCTTCCCCATGCCCTTTGCATTAGAATTGTTGGCAGGGATAACAATGATTGAACCCCAGGGAGTCTGCTGGAGAGCTCAAAAGAAAGGCTGTCCTTGCTGATTGAAGGCTATGCTATGCTTCTCTGCTGATTCTGTCTGTGTGTGATGCCTGGAACTGCCATGATGAAACCATCAGGGATTATACTGCCTCTCCAATGAGAGTGGCAGAGGGATTAGCTTGGGTCATGGTACCAGCGTTTGGAAGCATCCTGATGCCTAGGCCTTGAAAGGCCTCATTTCTTGGTCACAGGGTTTGAATACCACCAAATGGAGATTCTTTTTCTATTTATATCTCCTACTATATATAGTAGGCATGCTAAGAATATAATTTGAGTCATTTGTTTGACTCAAATCACTCAAGATATATTGAGTACCTACCACATACCACATGCTAGCTAAAAGCATGCTGGAAATAAAATCCATAACCATTATACACTCTGCCTACCTCTCTTATAGGCCCTGCCTTGCCTCCCACGACTCCCAAAAATGCAGTCCCATAGCAATACTAACAACTTCCAGAATGTACATGCTCCCTGTCTTCACATATATTTTCTCCATACCCCTGTTTATAGATTCTGCCCCTATAATATCCCACCGTCCACAGTTTCCCCTTCCAGTCCTGTCTGGGGTGGGCTGCATAATGGCTCCCAAAGTTATCCATGCCCTAATCTCTGGAACCTGTGAATATGCTACCTTATATGGCAAATGAGACTTTTCAGATATAATCAAATTAAAGATCTTGCGACAGAGAGATTATTTAGGAAATCACAAGTGTTCTTATAAGGCAGAGCGAGACTGAACATAGAAGGGAACGAGGCAATGTGACTAAAGAGGCAGAGATGAGAGTGAAGCCTGGAGCCAATAGAAGCTGAAAGATACAAGGAACAATTCTTCCCGGAATATCTGGAAAGAACTAGCCCTGCCAACACCTTGGTTTTACTCCATAAGACTCACTTCAGACTGGCCTCCAGAGCTGTAAGAGAATAAATTTCTGTTGCTTTTAGCCATTAAACTTGGCAATTTATTCCAGTAGTATTAGGAAGTAAAGTAAAAGTGAAGTCGCTCAGTCGTGTCCGATTCTTTGCGACCCCATGGACTGTAGCCCACCAGGCTCCTCCATCCATGGAATTTTCTAAGCAAGAGTACTGGAGTGGGTTGCCATTTCCAAACCAATACACTACCCACTCAGCTCAGACCTCTAAGTGCCCTTTGGTGACACACTTAGAGTAGTGCCTGTCCCCTGCGCCCTTCTCTCACGGCACTGACCATATCACATACCACCATCAGTTTCAGAGGTGATGTTCTCTACTAGACAGTGAGTTCCCTGGGGGCAGAACCCTGTCTTATTCATATCTGCAGCCTGAGAGCCCACACTTGGCAGTATCTAATGGGAAACAGTGTCAGACTTTATTTTTGGGGGCTCCAAAATCACTGCAGATGGTGATTGCAGCCATGAAATTAAAAGACACTTACTCCCTGGAAGGAAAGTTATGACCAACCTAGACAGCATATTAAAAAGCAGAGACATTACTTTGCCAACAAAGGTCCGTCTAGTCAAGGCTATGGTTTTTCCAGTGGTCATGTATGGATGTGAGAGTTGGACTGTGAAGAAAGCTGAGCGCCAAAGAATTGATGCTTTTGAACTGTGGTGTTGGAGAAGACTCTTGAGAGTCCCTTGGACTGCAAGGAGATCCAACCAGTCCATCCTAAAGGAAACCAGTCCTGGGTATTCATTGGAAGGACTGATGCTGAGGCTGAAACTCCAATACCTTGGCCACCTCATGCGAAGAGTTGACTCATTGGAAAAAGACCCTGATGCTTGGAGGGATTGGGGGCAGGAGGAGAAGGGGACAACAGAGGATGAGTTGTCTGGATGGCATCACTGACTCGATGCACATGAGTTTGAGTGAATTCCGGGAGTTGGTGATGGACAGGGAGGCCTGGCGTGCTGCAATTCATGGGGTTGCAAAGAGTCGGACACGAGTGAGCGACTGAACTAAACTGAACTGAATGGGCAGTCAGTGAATGTCTGTTGAACCAATGATTGAGTGGAAGAAGATAAATTAGATTTGGTTTGATAATACTGGGTCTTACTCAAGGCTTGACAGATAACTTTAGCTCTTGACTTTGACCCAAGAAAAGTTAAAAATTACATCATCTAAAGAAAGATTTTTGTCCTATATTCTTTTTGAAAGCAAAGCTTTCACAAATTTTGGCAACTGCTGGAACTGCAGTTTCTTTAGTTTTTTCAATTCTGAGCTGTCAGCAAGAAAATACTGATTGTCTAAGATCACAAATGTCTGTGTCTGCCATCAACTATTAGTTGTGATCAAAACAGTTTTTACTTTACACAGCAGTTCAGAATGAGTTCCTTATTTTCACTTTCAGTTTGAAAATCAGAAGCATTGTTTTTAGCACAGTTCTTGCTAACTTTGTTTTTTGTTTGCTTTGCTTTGTTTTTGGTATTGGCTACTGGATCTGATTGGCAGAATATAACCATCATTTATCAAGTCACTGTCATCTTTTCTTTCAAGATTAAAACTCCTTCCTCATCCTCCTCTTTCCTCTTTATGTAGCTGCCAGTAGTCTCTCCTTTTTCCCCCACCTTTCCTTCATGATTGCTGCATCTCACATTAGATGGTTCCCTTCTCAGTCTTATGGGGAAGAAATTTCTTTGAAAAAGACATTTTTCATATACTACTTGGAAACAGTCATTTACAACAGAGAGCTTTAAAAAACTACAGCAGAGGAAAGAACATTGCTCAAGGTCATTGAGAGCGAACGCAGCAGAGCCAGATTCTCCCGAGGCCAACTACAGTACCTATGTAACACTTTGGTACTCAGTGGGAACCTCAGGAAACACGCTGGGCTCTGTAAATGATCTAGTCAGGATGCCTCCCTTGGGCTGTTAACAACAACAACAACAAAATTATTAAGAGAAAGCATGTACACTGTCTTAGGAAAAAAAAGAGAAAGGCTTTTTATCAAAAAGTAGTAGTATCTTCACGTTGTTGGTGTAACCATCACCACCACCCATCTCCTGAAGTTTTCCATCTTCCCAAACTAAAACCCGGTACCCATAAGTCCTTCGTCCCATTCCACACAGCCCCTGGCAACCATCATTCTACTTCCTGTCTCATTGAATCTGACTACTATAGATTCCTTATGTAAGTGAAATCATACAGTAATTGTCCTTATCATGCTTGTTGTGCAGTCATTAAGCTGTGTCCAACTCTTTGCAACACCATAGAGCCTGCCAGGCTTCTCTGTTCATGGGGTTTTCCAGGCAAGAATACTGGAGTGGGTTGCCATGTCCTTCTCCAAGGGATCTTCCCAACCCAGGGTCAAACCTGCATCTCCTGCACTGGCAGGCAGGTTCTTAACCTCTGAACCACCAGGGACACTTCAGTTATCATACTTGGCATACCTTAAATATTGCTACAAGGATAATTCTGGTAGCATGAGTCAGAATTTCCTTTTTTTAAAAAAAATGTTTATTTACTTATTTATTTATTTGGCTGTGCTGGGTCTTTGTGGCACATGTAATCTTGGGTCTTCACTGCAGCCTGCAGGATCTTTCAGTTGTAGCATGAGAACTCTTAGTTGCAGCATATGGGATCTAGTTCCCTGGCCAGGGATCGAACCCAGACTTCCTGCGCTGACAGCACGGAATCTTAGCCACTGGACTACCAGGGAAGTCCCAGAATTTCCTTTCTTTATAAGGCTGAATAATGTTCTGTTTTACACACCACAGTTTGTTTATCCACCCGTCCATGGACATTTGGGGGTGTTTCTGCCTTTTGGCTGTTGTGACTAATGCTGCACTAAATACTAATGTAGAAACATCTTTAGAGCCCCTGCTGCTGCTGCTGCTGCTAAGTCGCTTCAGTCGTGTCCGACCCTGTGCGATCCCATAGATGGCAGCCCACCAGGCTCCCCCATCCCTGGGATTCTCCAGGCAAGAACACTGGAGTGGGTTGCCATTTCCTTCTCTAGAGTCCCTACTTTCAATTATTTGGGGTGCATACCCAGAAGTAGAGGGCTTCCCTTGTGGCTCAGCTGGTAAAGAATCCGCCTGCAATGCAGGAGACCTGGGTTGATTCCTAGGTTGGGAAGATCCCCTGGAGAAGGGAAAGGCTACCCACTCCAGTATCCTTGCCTGGAGAATTCCATGGACTGTTTAGTCTGTGGGTTCACAAAGAGTCGGGCAGGACTGAGTGACTTTCACTTTCACTTTTTCACCAGAAGCAGAATTGTTAGATTATGTGGTAATTGTTCTTAATTTTTTGAGGAATTGCCATACTGTTTTCCACATCCACTGCACCATTTTACAATCCTACCAGCAATTGTTCCAATTTCCCTATATGCTAAAACTTGTTCTAGCTTTCTGATAGAAGCTATCCTAATGGATGTGAGGCAGTAACTCACTGTGGTTTTGATTTGTTTTTCCCTAATGCCGTCTATCAGAGAAGGCAATGGCACCCCACTCCGGTACTCTTACCTGGAAAATCCCATGGATGGAGGAGCCTGGTAGGCTGCAGCCCATGGGATCGCTAAGGGTCAGACACGACTGAGCAACTTTACTTTCACTTTTTACTTTCATGCATTGGAGAAGGAAACGGCAACCCACTCCAGTGTTCTTGCCTGGAGAATCCCAGGGACGGGGGAGCCTGGTGGGCTGCCGTCTATGGGGTCACACAGAGTCGGACACGACTGAAACGACTTAGCAGCAGCAGCAGCAGCAGTGCTGTCTATGGGGTCACACAGAGTTGGATACGACTGAAGCAACTTAGCAGCAGCAGCAGCAGCAATGACCAGTGATGTTTAGTACCTTTTCATGTGCCTATTGGCCATTCATACATCTTCTTTAGAGAAATGTCTATTCAAGTCCAAAGGGAACCATCTGCATTATTGTAATTGTTTCTGTTTTATCTTCTATTATTTATCTCTAAACAATATACTTATTCAGCCATTTCTTGATTTTCTGTTTAAGAGGTAAGAATTTTCACTCTCATCTTTTCTCAAGTCCTTCTAATATAGTTTTATTGCTATTTTTGTACATACACTGTTGCTTTGTAACTTTAAATGACATACTCCTTTATTTCATGTTCCATTATCAATAAACAGGATTCCCTGACACCTCAATTTATAAGGTAAGAATATCTGCCTCCACTTCCATCTCCTATTTCTTACCTCTCAGCTACTGTCAAGAGTGACTTCCAAGGTTTGTAGCATTTACATTCTATTTCCTAACTTCAATTAAGTCTTCTGGACTTTTTCATAGGTTGATGCTAAGAATTTTTTTTTAATCAATAAATGGTGTTTACAGTGTGAGACCGATTTTGAAGCACAGGAAGGGGAGGGAATTGACAAAGAGGAAGGAATAGGGCTTTCTCAGGACAGCCAATGGCATGGGCAAAATCACAAGCTTCATAAATCATGCAAGTCACGTGTAGCACAAAGCAGATATGCTCGGATCAGGCAGAAAGCTCCCCTTGGGGAGCTATGAAGAACTGAGCTGGTTGAAGGAAAAAGGAAGAAAGTTGGAGGGCCTCAATGACCAAGGTGCCCAGCTCCCTTGCTCACTACTCCCTCCATGTGACCGAAGAATTCTGATCACCATGATTTGCTTCCTGGACTCAGAAACTCTTGCATCAGGCATTTCCGTATTCCTTTCCCCCAACCCTCCTCACCTTCCTTGGAACTCGTGCCTACCACAGGTCTCAAGGCTTTGCAGAGATGAAAAGTAATTCCTCCTCCCCCCAAAAAGTTTGCAATATACCTCATGCAGAGGAAGGTGTCAGAGTGTAGACACAGGAGGAAGAAGATGGGAGAAGAAACTACCTAACAGTGAAAACTGTCTCTGTTACTGTACTCAGTGACTACCCTGGCCCTCTGGGTGAGGCTGGTATTATTCCCATTTTAAAGATGACTGAGGCTGGAAAGGCCCTGTGACTTGCCCAAAGCCTCACACTGAGTATAGACAGAGCCTTGGCCAGTGCTTGTTGTGCCCACTTTGATCTTGGGCAAGTAGCTGAACCTCTCTGGGTCTCAATTTCTTTATCCATAAAAATAGAGACACCTTCCAAGGCATTCCTATTCTTAGTAGGTTGATTGTGAGGGCAGAGATAACATCCTTGAAGAGTCTAGTCTGGGGAGGTACATCTTGAAATTGGTGGCTGTGATTCCACATCTGTCTGGGAAGTCAGGCAAGCCCAGTGTATGCAAAGAGGAGGCTGGAGCAAAGTTCAGGAAGGAACTCATCCGACCCTTCCCCCCAGGACTCTCAGACTAGCCAGGAAATTTCAAGGGCCTGCAAGGTCACTAGCTACTCTCCACTTCACAGGCCCAGAAAGGAGAAATGACTTGCCCAGGGTCACCCAGCAAGCTAGTAGCAGAGCCTGCCAAGTAGGGCTTAGTACCCAGACTTGGGATACTCCCTAGGGCCCCACATTCCTTGGGCTGAGCCAGCAGAGTCTGTGAGTTAGTCTGTTAGGAAGACATGTCCTTGCAAGTCCAGCTCATTATAATCTGTGCCCCTTTGTCTTTCTTCCTGCACCATCCTATATCACTGAAACGTGGGGACCCTCTCCAGGAGCCAGGGTTTCAGGGGGTTCTGAAGTCACTCTCAGGATCATGAAGAGGAGCAGTGTAGTCTCCTTCTCACAACCCCGATTGAGCCAAAGTTCCCAACTAAAAATAAAGGTCTTAGGCCAAGTCCCACCCTCAGCCACCAGTTCTTCCTGGCCCAGTGTATATCCCGACCTCTGGGTCAGGAGCAGGAAGGTCACCCTGCCAGGGCCTTTCCCCCAGTGTTCTCCCGCTCCTCTGGAGGAAGGGTCATGGCTACACAGAGACACTGCGGATCTGGCACACGTGCTGACCTGGCACATGTGCCGCCTTGGTGCCCAGTGCCTCTTTGCCTCGCCAGGTCCAGAGATGGCCACTCATCTTCTGGGCATTCTGCACCTGCATCTGGGTCTCCAAGGCCTCAGGGAGGGCCTGGAGAGAGAGGTTTACTTTACCTTCACACTTTGGAACAGCATGGGGCACAGGTTCCAATGCGCGAGGCCACCGGGAGCAGAGATGGGAGACTGACGCTGGGGATGTGGGGGTACCAACTGGAGCCCCTTCTGAAGCTGACATCTATCCTCAGCCAGTACTTGGGCCTGCTGGGGGCTCTGCACCCTTTGTCCCAGCTACCTCCCCTCCGCCGAGGGCCCTCTCCTCCAGCTAGCATCGCTGGGAACGCGGGCTCCCCTGGCTTCAGGCCTGCAACCCGGGGCGGGCAGGGTGGGTAGGCCCACACGTGACACACACACCCACCCCCCCCCGCGCCAACAAGGCTCGCGGACGGGAGATGGGGGGTGGCAGGGTCAGGGCGGGGGGGGGGGCGGCGGTGGCCGGGCCTGACCTCGCCGTGCAGCTGGCTGCCCCTCTACGAAATCAACAAAGTCTTGCGCCTCCAAACCCAGGCCCCGGGTGGTTGGGAAGGGAGACCTGCCTTGGGCAGCGGCCGTGGACGCCCGATCCGGAGGGAAACCAGGGCAATTCTTCGAGGGTGGGGGTAGGAGGGGGAGGGCTGCGGGTCCAGGGGAAGGTGGCCCGCGAGCAGGCTCTTCCTCCATGCCTCTCTCGGCCTCGCCTCGCTCCGCCCCGCCCGCCCGGCACCGAGTCCTCTGAAACCCATAGGCAGAGGCGACCCTCCCGCCTCCCCGCCCGCTCCGCGCTCGCCCCGCCTCGGCGCACTTTAAAAGTTTTCTCTGGCCGGGACGCGGGCGTCGCGAGCCATGGCTGTCTGCGTCGGGATGCTGCGCGTCGCAAGGCTGTGCGCCCGGAGCCCAAGGGTGCTGGGGGCCTGGGTCGGCCTCTCCCGGTCTTGGCAGGAAGCGAGGTTGTGGGGCGTCCGTCCTCTCAGGTACGCGGCCCTGGAGGAGAGGGACGGGTCAGTCCCCTGGGAGGGGGTCTTGGGGATCCTTCAGAGCCTCTCTGGGGGCCGATCGCGCTCAGGCTGGGAGGTCCTCGGCTGCCCCACCTCCGGGTGGCGCACGCCAAGGTGAAGGTACCCCCGCACCTGGCACTCAGGCAACAGGAAATGCTGGCCTGCCGACGCAGACTGGTGGCTGCAGCTGGTGGCTGTCAGGGACCCTGCACTGACTCTGGGCTCTGGTCCGGGGCTTTAGGCTCTTCCATTGGTGGGCACACTGATGACCAGAAGTGGGGCCTCTAGCAGCCTGTCCTGAGGGGGAGGGGCAAGGGCAAGGCCTGCGCTCAGTCCCCAGGACACTGGGTCTGAGCTAGACCCCTTTCACTGATAAACTTGGGGACCTCCCACCCCATGTTGTCCACCCCAGGCCACTAAGCTCTGCAGTGGCTGCTCTTCTCCCCGACTGCTAACACTGCTTGGCTCCTTGCTACCTACTGGGTCTGTTTTCTTCTATCCTCAATGCAGAGGGTGGGATGGGGGCTGGCAGGTGGAGGATGTGCTCTGCAACAGCGAAGTAAGTTAATGGTACCTCCGTGTAAGTCTGCAGTTGTGAAACTGTGTTGATGAAGCAGAACTGGGCTCCCACTGATGTGGTCAGTGGTGGCTTTTACCTTCAGCACCCAGCAGAGGGAGGCCTGGGCACCAGTGAGTCTGCCCTGCCACCCAGCTAGGCCACATACTAGGGCTGGGGTCAGGACACAGCTTTGAACACCAGGTGGAGGGGAGGCCTGGACATGGAAAAGGGACAAGAAGCCGGAAGAGGTTTCTTGTCTGAGAGAACTGCTTGTTTAAAAAAACAAAAGGAGGAGGAGGGAAGTTGGAGGGAGACGGCAGACTCTTCTTGGGTTGGAGTTCCAAGATCACAGTGTTTTGAACATGCTGGTTTCTGAAGATGGAAAGCATATGCCGTGCTTTCGGGTCACCAGGCCTAAGTTCCTGGGGAAACCCAGTGGCTCAAGGCGCGTCAGCAGATGGGATTCTGATAAAGAAAACAATTCTCCTCTAGCTTGGTCACTCACTACCTCCCGGTGCCTCCCTAGGCAAGCTCTGCCATGGCTAGCTTGTAGCCTCCAAGCCTCACCTCTGGTCTTCAGGATGCTCCTTAGACTGTGAGGGCTTTCCTTATTTACTCTCCAAAGCGAACATGTTTCACGATGCTAGGTCAGGCCACCTTTGACCACATGGCATCCTTCCTGACCTTTGACTTTATGTGTAAATAAAGCAGACCTCTTGCCTGCCTCAGGCTTACAGTCGCGGATTAGGGGCACCAGGCCTCAGAGAAGTTCTGACTCTGTCAGGAGGAGATCCATGGAGAGAAAGATTGCCTCAGCATTTGGCCTAATTCCCCTCCATGCCTGCCACTGCCGTGTGCTTAAGGCGTTACCTACTGACTGTGGTGGTTTGACCTGATTTTGTTCCTGCTTTGCCCTTAAGAAACCCTCAAGAGTCTCAAGCATTCAACAGATATTCCTGAGCGCTCACACCATGCCAAGCACAAGGTGGATGCTGTTGTTACAAAAGCCAGCAAACTCAGTCTTCCAGAAGTTGTAGTCCAATGAGGGAGAAGATAAGTCAGCATGATTACTACTCACTGTTCTAGGTGCCATGGTGTGAAAAGCTCCTGGACTTCTGTACTTTGCTGTTTCTGATCTGGTCACATACAACCTGCTTTCTTTCTTTCTAGGATTTGTTTATTGATTTTTTGGCTGTACTGGGTCTTCGTTGCTGCACACTGGCTTTCTCTAGTTGCCACAAGTGGCGACTACTCTCTAGTTGCAGCGTGCCAGGCTTCCCATTGTGGTGGCTTCTTTTATTGGCCAGAGCACGGGCTGTAGGCTCACGGGCTTCAGGAGTTGCAACACATGGGCTCAGTAGTTGCGGTTCACAGAGTCTAGAACACAGGCTCAGTAGATGTGGTGCACAGGCTTAGTTGCTCCATAGCATGTGGAATCTTCCCGGACCAGGGATCAAACCGGTGTCCCCTGCGTTTCAAGGCGGATTCTTAACCACTGGACCACCAGAGAAACCCTAGACTGCTTTCTTGCTGACCAACACCCCATGCCTGTTACTTATCAGATCCCCAGTTTTGCCTGTTAGGAAAAAGCAAGAACTTTGAAGCTAAACTGCTTTGGGTTATAGCCCTGGCTCCTCTGCCTACTTGGTACATGACTTTAAGTACGTTACCTAACCTCGGAGCCTACGTGGAGTTTGTCACTAACGCTGCTGCTTGCTGTACTGACAAAGGCTTGCTCTTCTCAGTCTTTGTTTGGGGGGCAGGGTCGGTCTCTGAGAACCTCCAGATGGGGTCTGTGTAGAAATTTCAAGTGATTTGAAGGTAGGAGAGGAGTCCCTCAAGAAAGTGTCCTCTTGCTTGCGTCTGGTTCTCTCTCATGGCTAGTTACCAAGATGTCAGCCTCTGCCAGGCCCAAGTCTAGCCCTTGGATCTGCTGGACAATCCCTTATTCACCCAAGTCAGGGCTGTCCAGAGTCTTTTTTCCAGAACGAAAGAAGAAACTGTTCATTGCTCTCCAAACCTCCTGAACTACCAACTCCTTCCCCTTGTCCACACACCTGCTTCCCCAGGGAAGGCAGATGATCTAATTTGGAGCTTCAGGCACCCTTGGAGGACAAAATCCGATGCTGATTCCTGGTGAACCTATGATAAGCAGGTTTCCTTCAGACCTCTAAAACTGGCCTGGGGCTGCCTGAGAGGCAACTGCATCTGGGGTGTTGGAAGCACTCAGAGGTGGTGAAGACAGAGAGAACCACGGCTCAAGCCTCTCAGAATTGGGTGTGACCGTCAGTGGGGGTGGCGGGGTGCCTCCAGTGACTCAGGGCCGGTGGTTGGGGCAAGGGTGTGAGTGGGCTTCATGGAACACCCTCCAGAGGGATGACTGTAATCAGGTGGGACTGGGACTGGAAGCTATAAGATGATGTCCCTGTATCAGGGGATTATATTAAGCTAGGAATTATTTTGGGTAGAAATCAATATACAAAAATATGCTCTTCTCATAATCTACCGAAGATGATTAACAAAGTATTTGGAAATGATATCCCTACTCATTACTCCAGTCTAAATGTAATAATAGAAAATAAACTATAAACTTGGACACTGGACATTGTAATCAGTGAATGGTACACAATGGTTTTAGTTAAGTCTCCTGCCTTGCATGCAATTGGTATGCAATCTACTGTGGAGGTCCAGTGAGGGATACAAGGATGAGTAAACTTGTTTCCAGATACTGCTTTGCCTAAAAGGGATCTGCAGATAAGGATCACAGACCCACTGATTCAAGGCAGTAAGGGTGCTCAATCAAAGCAGGGAAGGATCTGATAGGTGGGAATGGGATTAGGTTAGACTTCCTAAAGAAGTTGGAATTTGAGTCTTATCCCTCCAGTAACAGAGCTGTGGTTTGAAGGATGAAGCCTATATACTTGTATAAACCCTTGCCTGTGCTTGAACTCTTTAAACCCTGGGTATGAAGCCCTCCCAACATCCCCACATTATTTATTTATTCAATCTACAAAGACTTTGGAACCAGACAGATCTGAGTTCAAAAGAATCACTTTCTAGCTTTGGGACCAAGTTGAACTTAAGACTTTTGTTTTGTGTAAGTTTTGTTTTGTACTGTTGTGAGAATTAAATGAGGTCACATAAGAAAATCCATAACCCACAGCCTAGCACTAAGATTTTCAACCCACAGCATTGATGAGACTGTGATACAGATAATACTTATGAAACAGTGGCTTTGCACATTCCTACAATGACCCCAAGACCCACACATTAGAGCCTTGCCTGGAGAGTAGGAGGAAGACAGTTCTCGTAGAGGCAACTGCTTGAACCAAGCTGTGGCTGCTCTGTGTTGGCAGACCTATCCATGCTTATGCCGAGTGTCAGTTATAAAGGGCTGCTTCCCCCCACCCCCGATTATATGCTGAACAAACCAAAGTACAGAATATAGTTTCATCTCTTGAAGGGGCCTTTGCTAGCGGACTGTCCTGATAAATGACGGGTACCACTAACTCTGCCAAGTGCCTCTCTCTTAGAAATAAACAAGCTGTTTTTCCAGTTTGGAAAGCACGTTCTGTGACTCTCATTGGCATGTATGTGTTTTTCAGTTTAGGAGTCAGGTGGTAGGAAAGCAAACCCAGCCTTAGTATGGCTTAGTTCAGTATCGCTTTAGGCAAGTCCCTCAACCTCTCTGGACCATGGTTTCTTTGTAAAATAGACCACTTGGACTAGAAGCACTCTTCAATATTTCTGCGGACATTTTGTGATTTCTAGGGAGGCTGGGCTTTGAGGCTTGGATCCCCGAATCCAAGAGGGCTGTGGTCGAAGTTTGAAGCCTTCATACTTATATGAAATCTTAATTGTGCTTGAACCCTTACGAACTCATCCTAACCTCTGGACTCTCTGGTTTTCTCTAGCCCTCTGTGAGTGAACAGAAAACATTGAAGGATTTGACCCTAGAAAGCAAAGATCTAAACCTTGTATGTGGGGTTTTCCTGGTGGCTCAGATGGTAAAAAATCTGCCTGCAATGCAAGAGACGTTGGTTTGATCCTTTCCAGGATTGGAAGGATACCCTGGAGAAGGAAATGGCTACCCACTCCAGTATTTTTGCCTGGAGAATTCCATGGACAGAGAAGACTAGTGGACTACAGTCCATGGGAATCACAAAGAGTTGAGCATGACTGAGTGACTAACACTTTCACTTTCTTTTCCAAACCATGTATGTACCTTAGTGATGCCACCAAGGGCAAGTGTTCTGAATCAGCCTTCACCCTTGACCTCTGTGTGCTTTCCCCAGTAGCTCAGAACAGTGGCTCAGTGGAAAATCTGCAGCATAGATGCCTCCCATCCCCAAGTATTTCAGGCTTTCGAAAATGCCCTCTGTCTTCTTGAGTTCACTGGACTCAAATAATAATTTCCTGTTTACTTTCTCTACATACACACAAACACGCATACACTCTCAGTTTTATTTGAGTTAAAAATGGAAGCTTTCACCAATATAGAGTGCCCTGCTCAAAATCTTGGTTGTAGCTCTTACCACTTTGGGGTTCTTTGTAGTCTGTATTCTTTGTTAAGCTGTAGACTCCATCAGGAAGGTTATGTTGGGTGGTGGAAAGATCATGGGACTTTATGGTATAATGCAACTGTAAAATGTACAAATCATAGTGTGCAGTTTGATGAATATTAACAAATGAATACACCCATTACTCAATACCCCAAGATATAAAACTTGTCCATAACTATAAAACACTGCTATTCAGTAGAAATAGAATGTGAGGCACATATGGAGTGTTATGTTTTTCAGGAGGCATATTTTAAAAAGTAATAAGAAATAGGCAATAAGTTTAATGATATATTTTCTTTAACTTAGTAGAGCCAAAGTATCATTTCAGCATGCAATCAATCATGTAAAAATTGCTAAGGAGGTATTTAATATTCTTTATTTCATGAAGTCTTCTGAATCTTGTGTGTATTTAACACTTACAGAATGCTTCAATTCAGACTAGTCATGCTTCAAGTGTTCCAGAGCCCCATGTGACTGGGCTGTCGTAGAGACAGCACAGCTCGAGAAATTTCTCTAGTGCCTCTTTCCAGTCAGTTCCCACCCCCAACCAGAGATTATCACTATTCTGATTTCTAATCTCTGTAGATTAATTTTGTCTATTCTTGAATCTTAGAATGAATACTCTTGTGTCTAGTTTCTTTTGCTCAAAAACCAAGGCTTGCTTTGGGAAGAAGTGACCTATTGATCTTGAAAAAAAAAATTCATGAAAGCGTGTGTTATACATTAAACAATTTAGCTTTCCTGCATAACCATGGGGAAAAGGACATGATCTCCTGTGCCCAATATTTCACCTCTTGGGTGTAGCAACAGAAAGGCAGGCTGAGAAGTGGGGTCCTCAGAATAGGTGTAACAAATGTGCCCAGGGATTGTCCCAGGAGAGAGTGGTGCAGACAGTGTGACCTCTAGGCCCACTGAACTGGGCAGCCCAGTTACACTTTGTGGTCCTCAATATTTTATCATCTAAGAACTGTTTTTTTTAATTAAACATTTTATTTTGAGATAATTGTACATTCACATGCAGTGGTAAGACATAACACAAACAGATCTCATACAGCTTCCCCCAGTGATAGCATCTCGTAAAACTGTAGCACAGAAGCGCAGCCAGGATATTCACACTGATACAGCATCACCACTACAAGGATCCTTCAGGTGTCTCTGTTATAGCCACACCTACTTCGTTCCCACTTCCACCCCTCCTTAGGACCTCTCACAGTCTGTTTTCTGTTCCCCATTAATTGGATTTTGTCATTTCAAGAGGTTATGTAATGGAGTCATACAGTATACAGTCTTTTGAGACTGGTTTTTTCACTCAGCATAATTTCTGGAGATTCATTCAGGTTGTTTTGTGTATCAGTAGTTCCTTTTTTAATTGTTAAATAGTATTCTTTGATATGGATGCACAGCTGGTTTAACCATTCACCCACTGATGGACTTTTGGGGGTGTTTCCATTGTTTTCAAATAAGGCTGCTATATGCATTCATGTACAGGGTTTTGTGTGATTGTAAATAAGTCTTCATTTCTCTGGGAACATAATTGCTTATAGTTCTCCTCAGTATCCCCAGGAGATTGGTTCCAGGACCCCCCACAAATCCCCAAATCTGTGGTGGTCAAGTCCTTTATACAACATGGCAATAGTGCAGTCAGCTCTCCCTATCTACTGTTCCACGTCTGCGTATGGAACCTGTGGATACAGGGGGCCAGCTAGATGTATTTCTTTGGGATAATTGTCAGCAGTGCAATTGCTGGCTTGTATGGTAGTTGCGTGTTTAGTTGTCTGTTTTCCAGGATGACTATAGCATTTTACATTCTCACCAACAATATATGAGTGATTAGCATCCTCATCAGTATTTGGTATTGTCACTGTTTTTAATTTTTGTCATTCCAATAGGTATATAGTGATATCTTATTGTGTTTTTAATATGCATTTCCTAATAGCTAGTGAAAAAGTTGGCTTAAAGCTCAACATTCAGAAAACGAAAATCATGGCATCCGGTCCCATCACTTCATGGGAAATAGATGGGGAAACAGTGGAAACAATGTCAGACTTTATTTTTGGGGGCTCCAAAATCACTGCAGATGGTGACTGCAGCCATGAAATTAAAAGACGCTTACTCCTTGGAAGAAAAGTTATGACCAACCTAGATAGCATATTCAAAAGCAGAGACATTACTTTGCCAACATAGGTCCGTCTAGTCAAGGCTATGGTTTTTCCAGTGGTCATGTATGGATGTGAGAGTTGGACTGTGAAGAAAACTGAGCACCAAAGAATTGATGCTTTTGAACTGTGGTGTTGGAGAAGACTCTTGAGAGTCCCCTGGACTGCAAGGAGATCCAACCAGTCCATTCTGAAGGAGATCAGCCCTGGGATTTCTTTGGAAGGACTGATGCTAAAGCTGAAACTCCAGTACTTTGGCCACCTCATGCGAAGAGTTGACTCATTGGAAAAGACTCTGATGCTGGGAGGGATTGGGGGCAGGAGGAGAAGGGGACAACAGAGGATGAGTTGTCTGGATGGCATCACTGACTCAATGGACGTGAGTCTGAGTGAACTCCAGGAGTTGGTGATGGACAGGGAGGCCTGGCGTGCTGCGATTCAGGGGGTTGCAAAGAGTCGGACACGACTGAGCGACTGAACTGAACTGAATGATATTGAATAACTTTCCATGTGCTTATTTGCCACTTGTATTTCCTTTTTGGTGACATATCTCTTTATGTCTTTGCCCACTTTCTAGTTGAATTGTTGGTTTTTTACTATTGAATTTCCAGAGTTCTTTATGCATTCTGGATACTAGTCTTTTGTCAGATTTGTGGCTTGCCAATATTTTCTCCTACTCTGTAGCTCATCCTGTTGTCCTCTTTAACAGGATCTTTCATAGAGCGGAAATTTTTAATTTTGCTGAAATTAGTTGATTAAGTTTATGGGTTGTGCATATAGTGTCAAGTTTAAAAATTTATTGCCTACCCCTAGATCCTGAAGCCTTTCTCCCTTGTTTTTCTCTAGATTTTAAAAAATAATTAATTAATTTGTTTGCTTATTTTTGGCTGCACTGGGGCTTTGTTGCCGTATGTGAGCTTTCTCTAGTGGCGGCGAGCGGGAGCCACTGTTGGTTGCGGTGCGTCGTCTTCTTATTGCAGTGGTTTCTCTTGCTGCAGAGCACACGCTCTAGGCACACAAGCTTCAGTATTTGCAACATGTGGGCTCAGTAGTTGCGGTGTGTAACTCAGTAGTTGTGGCTCCAGGATCCTAGAGCACGCAGGCTTCGGTAGTTGTGGTGCACAGACTTAGTAGCTCTGTGGCATGCGGGCTCTTCCTAAGCCAGGGATTGAACTGGTGTCCCGTGCATTGGGGAGGATTCCTATCCACTGTACTAGCAGGGAAATCTGCCTGTTGGTTTTCATTGCGGCATACAGACTTCTCTCTAGTTGTGGTAGACTGGCTCAACAGTTGCAGTGCATGGCCTTAGTTCCCTGACCAGGGCTCAAATCTACATCCCCTGCATTGGAAGGCAGATTCTTGACCACTGAACCGCCAGGGAAGTCTCTCTAAATGTTTTCAGTTGTAACGTTTTACATGTAAGTCTGTGATCTATTTTGAAGGGTGTTTTTCCCTTAAGAGATAGGTTGAAATTCCTATTTTTTGCTGAGGACCTTTTAACATTATAGTCATTCTTGTGCTCTTGGTGGCCACTGTGCAGTAAAATGGCCATCAATTAAGAAAATGACCATTCACTAGTGCTCTCTGGATTTTTATCTGTCACAACAGCACCTTCATTTTCTTAAACACTAGGTTGCATGTTGTAGCTGGTGTAAATGTGGCACTCATCTTCATGTGTACATAAAAATTTTAACTTTCTTTCAGGGTAAAATAGATATTACAGGTTAAAAGTTGTTCCCTCCTTCACAAGCATCTGCCATCTCTATTCCCAGATAACCACCAGCCTAGTGTCTTTCTGCAAATAGCGAAAGGAGCCCCTCTACACCTGTAAGAATGCAGCCCCCATGGTGTGTGGGTCAGTCCAGGGGCTGCTGGGTTGAATAATGAATCTTGGGGTGATGAGCAAGCGAGATGGAAGAGGAGAGCCTGCCCCTCACTTGCCATGAGCTAGATGTACTTGCACATTTAGCTGGAACTGTGTCTCCCACAAGGGTGAGTACATTGACTGAGGACTGAGGCTTGCCCAGGAGGATGCCACGTGAGCATCACGGGAAGCTTGGGGGCCCTTCCTGTTTGCATTAAAGTTCATCTGGTCCTAGCCCTTTATACAACGGGTCCAGTGGGTCATTCTGTCCCTGCCAGCAAGTTGTTCTATCTTTTGAACATTGAAGTACCCTTCTTAGAAGATTATCAAGCCTCATATTTCTTTTTCTTAAAAACTTCACATGGAAAAAATTTTTTTAACATGATCATATGATCAAATAACAAGCACCTGTGTACCTACCACTTCAAATTAAAATATAGCCATGCTGCTGCTGCTAAGTCGCTTCAGTCATGTCTGACTCTGTGCAACCCCATAGACGGCAGCCCACCAGGCTACCCCATCCCTGGGATTCTGTAGGCAAGAATACTGGAGTGGGTTGCAATTTCCTTCTCCAATGCATGAAAGTGAAAGTGAAAGTGAAGTCGCTCAGTCATGTCTAACTCTTCGTGACCCCATGGACTGTAGCCTACCAGGCTCCTCCATCCATGGGATTTTCCAGGCAAGGGTACTGGAGTGGGGTGCCATTGCCTTCTCCAAAATATAGCCATACTTGTTACACAAAACTATAAATAAAATAAATATTATGGCTCAAGTTGATGTCTGTTTTGTAAGCCTCCTCCTACTCACCCCTCACCAGAGAACTACTGTCATAAATTTAATGTACGTCATGTCAGAGCACATTTTTTGCTTTTAACATGTCTCTGAATCCATAAACAGAATAGCGTATCATTTGTAAAGCACTTAGAATCATGTCAAGCAAGCAATAAATGCTCTTTGTTTTTTATCCATAAACAATACTTATGCTTTTATGATTTTTGCAAAAATTATATCACAGTGCCCTTCTGTTTTCACCCAAAAGTATGTTTTGAGATCGGTTTACACCGACACCTATAGATGTAGGTAATTCTTTCTTCCTGATGTTTACAAATCCATTATGTGACAACATCTCCAGCAGTGCAATTCCCACGTTAGAGGGTTGGCATTTTCAACTTTTCTAGAAATTACTCTGGAGAGGCTGTGCTGCTATGATCACCAGAAGCAACTGAGAGCCGCTGTTTCCCCACAGCCTCACAAATACTTAGTATTCCTGAACGAGAACGTGTTTGCCACTCTGGTGGGGAAGCTAAAGTGTTCTTACTGTGGGTTGATTTACATTTCCCTGATTACCAGTGAGATTGGGTGTCTTTTGAAGTGTATTCTGTGAATATTCATATTCTTTGCCCATTTACTGTGTTAGATTACTTGTCCTTATTGATTTGTGGGAATTTTTTTCCCCTTTAATACAGGCTAAATGTGAATCTTTTGTCTCCTATATATAAAATGAAATTTGAAAACCCAGGCAGTTGCTGTCTTTTAGCTTTGTTGATGATTTTTTTTTTTTCTTAGAGCGCAGGAACCAGACTGGCATCAGATGCCTGTGAGGGGAGGAGCAGAAGCCAGTCCATGACTTGAAACAGAAGCAGACTATTTATTAAAGCTTTCTTGCTGGTGGCTGGCGTGGCACCTTGCCCAGGGCAACAGTGGTCGGCCTCAGTGTGGGGGCTGTTCCTGTGTCCATGGACCCCTCACATCTAGTCACCATGCTTCCCTGGTGGCTTCTGAAAGCATTAAGAGGACTTGCGCAAGACCTGAGGTTATTCCAGCTTCTGATAGGGACAGGGTTCACCTGCAAGCTCCTGGCCCAGATCCCAGAAACCTCTACCCAGCAAGTAATATGTAATAAGAGGCAAGACAAACTGCTGCTCTCCCAAGTATATCCTCATACCTATGTACTCAGGTGGCGTGGTCATCCCTGCCTCCATGGCTCCTTCAGCGTCCAGCTCTGCCTGTGGTCTCTGCCTGACCCTGTCAGGACCTGTGATCCTTGGTGCTTACAGAGCCTCTGGCCCTGACTTTGGTCATCTGCCTTGGAGTGTCACAGAGTGCTGCAGTTGCTCACAGAAGTTCCCTGAGCTAAGCAGACCGTGTTTTCGGACCAGGTACTGCTGGAAGGCTAGGCTACACTGGGGAGGGCCAACAGCAGTGCACAGGCGACTATAACCAGGGGACTGTGAGTTAGCATGCAAAGCCAGTGTGCTTGGTACTAGAAGTGAGCTGGAAAGATGGGTTCAGAGGCAGCAAAGATGAATCAGATAGCACAAGTAAGTCATGGAAAAGAGCCAGCGTGTGCTTGAGGGCTGGAAGGTGGGAAGTAAATGGGGGTGGTTCTCCATGGGCCTGTGGCGCCATTAGCTTCAGGTCTGCTGCTAGGTCCTGCGCAACCTCAAATGAGGCTGTGGATGGGCTGCAGCGTAAAGAACAGTACATACCGAAAGAGGCCCAGGGTTGGCACCCACCCAGACAGGGAAACTGAAGAAAATGAATCTCTTGCCTCATTAATAAAAAATTATCCTTTTTATAGATACCGTTTATAAACACACACGCACGTAGTTTTGGTCACCATTTGAAAATAAATCACAGACATCATACTATTGATATGTTCCATCTCTGCTGATCTCTCATGGTTGGTTTGCTCTGGGACATGGACATCTTGCTTACTGGGCACTTGTCTTCTTTCTTCTGTGCATTTGTGGCAGATAGGGCTATTTTTGTGTTTCCTGTGTCAATGTCACTTGTCTTTTTTGTGGAAAGCTGTTTGTGATTGAATAACGAGGCTTTTTTTTAACCACCTTTTATGGTGGCATCTTGGACAAGCTGCTTAACTTCTCTCTCGTTTCTCCATTTGTAAGACAGGGATATGCACACTTGGGATGATTTGCCTGACAGCATTACAGGGGACATGCTCACTGTTTTTTCACTTCCTTAAGTTCTCTGCCCTTCAGGAAATTTACCCATCTCTGCCCTTCTTCACTGAGCATGCCCATCTTTTTCATAAATCAGAATCAGTACACTTCCCACTTGTCATTAAACATCTCTACAGACATTCCTGTAAATTATATCTGCAAGTAGACAATTCTTTGGTGGATCCTGTTTTCCCACTGGAGCAAGGCCAAAGCTTTGCCTCCAGTAAGCCACATTCTAAATAGTAAGCAGTGTGTCCTGATCTGCTCTATTCTGCTGAATGTAGGGAACATGCATCCATGTAGGAAACCAGTTGCCTGGGCCAGCAGTCACGGGGTAACAGGAACTCCACAGAGGACACAGAACTGCTTTCTCATCTGTTGGAACTCTCAGAAAGGAAAACTCTGCTACATTCAAAACTGAGCTTATTTATTTTCTTGAGCAGTTTCTAAGATGGAAATCACAAACAGAAGTGTTTGCTTGGCTTGCCCAGTATTAATGTATGCATGTATTTTGCACAGAAGCAATACATGCTGCTTTTATTTTTCTGACAGGATGGTAAATACCATAATCAGTTGCTAAATTTAGTTTATGAATTGTGTTTCTGTCAACACTGGTTTAAGCTCTAGAGAGCTCTTCTTTTTAACTTCATTGTGCACCATTGTGCTCACTCAGTTGTGTTCGGCTCTTCGTGACCCCACGGACTGTAGCCCACCAGGCTCCTCTGTCCTTGGAAGTTCCCAGGCAATAATCCTGGAATGGATTGCCATTTTCTTCTCCAGGGGATCTTCCCAACCCAGGGATCGAAACTAGGTCTCCTGCATCTCTGCGTTGGCAGGTGGGTTCTTTACCACCGAGCCAGCTGATTAACTTTGTGTTGAAATATAACATAGGTTCAGGAAAGTACACATATTTTATGTACTTGTTTGATAAGTTTTTGATAAATTGAACACACCCATAGAACCAGAACCTCCTTAGCCACTCTCTTGACTTCTAACAGCATAGAAAATAGTTTTGCCTGTTTTGTACATTTACATGGAATCAGACAGTATATACCTTTTCCTCTCTGGCTTCTTTCATTTAACAGTTTTTAATGAGTTTCATTCATATCGTTGGGTGTAGTCATAGTTCATTTGTTCTCATTGCTATATAACATTGTAAATAATCATCACCATTTATTTATCTATTCTACTGTTGAGTAGGTAGTTTCCATATTGGAGATACAAATGCAAATATCCTGTCTTTTGGTGGGCACATGTATGATTTCTTTTGGCTGTATACCTAGGAATAGAATTTTGTACATTATTTTTAAGTGTACAATTCAATCATTTTTATTGTGTTTATGGATATGTGTAAGTCACACCCTTAGCTATCACCTCTCTATCCTCCCATCCCCTCTGCTCTAAGCAACCACTTACTCTACTTTTTGTCTTTACAGATTTGCCTAACCTCAACATGACATAAATGAAATTATACTATATGTCATTTTCTGTGTCTGGCTTCTTTCACTTACTACAGTATTTTCGAGGTTCATCCATGTTGTAGCATGTATCAGTATTTCATTCCTTCTTATGGTCAAATAATATTCCATTGTAGAGATATTCCCCATTTTGTTTATCCACTTATGCATTGCTGAATATTTAGGTTCTTTTCACTTTTTGACTATTGTGGATAGTGCTGCTCTAAACATTTGTGTACAAATCTTTGAAAACTTGTTTTCACTTCTTTTGGGTATCTGCCTAAGAGTACAATTGCCAGGTCAAATGTTAACTCTGTGTTTAACTCTTTGGAGAACCACCAAAAATGTTTTCCACAGCAGCTGGACCATTTTACATTCCCATCAGCAATGCAAAAGAGCCAGTTTCTCCACATGCTCCCCAAATTTGTTATGCTGTTTTTTGTTTATACCTTCCTGTGGGTACAGTTCGGTTCAGTTCAGTTCAGTCGCTCAGTCGTGTCCTACTCCTTGCAACCCCATGAATTGCAGCACGCCAGGCCTCCCTGTCCATCACCAACTCCTGGAGTCCACCGAAACTCATGTGCATCGAGTCAGTGATGCCATCCAGCCATCTCATCCTCTGTCGTCCCCTTCTCCTCCTGCCCTCAATCCCTCCCAGCATCAGGGTCTTTTCTAGTGAGTCAACTCTTCGCATGAGGTGGCCAAAGTATTGGAGTTTCAGCCTCAGCATCAGTCCTTCCGATGAACACAGAGGACTGGTCTCAAAGTGCTATTTAATCGTGGTTTCAGTTTACATTTCATGTGCTTGTTGGCCATTCATATGTCTTCTTTGGAAAAATGTCTATTCAAGTCCTTTGCTTATTTTTTAATTGGGTTATGTGCATTATTTATCATTCATGCATTTGGTTATTCATTTGAGCACTTCTTACATTCCAGGCCCTGTGAGGCACTGAAGACAAAACAGTGGACCCATTAGTTGCCAAACAAAACAATTATTTTTTAAAATAATCCTTGTTTCCTAACCTGTCTTATGAAATAAGATCTGGCAGCAGATCTAGGCCTGAATTCTCACATGCCCATTCTCTGCACACACCTTTAGGTGGGGTGTGCTTTGTCTCCAGTTCCCTCCCAGCTCCCGCCTAGCTGACTTACTCCCACTTGGCATTTTATAACACCCAATCCAAGTAGCTAAAGACTTACTCTAGTTATTTGAGTTGGGAGCACCTGGGACTCCTGGCGTCCTGCTCCAGCTCCTTAAACTTTCCACAGACAGACAACTTTTCCTAAAACCAAATCTATTTTCTTTTTCAGGTTTAAATGGGGTATCTGCCACTTTGTTTAAGAATAGAAAAAGAAGTGGCCGCCCTTCTTGCTTGAGGTGTTTTGGGTGTGTTTGAGGAAGGAGAGAACTAGAATCAGTGGTGTTTGCACTTGGGCTTTTGAAATGGTGGGTGGTTCTTAAATTTATGAGCAATGCATTGACTTGAGTTTCTCGCACTCTTCAATCTTTTGAAGGAACAACCTGTTTTCACGTCAACCTTGTCCTACCCCAGTCCCAGTTTCTTGGCTTCAATTAGTAAACAACTGTGGAAAAATAAAATTGAGATTAGACAATCTCTAGTGATCAGATAAGGACTAAATCCAGAGCCCAGAGAAGAGAATTACCCATCCCATCCTTTCTCCCCAAATTGGGCAGGCAAGGCTATCATGCTGGGGTAGTGGTACTGGATTCTCCATTCTCCACTTCAGGTTCAGCTATTTACCAGCTAGGCAGCCCACTTGGCCTCTTTGCACTTCAGTTTCCTTACCTGTACAAAGAGAGTTCATAACTCCCACCTGTGTTTTTTAGAATTAGCTTAGTGTGTATCAGAGAAACCCCTTCTCACCATGGTTTTAGTAGGTGGGAGTTTTTCTAGGAAATGGCCAGTGTGTGGCTGGTGTGGTACAGACTGCTGTCAGGCTCCATGTCCGTCTGTCTTGTTGCTCTGTGATGCCAAGCTCACCATGTGCTCCAAGAGAACTATCACAGGCAGCATTCCAGCCAGCAGGAAAGAAAAAGAGAAGACGTGCTTGCCTTGAAGGGCTCTTCTTTGAAGCTGTGCACACACATACGCACAACCTCTGCTTAAATCCTATTGGCCAGACTTTATTCTTCACCCAGACCACCTACTGGGGAAGCTTGGAAATGTGGTGTCTATTCCACATGGCTATGGCCAGGTAAACATCTGAGGGTGTATTATTAAGGGAGAAGGGGCTACTGGGAGTCTCTGTCATTCCACCTATCAGAGCCGCCGTGAAGATAAAGGAGATAGTACACTTCTGAACTACATTTGGGGATGCTGTGCTTAGTCCCTCAGTTGTGTCTGACTCTTTGCAAACCCTTGGACTATAGCCCACCAGGCTCCTCTGGGGGATTCTCCAGGCAAGAATACTGGAGTGGGTTGCCATGCCCTCCTCCAGGGGATCTTCCCAACCCAGGGATCGAACCCAGGTCTCCCACGCTGCAGGCAGATTCTTTACTGTCTGAGCCACCAGGGAGGCGTGCATACATCAACCTGTTGATTTGTCAGCTAGGCATTCCAAGAGGCCACTGAAAACCATAGTGAGTGTGTAGAAAATCATATTCCGCACCAAACAGGACTCTGGGACATTCTGAGAATAAGGGGATCCGTGTTGTGAAACAGATCCCCCCACTCCCCACTTTTAATGCTTTGTTGACAACAAGACCATTGAACTGGCTGAAGTCTGTGTTTTTCTGCCTTCTAATCCAGATCCTGGGCTGTTGGGAGGTGGCTTGCCAAGGCTTCAAGGGCAGTGGTGAACCACTGAATGCAAAAGATGTATTTAGTTTGGATTCACCAGTTGTAAGCAACAGAAACCCAACTCAGACCAGCTTAAAGGTTTGTTCACATTTTAGATTACATACATAAGTAAGATCATGCAACATTAGACTTTCTGCTTCCGGCTTATTTCCCGTAAGCATAATGTCCTTTGGATTCATCCATGTTGTTGCAAATGGAATTCAGCTCCTCTCTCCCCTCACCAAATAGCTTAAATTCAAAGAGGGACTTAATTGACTGGTGACAGTGAAAAGTCCAGAGGCAGGTAGACTGTATCTAGGCACTTGACAAGCTCAAGATTAAGTCTGTCCTGGGTCTTCCTGTCTGTTTCTGTCTTTGTCTGTCTGTCCATCTCTCTGTATTGACTTTCTTCCTAAGCAGGTTTTCTCTACATGCTTGCTCTTACACCGATCACTTTGGCAAACCCAAGAAAGGAGCACATCTGTTTCCCAGCGGGCAAAAATGGGCACCCTCCACATTATGCCTGTGAGGGAAGGATGTGGGTACACAGTCTCTTTTGAGGGGTGTCATGGTGACTGTGAGGAACTACCTCAGTAGTTATTTAGGTCTGCCAGCCTGAGTGGTAGAATGTGGGGGCAGGCAGGGCTTCAGAGGCCTGTGACTTCTGGCTGTTTTCTGTCCTAGCACACCTGAGGAAACCAGCTGGCTTAGGTGGCTCACTACAGTCTTTGAGAAGATTGCCCAGGAAGGTGATCTAGATAGCATCCCTTTGAGGATAACCACTGATCCAAGTCCTCAGACTTTATAGGTGGGGAGGCTGAGGCCCAGAGAGGAGAAAACACAGATATCTTCACTTGGATTTTCTTGAGAACAAGTACGTGGGTGCAGGTGGTTTATTTGTGATCTTGGGAAGCAGGAGTGAGGGAGTATGGAGAGGAGACAAGAAGTCAATATGGAGCGTGTGTGGGCAACCAGGATCTTACCCACGCCCTCCAGGCTTGATGCCTCCCAGAACTGCCCAGCCACAGAAGGAGAAACTTGAGGGAGTCACTGAGGACAGAACCTCAAGAAACTGCCCTATCAGTGAAATTAGAAATGTGCTGAGGACACGTGGCAAGGGACACCGAAGGTGTTTGTGACAATCTCCCACCCAGCAAGCGGCACACCTGGGATGAGACCAAAAGCCCCAAGCTCTCCAGTTTGTGACTCATCTTTATTGAAGTCAGGACAACCTACCCATCAGCCTGCACTGGGACACACCCTCATGTGATGTGAGGTCTCCTCTCATTTATAGGGAAACCCAGTTTTGCTCCCCTCTGCCCTGCATACTTTATTCTGTCCTGAAATTCTCCCCCATAAGCCAGAAGCAGCCAATCAGTGACGGTTAGGATTGGCCTTTGCAGCTCAGCAACTGTAGGACTGAATCATCAGGAAGGGTCCCCAGGGCCCACACCACCCTGAGGTGGTGGTCTGGAAAGCCTGGATCTGGAGTGTGCCCTCTCAGATAAGAACAGGGTCTGAGAGCTGTCATATACTTCTCTGGGCCTGGATGGGAGCTCAGCACCTGTCACCCAGCTCTGGCAAATGGGCATAAGCAGGCCTAAGCTTATGATACTTAGACTTCTGGGGACCTTTTTTTTAAAATAAAAAAAAATAATTGTTTTAATAATTCATAACAGTTTTAGTTACAGAATAACTGAGTAGATCATACATAGAGTTCATTATGCCCACCCCTGACCCCATCCCTGGCACTGTTTCTCTGATATTAACATCTGCATTAGTATGGTACATTACAATTAGTGAACTAGTATGGGACATTACTGACTTCCCAGGTGGTGCTAGTGGTAAAGAACCTGCCCACCAGTGTAAGAGACACAGGTTCAATCCCTGAGTCAGGAAGATCCCTGGAGGGAGGGCACAACAACTGACTCCAGTATTCTTGCCTGGAGAATCTCACGGACAGAGGAGCCTGGCAGGCTACAGTTCATAGGGTCACAAAGAGTCAGACTAGACTGAAGCGACTTAGCACACATGGTACATTATTGTTGACTGTGGTCCAAGTTTACATCAGGGTTTAGTCCTTGTGTTAGATCATTCTGTGGGTTTTGACAGATACCCAGGGGTCTTTTTACCAGGAGGAAGTGGTGTCTAGAATGAGGCCATTCCCAGCCCTCCCAGGCTACCTCTCAGCATGATTGACCTTAGTGTCCCTTTCTAGGGTTTGGATACCAAGGCTCCAGACGCTTGGCACTCAGTGGAAACTGAGGAGAAGGGTGGGGAGAAGAACCTTCTCTCTGATTAGGGACAGAAGTCAGCCTCCAGGTTTTGATTTCCCAAGGGCAAAGTAGCTCCTAAGTTAAATGGGTCCCTGGCAATGGGGCAGATCAGACAGTTTCTGGAGTTTCCTGCACACGTTGTATGCAACCTGCTTCCTAGCACGATGTGCCAGCCTTTGGTTCCAGGGAGGCCTGGCTTGGTGTAGTTGAACCCATAGCCCCTTTCCCCACAGTTCTGGAGAGCTGGATCACACCGTCCCCTTGCCCGTCGGAGGCTTCAGCTATGTCCAGGGCCACGTCGGATTGCACCTTAGTAACAAGACTGTGGGGCAGTGCCTGGATGCCACAGCACAGAGGATCCCACACCAGGAGGCCTTGGTTGTCCACCATGAAAACATCAGGTTGACCTTTGCCCAACTCAAGGAGGAGGTGGGTCCTGACTTTGAACCTTCAAAGTGGGCAGGTGCTGGCCCCCAGGTGCCAAGCTTGGTGGAGCTGCAAGGGTGGTGCCCGGCTATGGGGCAGGGTGCTGGGGCTGCCTGAGAGCCCCCAAGGAATATCAGCAGTGGAGGGCAGGGCTGAGGCAGAGGTGGTCCAGATGCCTCCTGCATCAGTTGTTCCTGGGATACTGGTTAACTATGCATGTTCCCAAGTCCCCTCCAGATCTCAGGCCTGCGTATCTGCCTGTCCCTCATTCCCAAGTGGTTCTGGTGTGAACCCCTGGGCCAAAGGTTAAAGTCAGAGTCATGGGCTCCTTTCTGCTCACCTACATCTCACCCTCTGTTCCCCTTCTGTTTATTCCAGGTGGATAAAGCTGCTTCTGGGCTCTTGAGTATCGGCCTCCGCAAGGGTGACCGGCTGGGCATGTGGGGGCCCAACTCCTATGCATGGGTACTCATGCAGCTGGCCACAGCCCAGGCTGGCATCATTCTGGTGAGGAGGGGATTGCCTGGCATAGCTGGGTATGCAGGGGGGAGGGCATCATTCAGGGGAGCTCCCTGGACCCTTGGCCCCAGAATCACACCAGTGCCTGGCTGGTTTCAGACCAGCTAGTGCTTTCTCCTTAAGCCCACTAAGGAAGCCTGAAGGTACAGGGTGCTGCCTCTGAGGGTGGAGGGGCTGCAAGTGGGACAGCATCTGCCCAGGACACGTGACGTACCCTCACTGTCTCCACCAGGTATCTGTGAATCCAGCATACCAGGCTATGGAGCTGGAGTATGCCCTCAAGAAGGTGGGCGCATTCCTTGGGTACTGTGGGGGAAGCCAGCTAGTACCTAGCACAGGGGGCTTCCAGCTGTCACAGAAGGCTGAGAGCGGTGGGGGCATGCACAGGTGACACCCTGAGTCTGTCCTTCTTCAGGCAGTGGGCGGGAGGAGGGGATGGTTGGTCAGACAGGCCAGTGTGTGTGTCAGGGGTGGCGGCTGTGTGTATTTCGGTGTCAGTGTATGGGAGAGAGAGCAACTGTCAGGACTCCACCACATTCCCAGGCTGAGGCTTCCTGCTGACCATGGCGGGGGGCTGCCCTTCTACAGGTGGGCTGCAAAGCCCTTGTATTTCCCAAGCAATTCAAGACTCAGCACTACTACAACATCCTGAAGCAGATCTGTCCAGAGGTGGAGAAGGCCCAGCCAGGGGCCTTGAAGAGTCAGAGGTGGGGGTGTCCCGGGTTGGGAGGGGTACATCATCCCATATCTTGGGCCGCTCACTCCTTACCCATCTCTGTGGGCCATGCCTCCTGTCATGCTCCCCACCGCCAGGCTTCCGGATCTGACCACAGTCATCTCGGTGGATGCCCATCTGCCAGGGACGCTGCTCCTGGATGAGGTGGTGGCAGCTGGCAGTCAAGAGCAAAATCTGGCCCGGCTCCGGCACACCCAGCAGTTCCTGTCCTGCCATGACCCCATCAACATCCAGTTCACCTCGGTACGGCAGCGATCTCCAGGCCCTGAACCCAGGCTGGCATGCTAACACCTGCCTGCCCTGTGACCTGCGCCTGAGAACAAGGAGGCAGCAGAGATTAGGGCAGAGATCAGGAGAGCGCTCGTCTCCTGGGGCCTGCCCTCGCTGTCCCCTCTGCCCTGGAAACACCAGCAACTAGAGTCCTTGTCACATGCTCCTCTCCCCTGGCCCTCTTGCCCCAAGCACAGGGGCAGATGTGCTGAGCCACCACAGGTCAGAGCCCCTCATTTGGCAGATGGGGAAACTGAGGCCCAGAGAGGCCATCTGCTGGTGAGCCTCTGAGCCACCTTATAAGTGGCCTGAGAATAGACCTTCTCTGCCACATTTCTGAATCCTAACACCTGGCACCGTGCAGGCACAAGGCAAATCTCTGTAAAAATGTACTGAGTGAATAGGTGGATCTAAGGCAACAATCTCCGTCTCCTGACTCCCAGTCCAGTGCCCTTCCCTGCCGTGGCCCAGGGTGGGAAGGAGATGGGATGAAAGAGGCTAAGCTATCAGCTTCTTGTCTTGTCAGGGGACAACCGGCAGCCCCAAGGGGGCTACGCTCTCCCATTACAACATTGTCAACAACGCCAACATGATAGGACAGCGCCTGAGACTGCACCAGAAGGTGAGGGGGTGCTGGCCCAGCAAGGGCTTCCTGGCACCCTGCAGGGGTGGGGGCTTGCTGGGTTCCCCCTTCTGGCTAGAGGAGCAGGACTTCTGGCCCCACAGTAGACCCAGCTCCTGCTTCCATCTCCAGACGCCAGAGGAATCGCGGGTAGTCCTGCCCAGCCCCCTGTACCACTGCCTGGGTTCTGTGGGGGGCACAATGGTGAGCTTGATGCACGGTGTCACCCTTATCCTGTGCTCTCCAGTCTTTGAGGGCAAGAAGACGCTGGAGGCCATCAGCAGAGAAAGGTGGGCATCAGTGGGCAGCTATCTGTGGGCCGATAAGGTCCTCGTGTTCCTCACTCCTGGGCCCTGATTCCTTTCCAAGCCGTCTCCGCCCTCCAATCAGGAGAAATGGAGATGGGGTAGTGGGAGATTCTCAGGAGACCAGTCCCTCCCTCCAAGGAGCTTCTGCTTATATCCCACAGTGCAGCTGTGGCCCTTACTAGAGGGTTAGAGTCCGGTGGGTGAGAGGAGGAAGTTCCCCTCTACTTCCAAGCCTGATTTTGAGATGCACCTCCCTTATACAGAGGCTCCTTCCTGTATGGGACCCCCACAATGTTCGTGGACGTTCTGAACCAACCAGACTTCTCCAGTTACAACATCTCAACCATACGTGGAGGTGGGATGGGGCCAAGAGTGGTGAGACCAGGACTAGCCTAGTGAGCTACATAGGTGCCCAATCTTTCATTTAGGGGCAAAAAGGCCACTAAACATGGGTGGGAGGGAGGGAAATCCCCAGTGTCCCTAGACATCAGCCTAAGACCAGCTGCCTAGACATCAGCCTAAGGACAGCTGCCGGGTCTAGAAACCAGTTCAGGGTCGGGAAGCAAAGGGAATGTTATTTCCTAAAAAGGGCTACAGGTGAATGGCAGTCTACTGAACCTGGAGAAGGTGGGAGCTGTGTCAGCCCTCTCTCCGATTCAGGTGTGATTGCTGGGTCTCCTGCACCCCCAGAGCTGATCAGAGCCATCATCAACAAGCTGAACATGAAGGAGCTAGTGGTAAGTAGAGGCAGGGGCTGGGGTGGGGGCCAGGCCAGGGCTGGGCAGAACAGATTGCTGGATGTGTCGAGGAGTCCAGCCTGGGTCTCCAAGGAAGACCCTTCAGCTGGCCTTCATTCTAGAAAGCAGATGTGAGAAACTGCAGTCTGACCTCATCAACAGCTCTCAAGTCACAAAGACAGGTGACAGGGGAGTAAATATTATACATACATAAATTTATATTTATAGAAATCTGGGGAAGAAATGCAGCATGGGAGGATGTGTGGCAAAGCACCAGTGTCCTGGCGGGGGGGGGCTGGCGGAGTTGAAGGTAGGGGCTTCAGACCCTTCCTAGAAGCAAGGGGTAGGGCAAGGATCTGCTGTTTGTTTCCGAATGACAGGGAAAGGGAAATCGAGAGGAGGATTCTGGAAGGGTGGCCATCCTGATGGTCACCCTGTTCTGGTCCTAAAGGACTTGGGGGTCTTAGCAACAGCTTCTCTGAGAGGAGCTGTGGCCGTGAGGCCAGGCATGCTGGAGCTCTCAGCCTCAAGTGGAGCTGGGTTTGTGCTGGAGTGCCCAGGTGCCCTGCCAGGACATGTCTAGGTGTGAACAGATCTATGTATCAGCAGAGGGTGTTGAGAGAAGATGGGAGTCAGAGGTGAGAGGATCAGTAGTTTCTCCGGCAGAAGGCAGAGGCCAGTCACCAGGACTGGCTGGGTCAGGACCTGTGGTGAGGCAAGGACTGGTGTCAGGACGGCAACAGTCTAGACGATGTTTGGAGAGAATGGTGGGAGTCCTAGGAAGTATCGTTTTCCCCCTTAGAGGAGGGAGCCCCAGTCCTCCCCTCCTTTCCCTGTAAAAATGGAAGTGTCTTGGGACACCCTCAATTCCAGAGCCTCCAGAGAGAGAATGGGGGCCATGCCCACTGGACCCCACCTGTTTAATGGCGGCCGGCTTTCTTGGACCTCTTAGTGGGGAACTTGCAGCCGCGGAAGGCATCCGTGTCACGAATGTGCTGGCCCCTGAACTTGGCGGGCGATGCACAAGTGGCATCAGGGCGAGAGGTCTTAGCTTCCAGCCACCTGGAGAGACAGAGAGTTGCTGGGGTTGGGGAAGAGATTTAAGAGTATTGGAGGTAAGGACAGTGAACCGCGGGGTCAGGGTGACTTTGCTTTAGGGTAGTCTGGAACTGTCATCTTCATTTTACAAATGGGGGAATGCCCAGCGTCCCACACCTCTTAGGGGGCAAATCTAGGACATATGCCTAGGATGTCTTAGTGCAGGGTCAGTATGTCTCCACTCCATCGCACGAGGATGGCCTCTAGGGGTACTACTGGGGCCCTCTCACCTCCGAAGGCCCCGGAGCTGGCAGGTACACTTCCAGGGGTTGTTGGTGAGGGTGAGGGTCTCCAGGCTGTCAAAGGGGAAGTTGGAGGGCAGCTGGTGCAGGCGGTTGTTCTCCAGATGGACATGTTTCAGCGTGGTCACACCCAGGAAGGCACCGTCAGAAAACTAGGGAGCAGGGTGGGTGTGGGTGAGCAGCTCAGTCCCAGTGTCTGGCCTCTCCCAGCTCTATGCTCCCATGGGGCAGGGTCCACCCCTGAATGCAGGCAGTGGCACCTGGAGCAGGTTCACAGCGTGACCCAGTTTTCTCAGGTGATTAATCCATTCGGTCTGTGGAGCTAGGTAGTTTTACTTTTCAATATGTAGATTGCGGGGCAAGGTTAAGTCCCTTGCTCAGGGTGGCACTAGGGAGTCAACAGTAGCTGCAGGGCCACATCCAGCTCCTCTTCCTCTGGCACCGTGCTCTCTGTGCAAACACTGGGACTGGGGAGGTAGCCAGAGTTTGGCCCCAGCGGCCCAAGCTGGCACAGAGTGAAGCTGGTCAGTGTTTGGTGGGATGGGCAGTGGGCCCAGGCTCCCCACAGGCCCCAGGGTCCTGTATGTCCCCCAAGCTTTGTCCTCCCTGCTCCCTCACTGCCTGCCAGGCACTATTTGTGGAGCCACCTTGGTGGAGTCTTGGGCCAGGCTGGCTGGCTCCAGAGGAAACATTCTATTGGTGGCCACATCTTGGCCCAGACGTCACGGTTCCTGCCTGGCCTCGCCTGCCCCAAATGAGCCCCTGCTTCCCCGCTCTACTTCCCACTGAAAGGCCACGCTGGCAATAATGGGTCACAGGGGACTGCGACTTCAGCTGGGGAGTGTTCGGGGCTGAAGAAGGGCAGGCTCGGGCAGGCTCTGTCCGCCCAGACGAAGGCTGGTTGCCATCCAGGTACGATTCTGCCCTCATTTCTGTGCCTGCGGTCCAGGGAAGGGTGTGAAGCTCCCTGGTAATCAGACTGCTCTGATGACTGTCTTCCCACCTTACCCTGTGCCCTGCCCAACCTCCTGGGGAAGCCTCTGCGCCAGAGCAATTTTCTAGTCCCAAGAAGGGATTCCACCCTGTCCCAAGGCAGCAGCATCTGGCCAGGCACTGGGCATCAAAGGAGACCAAGTACTGAGGAGGACAAAGTCAGGAGATGGGTCTGGTGACAAGGGTGGGCAAAGGGCAGTGAGTGGTCTGGGGCACAGTGAGGCATGGCCAATCTTTCCTGTGGGGAGGAGACACCTAGGGTCCTTGTGCCGAAGGTTGATGGTAGTGAGTGGCTCTTGCCTTTTCCCCTTCATGGAACCCATGGATGCCATGCCTGCAACCTGGGGCAGGACCCTCATCCATGGTCCCCACTCAGCTGAAATGGCCCTGAGAATGCAGTGGAATGTATGTGTGTGGACTGGGGGTGGGGTGGGGGACCCACCAGGGCCTCTGGGAGGCATGGAGGCGGTCTTCCTCAGTTATGTGCGCCCTGCTCACTCCCCAGCCCCCCACTCCACCTTAGCACTCATGCACACTCCCCACCAGGAACAGGGTCTCTTTGTGGGCCTGATCTGCCCAGCTCCTCTGGAAGGCTTCTCAATAAACAAACCTCCCTTTATGGGGTGGTAGGTTTACTGGAGGCAGGAAAAAAACAGCAGAGGAGGGGTGGAAGGCCCAACAGGAAGAGGTGGCTTCTGCGCACAGCAGGGGGTGTTGAGGGCCCTGGATATGCCTCCTGGGGGCCATTGGTGGGGCCAGGATAGCCTGGCTCTGTTTATAAGTAGGAATCCTAGGAGGGCAGTGGCTGAGACTAGGGACAGGGACAGCAGGGCAGGATTTGGGGTGGGGATGTGACAAGAAGACTGGAGCGACTTAGCATGCATGCGTGCATTGGAGAAGGAAATGGCAACCCACTCCAGTATTCTTGCCTGGAGAATCCCAAGGACAGGGGAGCCTGGTGGGCTGCTGTCTATGGGGTAGCACAGAGTCAGACGCGACTGAAGCGACTTAGCAGCAGCAGCAGTGATGAGATGACAGAGCTCCACATCTTGGAGACAGCCACAGAAAGAGGCAAGTTTAGGGGAGAGGGGATGGTGCCCAGCTGTGGCCCTGGATCCCTGGGCCTCCTGTCAGTGAAGAAGGAGCCAGGGCACAGCCCCGACAACCAGGAGCTCACCTTCTCCAGGTTGGTGTTGTCCAGCCAGAGCGTCTCCAGGTATCTGCCGAAGGACTGGAAAGCATTGTCAGGAATGCTTTTCAGGGGATTGTGGGACAGCTTCAGCTCCTCCACCACCCTCAGCTTGCTCAGAGCAGCTGAGGGGTAGCTGGACAGCTGGTTCCTGTCCAGGTAGAACTTGGCGAGGTTTTCCACGTCGTCCAGAGCACCGGGCTGCAGGGAACTGAGTGAGTTTTCCGACAGGTAGAGCCAGCGCAGGTCCTTGGCGCCCTGGAAGGCGCCTGAGCGCAGCTCTCGGATCTTGTTGTTGTTGAGCTGCAGGATGAAAAGGTTGACCAGAGGGGAGAGCAGCCCCCGGGGCAGCTCTGTCACCTTATTGTGGTCCAGGTAGAGGTAGGTGAGCTCGGTCAGGTCGTCAAAGGCACCAGCACGCAGCACGCGGATGTCGTTATGGGACAGGTACAGGTAGATGAGCTGCTTGAGGCCTCGGAAGGCGCCAGCGGCCACCTCGCGGATCTGGCAGTGCTGCAGGTGCAGCGACACGAGGTTGGGCATGGCCCGAAATGAGTTGGCTGCCAGCACGGGGAAGTTGTTGCGCTGTAGGTTAAGCAGCTTGGTCTTCTCCGACACCTTGGGGATCTTCTGCAGCCCCACCTTGTCGCAGATGACGTGCTGCAGGTCGCTGTGGCAGTGGCAGTTCTGGGGGCAGGCGGCCAGCGCAGGCAGCAGGCTGGCCAGGAGGCCCAGGCTGAGGCTGAGCCGGAGCACCAGGCGGGCCATGGCCGGGATGTCTGGGGCCGAGGCAAGGGGCAGCGGCAAGTCCTCGGCGCTCGGTCTCCCGCCCTATTTATATGGTGGCCCTGACCGCAGCCGGCAGCCAGAGCCAGCTCCTACGTGGAGCCGGAGGCCACCGGGTTAACTCCCTCCCGCCCAGAGCTGCGCCCCTGCCCTCGACGGGGAAGGGCCCTCCCACCCTGGGGACTCTGCGGGGGGCCGCACTGGCCCCTAAACGCGGCCCCTAGCTCGGGCCCCTGTCTCCCTGCCCTCGGACCCCGCTCCCTCCCCACCCCGACCTTCTCTCCGCCCGGGGCGGGGGAGGGTATGGGTGTGTCCAGGACCCGGAGTTTACTCCCGAGTCGGGGAGGGGGGCAGCCCCTGAACTTATTTGTTTGCTCAAGTCTGTACCTCCACGCCTCCCCCGAGACGCCCTCGGCCGCGTGCCCGGGACCCAGCGAGGGAGGAAGCAGGGCCGGACAGCCGGACGCGAGTCTCGCCGCGGTCGCAGGCCGGCGGCGCTTTAATGGGGCTCTTGTGCGGCGCCGGCGGAGCGTGAGAGCCACCCTGGCGTCGGGCTCCCCGCTCCAGCTGCTCTCAAGAGGTGGAGCTCCTCCCCGCCCTCGACTGGCCCTGGCCTCTCTCTCCCAGCCTCAGGCTGGCTTTCTGTCCCCTGCACCCCCTGTATCCCTTTGCCACGACTGAAGGCAACCAGAAAAGTGGGAACTGGGGGCGAGGGGATGACCCACAGGCCTCAGCAAACACCTAAGACCACAGGCACGGTGGCGCTGTCTTCCCCCCTCCTTAATCTCCCTAAAATGTCCACATCTCCTCATACCCACCCCACCCTGCGGTGGTCAGGACCCTTTGTGGGGGGTGGTTCTCTCGGGGGTGGCCAGAGTGGCGCCAAGGTGTACTTGGCAGAAGCCACCCCTGGGCAGTGGCCCCAGGACTGTAAGGGTGGGTGAGAGGGCTGGGTCCGGACAGCTCAGGCTTCACGACCCCAGGTCCTGTGGGCAGGCCTACCCCGGCCAACTGGGTCTCTGTGTGTCTCCTTGAGCCACGATGGAAACGGGAGGGTGGGCAGGAAGAGTCACAGCTCTGGCCCCAAGGCAAGCCCTGGGCTGACTGGTAGGAGTTCTTGTCTGTGTTGGGGGGTGAGAGGAGGAACCAGACCCCAAGTCTTGCCAGACCCCAGCTATGCGTGATTCATGCCCGCTAACACAGAGGAAATTGAGGGTAGGGTAGGGCTGCGGGACGAACAGAGGTCTGGTGTCTTTGCTGGCTGGAAGGAACCTAACCAGCCCCTCCCTTCATCCAGCGCTCAGGTGCGGAAGCCTGCCGTCTCCTAAGCCCCTTTCAGCCGTTGCCTCTGGATGGGGGTCATACTTGGGCCAGAACACTGTCTTGTGGTATTCCTCCAAGGCTGACTGCTGGTTTTCTGTTGCTCAGGATGTTCCAACCACTAGAAGGGGGGCTGGGGTGTGTGCCACTGGCTTTGTAAACCCTTGCGTTGGCTGTATTTTTATTTTGAGCAAAACAAATTTACAGGAAACTTTCCAGAATTTGAAGGGGGGGGCACCCTACCCCAAGACCAGGCATTTATCCTGGGTTTCGAGTGGATGGGGCAGGGTAGGGGTAGGTGGCTGGTATCTGTGTAGCTCCCGTTTGGGCCAAGGTGGGCTGGCTTTCTCATCAAATTTATGGATTCTTCAGCTTGGAAAGAAGGGGCAGGGGATGCTATAGCCTGAAATCAGGAAGAGGGTGTTAAGGCAGCCTGAGGATGGGGTGGGGAAGCTGAGATGTTGGTAACTGGGAGCCACAGGCTAAACCATGTGGTTGCTGCAAGCAACCAGGAAGAGTGAGAGCCTGGCTGGAAGAGAATGGCTTCCCTGGTCTCAATTTTATTTCAGATCTGGGCCTCCTGCTAGCTGAGCTAGTCTGATTCTATATCCAGTGCCTTTGCCTCCTGACCCCTGACCTCTGCCAAATATACCTCTTTTCCCACTGTTCAACTGCTTCCATCCCCCACAACCCACTCCCCACCCCAGGTCCTTCCCTCAAAGTAACTTCCCCATCCTTCTGCTCCCCAGGCTCTGTTCCAAACACCCTTTCTGGCTCCTCTAGGTGGCTTATGGAACCACAGAGAACAGCCCCGTGACCTTCATGAACTTCACCGAGGACACTGTGGAGCAGAAGGCAAAAAGTGTGGGCAGAGTCATGCCTCACACAGAGGTGGGCCCCAGACACCCCCTCTCCCACCACTCACCTGGGTGCGGCCCCTGGGACATTTATTGCTTTCAAATAAGAGATCCAAACAGCTCACTCCAGACACTGAGAGCCCCCAGCCACGAGGTCTTCCTGGGCCTGGCCTGGGGCTTTCTCTGTGGGCTGAGGCCTGAACTGGGAAGAGCTGGAACAGTGGCCAGCTGCCAGCTGAACTTCTCTGCAGCCTCCCTTCCTGTCTGAGGTGTGTTTTTGCCAAGCCCACTGTCTGTTTTGGGGCAGCCAGAACAGCCTCATAGAGGAGCCAGAGCACAGAGATTTTTCCTACACAGCTCTTTCTCTCCCATAGCCTTCCCCCGCCCCCCCCCCCTCATTTCAGCAGATTTCCTCTTTGTGCTTGGCATAAACAGTTTCCCAAATAGCTTCTCCCTCTGGGAGTCCCTTGCATCTTGAAGACTGACCCAGAGCACCTTTCACTCTCAAATTCCCAGCCTCCAGTGCTGGTGCTTATGCCAGCGTTCCTTGTTTCCCCTCCCACCTTGGACCTTGCCCCTCTGGGATTACTGCCAGTGTGCTTCCCCTGGGGCCAACCTCTCTCCTCCCTAAAGTGAGTGTGCAGTGACACCAGTCCCTCCCATGTGTCACTCACTGAGAGGCCCGCCTGTGAGGCAGACAGGCCGGGTGCGGTTCTCCCCATTTCACAGATGCAGACACGAGGCACAGGGGCTAAGCTTTCCTTGCCCAACGGTTATGGCTCATTTCTCGACCAGGCTTTCAGATTCTGCCTGTCTGCCGCCTCTCCTGTTCACGTGGCCCTGCTCTGCCACCCTCTTTGGCTTCTCTATTTACTGCTTAGTGGGAAGTAAGAGGAGACTCCCTTCCTTCTGCACAGTTTATAATTCTTTAGCTGGCCTGGCCCCCCTTCTGGCCTCCTTCTCTGAGCAGCTCCCACCCACTCTGTTTCCTCAGCACCTCCTGACTTGGGCCTCAGCTGTCCTTTCATGTCCAGCTCAGGTACCCAACTGGTGACAGATCTACTCAGCCTGCGTCTCCATTCCTTGGGGATGGGCAGAGCCAGGGGGCTTCATTATAGGGGGAAAGAAGGCAAAGCTCTCCCCATTCCTGAGGCCCCTCATCCTGAAGTGAGAGGGTGGGAGGCCCCAGCCTGAAGCTGCCTGGTCCCAGGCCCAGATTGTGAACATGGAGACGGGGACACTGACAGAGCTGCACACACCTGGAGAGCTGTGCATCCGAGGGTACTGCGTCATGCTGGGCTACTGGGGTGAGCCCCGGAAGACCGAGGAAGCAATTGGACAGGACAAGTGGTACCGGACGGGGTGAGAAGGCAGGGCAGGGTGGAGCGGTCGGCTGCCAAGGGGAAGCTGGGGGTCCTGAGGCTGAGTTGGGAACACTGAACTAGAACTGGGAGAACCAGTTGTCAAGATAGCCCCTTCACATCTCGGAGACTTAGTTTCAAAAATGTATAAAATGAGGATGATCATATTCTCCAAATAGGGCTCCTGGAAGGACCAAACACAGTACAGATGAGAACTCCTAGGGTAGTGCCTGCAAAATCTGAGCCTAGATTCAGGCAGTCATTTAATTCAACAAATTCCAATTATGCTCCCGCCGTGTGCTAGCACTGTTCTAAACACTGGTGGTCCAGGGGAAAGCAAAGGGGAGGATCCTGCTATTACTTCCCACATGTCTGATGGAGGGAGACAGATACAGTCAAGGTCATTTCCTACATTCATAAACACAACTAATAAGACAGGGTCACAGGAGAGAGAGTGGCTGTGGTGGAGAAGGGAGATTCTTTTCTCTTTGGTGATCAGAGGAGGCTTCTCTCAGGTGGAAATGTTTGGGCTGAAACCTGAATGGTAAGAAGCCAGCCCCAAAAGGTGTATGCATAGATATGTTTAGAGAGAGAGAGAGAACATATGCTATAGGCATGGGTTTACTCGGTTTGGTCTGCCTTCTACGTGAGATAGTTCCTCCCGTATGATCCAGGTAATGTCTTGTTCGTGCCATATGTCCCAGAGTCTAGAGTCGCGTAAGACATACAGTAGGTGTTTCCTAAGTGTTTGGGAGAGAGTGAGTGAGCCAGCCGGATGAGGCAGATGTCAGAGGCCGCTCCTGGGCTTTCCTTGCAGAGACATTGCCACGATGGATGAGCAGGGCTTCTGCAAGATTGTGGGCCGGTCTAAAGATATGATCATCCGTGGCGGCGAGAATATCTACCCTGCCGAGCTCGAGGACTTCTTTCACACACACCCACAGGTTCAGGAAGTGCAGGTGAGGCACCCAGCCCAGGTGAGAGCCCAAGAGCAGGGGACGCAGATGGGGATGTCTGATATCTGTCTCTGACTCTGGAAGGTGGTGGGAGTGAAGGATGACCGAATGGGGGAGGAAATCTGTGCCTGCATTCGGCTCAAGGAAGGGGAGAAGACCACGGCAGAGGAGATCAAGGCTTTCTGCAAAGGGAAGGTGGGAGCCTCAATTCACCCCAAGCATCACCGTGTTGCTCAGTTCTCTAATAACCTCTACCTGCCAACCTGTCAGCCCACTGCCCACCGTGACCCTGCCCAACCTCATGCTTTATCCCCCTCCGGCCTGCAGATCTCCCACTTCAAGATTCCCCGGTACATCGTTTTTGTCACAAACTACCCCCTCACCGTCTCAGGAAAGGTATGTAAGGAGACTAGGGAGGGGCAGGGAAGTTGGAGCCCAGGTGCAGAAGGTCAGGTGGCCCTGCCTGAGCCTCCCAGAGTGATGAGCCAGAGTCTGTTGAGAGGCTGGCAGTTGGGTCACAAGTTTGTCAGCTCATCCTGGTTTGCCCTGAACTTTCCTGGCTTTAGCCTGAGAAACTCTTCAGCCGCAGGCAAACCAGCAGGGCTTGGACACCCTAGCTAGCTTGCCTAATTCTCACTTCCTTCTCTTCCCTCTAGATCCAGAAATTCAAACTTCGGGAGCAGATGGAGCAACATCTAAACCTGTGAATGAAGGGAGAAGATCCTTCCTCCCTGCCCTCCTCCCACATTCCCCACGTCTGCTCTGTGGTCTGGCATAAAGAGCTTCTCTGTTTACTTTGGCTGGTCTCTTGCTGGTGTGCTCTCTTTGCAGCTGCTACAGGATGGAGAAGGGAAGAGACCCAAAGCACTTTAAAACTCCTATTCCTTGTCAACGATGGTGCTAAGCATTTTGGTGTGCATTATCTACTTCATTTAATCCTCGCTCATCCCTTTGAGATATCAACACAATTAGGGTGTTATCTAATCTAACACAATTCGATATCAGCACACATTTCTTTTCACATTGTTGCCAGATTAGTGCAGCTATTTTTTAAATAGCTTTATTGAGTTATAATTCACCTACTACCCAATTCACCCATTTAAAGTGTTACATTCAATGGCTTTTAGTATATTCACAGATATGTGCACTGATCAACAAAGTCAACATAAAAAATGTTCATCCCCTCTTAAAAATAAACTCTATACCCTTTAACTATCATTCTACATCCCCCTACCCCCCCATCCCTCCCAACCAAACCAATTTTTATCTTTTTTCTTAATCAGTGAAACCAGGGCTTCCTTAATGGGCAGTTAAAGCAGGATAAAGCAAGCTGTAGCTTGAGCCAAGAAATAAAAAACAGCTGAGCACGTCGATTTCTAGTTCAGAGACAGAAGGAAAAGTTCCTTCTGCTTGCAAGCCTTATCTCCCATTGTTTGCCCCCAGCAGCAGCAGCAGCCTCATCTTTACTTTTTAGAAAATGAACATAAATTTAGGGTGTTTAGAGTGCCAGTCACTGTATACATACAGACACATCCATATCCAGATACATCCAACATTTCCGGTTGAAATCTTCCCAAGAACACAGTCAAGCAGGCATTAGCCCCATTTCACAAAGGCTGAAACTGAAAGCTCAGTAAGTTCAGTGTCTTGCCCAAATTTACACAGCTGGAATTAGAACCCAGCTGCCTGATTCCAAAGCCCATGGTCTTTCCACTTCCTGGGACAGTTCTTCGGGTGTCTGATTGTCCAGCCCTTCTTCTGAACCCTATCTGTCCCACATACACCATCTCTGACTCTCCTCACAGCAGATGCCTGGGGTTGGCCCGACCCTGGTGACAGCCTACGCTCCTGACCAAGCAGGGATTTTCTGTCCCTGCAGCATTCAGTCCAAGTGCCCTCTCCTCCTCCACTGATTCCACAGCCCTTGTAACAGACCAACCTTACAGCACGAAGCACACTGGCCTGGCGTCCAGGAGGTGCTGATTTAAATCGGTTGCCTGTTGTCGCTTGTTGGTTTACGTCTCCTCTGTCTCGTGTACCTGCACTTCGCCCTAATCTTATGCATCTGGATGTCCTCAGCGCCGAAACTCTGAGCCAGGCACATAAAACGTGAAGAAACCTACTGAACGAACTAACAGGTCCTGGATCGATCCAGGAACTCGCTCGCGATGTGGTGCCAAAAAGTGCGGAGCTGCCCCACTACACCTCCAGCCGCCCGAGAAAGGACGGCAGAGCGGCTGCGGTGAGGGCGTCGGTGCCCAGCAGGTGGCGCTACGCCCCCGAGCCCTTAGCGCGGTGCTCCGTCAAAGGGCGCGGCCACGCAGCCCCAGTCCTTCCGCCGGGGCGGCCGCTCCCCTACCCCCACCCCCGCCCCGCCCGGCTCTGCGCGCACCGTACGCCCTACCCTGGGCTTCTCTCGGGCTCGCGTCCTGACCCGCGCGACGGGCCGCTCAGCCAAGCGGGCGCCATGGCCCTCCCGCGGTCCCAGGCCCGCGGCTGGGTGAAGGCCGCCAAGATGGCTCAGAGGCGCCGCCGCGCGGAGGACGCGGGAGGACCCCGGGGTCCTGCGCCCGGGAGCCAGCGCGCCGCGCTTTACGTCCACGTGAGTGGGGAGGGGAGGCGGGGTCGCGCGGGCGCAGGGCCGCGGGCCCCCGTGGCGCTTGTCACGCCGCGGGCCCGCCTGCCGTCCTTCACCGGCCCGAGACGAGGTCTGGGACCTGTTCCCTGGCTGGGAAAGGTCTTGGTCTGGAGAACTGAAGTCTCTGGTGTGCACAATCTCGTTGACCTTGGCAAGTGATTTCCCTTCCGAACCTCAGTTTTCTCCTACTGAAGTGGGCTTACTAATCCCCTTGGAGAGTTGTGTGGCTAAGAGGTTGACGGACCTCGGAATCAGGATGGGGGTGTGTGCGACTGAACCCTGGAAATGGCCGGGGCAGCCCAGGGTCACCTCTCATCCGGTTCACATGCCCCCTGCCCCCAGTGGCCGTACTGCGAGAAGCGCTGTAGTTACTGCAACTTCAACAAGTACATCCCCCGTGGTGTGGACGAGGCTGCTCTGAGGCGCTGTCTGGTGACCGAGGCTCAGACGCTGCTGAGACTCAGCGGAGTGCCACGGTGGGTACTGGGGGCAGGGTCTTGGGAATTGTGTAGGGCAGCGGAACAGGTTGCAGGCATCCTGGAGGGCTCCCCCACGTCTTCATCTCCATTCTCTTTCCCTAGAGTGGAGTCTGTGTTCTTTGGTGGGGGTACCCCCAGTCTGGCCAGCCCCCATACTGTGGCAGCGGTCCTGGAGGCAGTGGCCCAGGCAACTCACCTGCCTGCAGACTCTGAAGTCACACTGGAGGCCAACCCCACTTCGGCCTCAGGCTCCAGGCTGGCAGCATTTGGGGCAGCAGGAGTCAACAGGTTGTCCATTGGCCTCCAGGTAACCCATCTCACCCACCTTATCCTGGGGCATCCAGGATGTCTCTCATCCAGTCACATTCATTCATAGGGCAAATATTTGTGGAGCTCCTTCTTTGTGCCAGGGCCCTGTAGGCACTGAAAAGTGTGTGGTGACACCTACTTGCCTGTTTGAATGCTAGACTACAAGCCCTAATAGGCAGGGATCATGTGTGCCTTTTTGTTCATCCCGGTATTACAAGCAGCCACTACAATTCCTGGCACATAGTAGATGCTTGAAAGATTTACTACCTGACTGGAGACACAGAAGGAGGCAGACAGGTGGTCAGATCATTGCAGCATGATAAAGTCTGCTTGTGAATGGGGTCTCCAGAAAAGGCTTTCAAGAGTATGGCCTGAAGGGCATGTCAGTCTGACAAAATCATGGAAACCTTCCTGAAGAAGGTGATGTTTGAATAAGGAAGAGGAGTCCATCAGAGGAGGGTGTTGAGGGGGAAAGATAGGATTTGGAAGAGCTTGCCTGTTTGGGAGGACCTTTGAGCCTTTACTTGTGACTGGAGAGGCTGGGGACAAAGTTGCAAGCTGGGGCCCAGAAGTCTTCAGCACCAGACTAGGAAACTTGCAGTTTTGCCTCATGGTGACAAGGGAGTCACTGAAGGGTTTTAAGTGGGGAGAGACATGTGTTCCTCTCAGGTTGGCCCTTGGTATTTCTATAGCCAGTATCCCCACCCCGACTCCACACACACCCATTTCAAGTACGTGTACCACTTACCAAAGAGTTTGGGGTCAGGGCTTTTTCATTATGGGACATATTGAAAGGGACACACCATTTCTTCTGGCCTCCAAATACTTACATATCTTGAATCTAATTGTGAGAAAACATCAGGACACCTAAGAGACTTTGTACACGTATGGATAAGAACAGATAACATGAGATCGATCTACCCTGTTAACTTTTTAATGTACAGTACAGTATTGCTGACTATAAACACAGTGATGTACAGGAGATCTCTAGGACTAATTAAGAGATTTTGGAGGGGGTGGGGTTTGGCCACAATGTGTAGTTTGTGGAGTCTTAGTTTTCTGACCAGGGATTTTGAACCTGGGCCCCTGTCAGTGAAAACGCTGAGTCCTAACCGCTGGACTGCCAGGGAATTCCCTAAGAGGCAGTTTTCAAAACAACTGACCTGTACTGTTCAAAAATGTCAGTATCATAAATGACAAAGGCAGGATGAGGATCTCAACTAAAGGAGACTAAAGAGACAGTGACAGCTGCATGCAATGTGTGACCCCTGATTGAATACTGAATTGGGGTGGGACGAGGAAATCACTACAACAGACATTTAGAGACAGTTGGCCAACTTTGAATAAGACTGTGTGTTAGATAAGGGGATTGTGTCCATGTTACATTTCCTAACTCTGTAATTAGATTGTGACTGTGTAAGGGAATGTCCTTATTCTTAAGAAATATTTTTTGCATTTAGATAACGATATTACGAGTGCCTACCAGCCTGTGAACAATGGCTACCATATTCTACTAAAATGTTCTGAATCTTCACTGACCAGTATAGTTGCCACTGACCTCATGCTAGGAAACACTTAGAATGTGAGTATTTAAATTTAATTAACTTCTAAAATGTAAACAACTACATGTGGTTAGTATCTATTATATTGGACAGTGCAATTACAGAACATTTTCGTCATCCCACATGGTTCTTTTAGACAGCATGGTCTATAACTTACTCTCAGAAAATTCAACATAATAATAATATGTGTGTGTATTTAGAGAGGGGGCTCCCGAGGTGGTGCTAGTGGTAGAGAACTCGCCTGCCAATGCAGCAGATGTAAGAGACACGAGTTTGATCCTTGGGTCAGGAAGACCCCCTGGAGGAGGGTATGGCAGCCCACTCCAGTATTCTTGCCTGGGGAATCCGATGGACAGAGGAACCTGACTGGCTACGGTCCATAGTGTTGGAAAGACTTGGACACAACTGAAGCAACTTGGCACATATTTAGAGAGAGACAAAGCAAAAGTGGCAAAAATGTTAATTGCAACTTTTCTATAAGTTTGAAAATTTCAAAATAAAAAGTAAGATCAAAAAAAAGATTGTTGGCTTTGGAGTTGGACAATCCTAATTTCCAGGTCTGACTTCACCATTGTTTGACCTTGAGCCAGCTACTTAACGAACTCCAGTTTGTCATCTGTAAAATGGAGCTAGTGTTGGAGGGTTCCAGGCATAAATTAGATATTGCCTAAGAATGCTTTGCACATGGTAGCCCTTTAGTGAATGGTACCCTTGCTACTGGCTTGACCATCCACCTTCCGGCTCCCTGCCATGTCCTGCGTTTTCCCCTGGATCTGTGTCTTCAGTAAGTCCAGCCAGGTGTTTCTGTCTCCCTCTGAGCTGGCCTGCATGCTTATGCTCCACCCTCTCTCTCCAGTCTCTAGATGACACTGAGCTCCAGCTGCTGGGGAGGACACACTCGGCCAGGGACGCTCTGCAGACCCTGGCGGAGGCCCAGCGCCTCTTCCCAGGGCGTGTTTCTGTGGACCTGATGCTAGGGCTGCCGGCACAGCAGGTGGGGCCGTGGCTCAGGCAGCTGCAGGAACTGCTGCGCTGCTGTGATGACCACGTGTCCCTCTACCAGCTGTCCCTGGAGCGGGGCACCGCACTCTTCACCCAGGTGCAGCAGGGTGCCCTTCCTGCCCCAGACCCTGAACTGGCCGCTGAGATGTATCAGGAGGGACGGGCAGTCCTGCGGGAAGCTGGCTTTCGCCAGTATGAGGTCTCCAACTTTGCCCGGAATGTAAGTCCTAAAGCTGAAGGTGGGGCCTGGGCGGGCTAAGGCGTGACAGTGCAGTTGTGGCCCTTTGGGGAGAAGGGTGCTTCCAAGGCCTGAGATGGTGGGACATTGTAACCAGGTGCCTCTTAGCTGAACAGGGATCGGCCCACCTACTTCCTTCTCCATTGACTGTTCCCTCCCTCCCGACAGGGGGCGCTTAGTACCCACAATTGGACTTACTGGCAGTGTGGTCAGTACCTTGGCGTTGGGCCTGGTGAGTGCCATGAACCACAGATGGGATGACTCAGGAGAGCAGAGTCATGGCTGTGTGCTCTTGCGCCACTTAACCTCCCCGGCCCTCTGTTTCCTCATATGTAATGTGTGGCAAAAAGTACTAGCTACTTGGTAGAGCTCTTAAGTATGCGTTTTGAGGCGCGTGGGATAGTACCTGGCACTGTGGTTCTTGATCTTTAGCATGCATCAGAGTTACTTGGACCGCTTGTTACAACCTAACTGAATCCCAACCAAATTCTGGAATTTCTGGAATTGGACAGGGCCTGAGGATTTACATTTCTAGCATATGAAATGCTGTTGGTCCAGAGGCCGCGCTTTGAGAACCACTGACTTAACATCTAGCAAACACACAGTGTTAGCTGCTGTTAACCTGTTTATGTTGTCAGGGGCCCATGGGCGATTTATACCCCAGGGGGCCGCCGGGGGCCACACCCGAGAGGCTCGGATCCAGACCTTAGAGCCTGACAGCTGGATGAAGGAGGTGATGCTGTTTGGTCACGGCACCCGGAGGCGCATCCCCCTGAGTGAGCTGGAGCTGTAAGCGCTTGAGGGCATTTCACCCAGGCTTCCCCTGTACCCCAAGAACCACCCACCTACACATCTTTGTTTCCTGCCTTGCCCTTCCGCCACCCTGTCCCATGCTGTGTGATCCTCATAAATCCCCCGTACACATATCCCAACTAGAGTCTGAAGAATGGGAGAAGTATAAGTCTCCTCTCCAAGACCCCCTATTGCTTTTTCTTTCAGGCTGGAGGAAGTTTTGGCCATGGGGCTTCGCACAGACGTGGGCATCACTCACCAGGTAGGAGGTCTATTTTACCTGGTAACAATCACTCTGTCTCACTCTCTCTTCTATACACACACACACCCCCTCCCATTCCTCTGGCACTGGCAGCTAGAGGTAGGGCCTTGGTCTAGCTGAGACCTGATGGGTGGGAGCACTGGGCAGGAAGGCGATGGTGAGAACCCTCGACCAGGGCTACAGAGACCTGGGCTCTAGTCCCTGTCTACTACACCCTTAGGCGCACAGCCTTTCACCTCTGAATATTAACTTTCTCAGCCATCCAAGGGAATTGGCTAGAACAAGAATTTTCAAATGTTTTTTAAGCAGAGCTAAAAGCTCAGATAGTATGTGCAATAAAGATCAGTGAAGCCCAGAACTGCTCTAGATGAAATCAGAGCCATAGCACCTGGACTTGTTGTTGAGTTGCTAAGTCACGTCTGACTCTTTCCAAACCCCAAGGACTGTAGCGTGCCAGGCTCCTCTGTCCTCCACTATCTCCTGGAGTTTGCTCAAATTCATGTTGTCCATTGAGTTGGTGATGCTATCTAACCATCTCATCTTCTGCCACTCCCTTCATCTTTTGCCTTCAACTTTTTCCATCATTGGGGTCGTTTCCAGTGAGAGCTCCAACTAGGGTTGGCCATACTCTGACCAGAACGGGGAGGGGAATGAGCAAAGGAAGACCTGGCCTGGCGGGGAGCCAGATTTGGTTTGGACGTGGAATAGGAGTGAAGGAGCCCACCTCCCTGCTGACCCATTGACCTGGTCCTGGTGTACGTGATAGTCAGTTTCTAAGATCTCTGTGCTGGACTGGAGCCACCCCTCACTATACCCCCAGGCAGGTGGCCTAGAATAGCCCCTGCCCGCTCCCCACCTTGTGGTTCCTGCCCCTTCTTGTTTTCCCAGCACTGGCAGCAGTTTGAGCCCCAGCTGACCCTGTGGGACCTGTTTGGAGCCAGCAAGGAGGTGAAGGAGCTACAGGAGCAGGGCCTGTTGCTGCTGGATCACAGGTGTGTTGTGGGGACAGTGGTTAGGTACCCCAGGGAACCCTGATTACACATCTGCAGACCAGAGAGAAGTGAGAAAGATTGACAAGGAAGGGCCTCTGGTGCCAGGGCCTTGGCATTGGCAGAGGGTGAGGATTGAAACTAGTAAGAGGGGGCAGTCACAGCCAGGCCTCTTGTTGCAGGGGTCTTCGGTGTTCCTGGGAGGGGCTGGCTGTGCTGGACTCTCTGTTGCTGTCCCTTCTATCTCGGCTCCAAGAGGCCTGGCAGCAGAGAACCCCCTCTTCCATGCCCAGAGGATAGCCCCTGGAGGAGAGCCACATGTTCTGCAGCCAGGACTCTGCAGGTAGGCTTTGGGGGCTGGGGTGACTGCGGACATCACCGCTGGCAGGTGCTGTCCTGGTTCTGACCACTGCCCAGCCCTGGCATCCCCAGGGGAATGGCTACAGTGAGGCGGATGGGAGGACTTCTCTGGCCTGGGGACTGGCATCAAGTGCACCCACCACTGCCAGAGAAGCATTACTCCAAAGAAGGGACAGTGGTTTCTGTGGGTGCCTCTCATCAGTAGACTCTAAACAAATCCTGGGTGACAGAAGATTCTGAGAAATAGAGCTCTCAGGCTTCCTGCCCCAACAGGACAGGACAGGACATGGGTGTCCAGCACTGCAGCCTGCTGGACTCTGAGAACAATGGGAAAGATCAGAGCAAGACTTGCCTCAACTCTTTGGGCAGCCAGGGTATGTGTGGGTGTCAGGAGCCTCGGATCTTCCAGAGTGCTCCCCAGGCTTCTCCCTTCCCACTGCAGCCCTTCCCTTGAAAGAGTAAAGATGCGGGGAGCTGAGAGGGAAAGGGGAGGGGAGAATTCAGGAAAGATCAGAGCCTGGTGTTTCTCCCCTGGCCTTTTACCTGCAGAAATGGTCACCTGATTTTATTTAAATAACCTAATAAGCCTGTCTGGAGCCTGTCTTAACTGTGGTCCTCTCCTTTGTCTGGGCTTCAGTGGAGTGTGGGATCCTGATTTGGGGGCTTGAGGATCAGTGTAGAGCTGAGATTCCTTCCTGAACCTCATCATGTGGCTGTGGTCTTAGCTTTTATCAATTATCCTTGCCTGAATCAGTGGTTAGGTTGGAAGTTGCAAAATGTAAATTTCTGACTCTATCATTCCATCTACATTCAATAACTGGCATGTGTCCATAAAAAAAAAAGCTTTCCTTTTCTTTTTTTAAGGGCAGATACTCTTAACCTAATAATTCTATGCAGTGTGGGGAGGCTAGTGGAGAGGAAGGTATTTCCTGTGAAGAGGCAAATAATTTATCATGTCAAAGGGTTCCCTGTTGCCAAAGGTAATTTAGTACCCTCGCAAATCAGGGCATGCAAAGCTCAGCCTCTAGCTGGGTGGTTTCCCCACCCCTCAGAGGTGAGCACATGCATTTCCCGTGTGCCTAGTGGGTGCGAGTATCAGTTTTTTTTTTTACCTGTGGTAGCATGGTAAGTGTTACCACCTCTCCTTTATTCATGAAATATTCAGCAAGCACTAACTGTGTGCCAGCACTGAGCAGAGAGGAGTAAGACCTAACCCAGCCCTCAAGCCACTAACCACCATGTTGACAGACATAAAGAGAGAAACTCCAGGGCTATCAGTGAATGTGTACAGAGGAGCTGGGGAAGCCTGCAGTGCCTTTGGTTCTGAGGGACTGACAGCGGAAAAGGAGAAATGCCTTTTTCCTACTACCTCCTCTGACCCCAGCATAGCTTGCACGGTGACCTGTGCGTTCTGCCCGGGAGCCTCTTCTCGAGCCTTCCCCTGATCGTGACATTCAAGACGCGAGCACAGGGCCAGTGCGGGTGTGCCATCAGATAGCCCGGGCCCGCTCGGGTTTCTCCCCGCTGCCAGGGCTCGTGCCGCCTGAGGCGCCTGGGTCCTCCCTGCGGGGGCACCTCACGAGGCCTGTGCAGAGGGGCTGAATGGGAGTACAGTGGGGATGGCACAGGTCACCTTCTGTGATTCAGCGCCCGCCCCCCCCCCCCATCTCCATGTGAATCAGAGTCTCCAGAAGGTGGAAGCCAGGAATCTGGTTTTCAATCGTGGCTCTAGTAGTCAGGCCAGGCTGAGAAACCCCATCCTGTCCTGCCTTCCATTCTGAGAGCTGGGGATCTGGAGAAACAAGGGGAATGAGGCTAGTTCCAGACATGGCCAAGTGGAGTGCGGTCCTTGCCTCTGCATCCAGGCCTTCTCAGGGTCGTTCATCAGAGGGGTTCTCCTCCTGCATGTGGAGACTTCTGCTGGATTGCCATTGCCTTCTCCAGGGGATATTCCCGACCCAGGGATCGAACCCGGGTCTCCCGCATTGCAGGCAGACGCTTCACTGTCTGAGCCACCAGGGAAGCCTTGTTGAAAGGCATATGGATACAAATAAGAAGGGTGAACAAACTACTCTGATGATGAGGTGATGAGAGGAGTTAGAGAAATGTGGTGTGTGTGTGTGTGTGTGTGTGAGTGTGGTTACAGCTTGCAGGACCAACCTTCCCCACCTGGAGTGCTGGCAGCTTTAGGGCTGACAGTGGACCCACCCCCACCCTCATTGACAACCAAGTAAGGTAAGCCGGACAGCTGTCTTGACTTGCATTTTACACATGGGGACATTTGAAGAGGCCATCTAAGTCGACCCAAGTCATATAAGCAGCAAGGCAGCAGACCTGGTGTAACACTTGTGCACATTTAGAACTTTCTGTCACATTGTCATTTTATCCTGACCATGGCTCAGGTTGACTGACCTGTCTCTTAAACTAGCCAAAATCCTGACCTCTCTCTGGCCCCTCTGCTTCAGGCCTAAAGCTGGCGTCTCTGCCTTGGTGCTTGGTCTCAGTTTCGGTGTTTTCCCTGCTGGAGAACCCACGTGTCCCATCTGTGAGAGACCATCCACTTCCTGGAAAGGAACTGCATCCTGCAAAGAAAGGACTTTTAAGTAATGGGATTGCTGTAAACTGAATGTTCGTGTTCCTCCCGAATCCATACGTGGAAACTTCATCCCTGGAGGCACGGTCTTCAGGGACGGCACTTTGGGAGGTAATTAGGTCATGAGGATAGAGCCCTCATGAAAGGGATTAATGTGCTTATGAAAGAGAGCTCCCTGGCCTCTTCCACCATGCGATGACATGGAGGGAAGACAGATGGCTATGTACCAGGAATCGAGCCCTCACCAAATCTCCTGGCACCTTGATCTTAAACTTCCCAGCCTTCAGAACTGTGAGAAATAAACGTTTTGTTCTTTAAGCTACCCAGGCTATGGTATTTTTGTTTTAGCGGCCTGAATGTGCTAAGACAAGGATGAAATAACTTACATGGTAACTTGTTTTATTGTTCAAAATATTTACGAGTATATATTCCTGCTCTGTTGAACCTGGGAAGGGCCAGGAAACTTGCCCAACACAGATTGTAAGAGCCAGTGGGTGGTCCACCATCTCCTCCTGTTGCAGGAAGGGGGACCCCTTCCAGGGCCCGAAACTGGGCTCTTGTCTAACACTCAGAAATGAATTGTCCGAGGAGACACATGTGCTGACAAAGCAAGAGGTTTTATTGGGAAAGGGTGCCCAGGCGGAGAGCAGCAGGGAACCCAGAGAACTCTGCCACAGTGGCTTGCAGTCTCGGGGTTTATGGTGATGGGATTAGTGTCCAAGTTGTCTTTAGCCAATCATTCTGACTCAGAGTCCTTCCTGAGTGCACTCCTTGTTCAGCCAAGATGGATGCCAGTGAGGAGGATTCTGGGAGGTGGTCGGACATGTGGTGTCCCTTTTTGACCTTTCCTGAACTCTCCCAGTTCATGGTGGCTTATTAGTTCCGTGGTCCTTACCAGGACCTCCTGTCATAGAACAATTCATTCTAACAGTTACTGTGACGCCTGGCCAGGGTGGGCGGTTTCGGCCAGTGTGCTTCCCCTAATACTTCCACCACAGAGACCTGCAGTGTTAAAATAGAGGCCCTTGCATTCACCTGGGTCCTAGAGTGGAGAAGATGTTGGGCAGAGGAGTGGCCAACCACAGCAAATAGGAGCAAGAGGGGGTGGTAACACTCACTGTTTAAACCAGGAGACTTGGGGTTGCTGATTACAGTTGGCTGTACTGCTTGACCCCCTTTGTAATCCCGCCATTCAGAGGTCAGCTACTTTTAGTTCTTGGTGTGTATCTTAGCAGAGATTCTTATATGCGAATGAACATCTTTAGATAAAGTCTTACGAAAAGGGGATAACATGCATCTTGCTTTCGTTGCCTTCTTATTCTCCCTCAGATGTGGTGGGCATTTTGTCAAATTCATATCTACACCCCAATTTTTAGTGTAGCTTCTTAGTGCACCGCGGCATGGTCATCCCCAAAGTTAGCTTTCCAGTTTCTTTTTGGTGAAGCAGAAGGTTTACTTTTTTACTTTTATAAACTTTATAATGAATTCATTTATAATGAATGTCTTGTGTAAATATCTTTATGCACTGGCTCAATCATTTCCTTACATGTAGGCTAAATCCCAAGGAGTGGGGTTGCTGATTCCAAGGAGATTCGCATCCTTCATTTGGATACACAGTGCCAAACCGCATTCCAGGAGGCCTGGCAGTTCACGCCCTTGCCAGCTCACTGGTCATCAATGGCAAGCATGGTCAGTTTTTCCAGAGGATTTCAGTCTGGAGAGCACTATTAATTCTGACGTTAGTATCAGCTAAGGTACTGTCTCCCTAACTCGGGCAACTGTTTTGTTCCACCTGATCACTTCCCCCCTGGTGGAAGACCCAGCTGAAACTGTGCCCGTGTGTTCAGATTGCCTCTGAACTCCTCATCCAGACCCCACTTCTGGGAGAATCATCTTCTCCGTCCTCTCCTTCCTGCTTTCCTTTATTTTCCCTGAGGGGATTTTTGAAGCCACTTTTTCAATTTTTGTTTTGTTTTCTTGGCCCGTGGCATGTGGCCTCTTAGTTCCCTGACTAGGGATCGAACCTGCACCCCTGTATTGGAAGCGCAAGGTCTTAACCATTGGACTGCCAGGGAAGTCCCAAAGCCAATTTTAAAAATTATACAAAGAACATTATAGAAACAGTCAGAATTTTAAGTGAAAAAAAATGTCCACAGTCAGTGGTCCCAGCAAACTCAGCTGTGTCTGTGTTCTCTCCCAGTCCTCATGCAAATGCATCCAAGACTCTCGCCTAGTTATGCTCCTGACACAGACCTAATTTTGCATTCTGCTCCTTTTCCTTCTCAGTCTGTCATAAGCATTTTCCCATATGGTTACATGGTCATCATCTTACTCATTTTAATTGTTGCACAGTGTTCCAGTAAGTAGATAATTGTAGTAAGTATTACCCTAATATGTCATTTAAATGGTTCCCCATTTTTCTCTACTACAAATCATATTGTAGTACATGGTTTTATGGATATAGCTTCTTCCTGCACTTGAATTATTTCCTCAGATCGATTCCCAAGAGTGATTGGGTCAAAGGGTATGGATGCTTTAATGATTCTTGGTATGAGTTGTTATATTGTTTTCCAAGGGACTTTTCTTTTTTTAGAAATTTTCCTGCTCAAAAAATAATAACGATTTTTTCAACCATATAGAAGAAAGCAAAACTTCTACTATCTAGGAATTACCACTACAACATTTGGCCAACCATCCCACGAGACATCTCTTGATATACATATCTATGTAGAAATAAAAATAATTTTTCACAAAAGGGATCATACTCATGTGCCAGCTTTGCAACCTGTTTCTTTTACTCAACAATATGTCCTAGGTTTTTCTGGTTGGATCTGCCGTAATGTGATAGCATAATGTAGTACAGTAATAGCTGTAAGCCAGGCATGGTGCAAGAATTTTATCTGCATTAATTCATTTAAGTACCACAACAACCCAGTGAGATAAGTGTTGTTATTATCATGCCCACTTTACAGATGAGCAGACAGGCTCAAACAAATTGACTGCCCCAGGTCACATCACTAGGAGGTGATAGGCAAGCTGAGTTCACTGAGGCTCCAAAACAGATATTTACATACATAATACATGAATATATTCTAAATGTAAAATGGTAATAATAATAAATGTAAACATTACCATAGTATAGTCACCTTTCTACTTCTACAGAGGTTGATACATGTATCAGATAAGTTTAGGTTCAACTGCACATAGCAGAAAATAACATAAGCTTAAGCTTGTCTTCTTCTTCCATAGAGAAGACGTCTGGACAAAACATTTCAGGGCTAGCCTAGTAGACCCAAGGTTGTTGTTCACGAAGAATCCAGGCTTCTAACTCTATACACTGTATCCTTGTTTCATAGCATCCATCCCTAAGGTCTCCACATGGTCTAATGTGGTCCCTGGAGCTCCAGCCATCATGTCTGCATTCCAGGTAGTAAGCATGTTGCTGCTTCCTCACCATTCCCCATAATAGAAGGGCTTGGTTAATTAAAAAAAAAAAAGGGGGGGTGGGCGGTAAAAATAGATATTAAGAGGCAATCAGAAAACAACTCTTTCCAAATCCTATTCTATTTACATATGTATGTACATATATACAAATATAGCTTAAAAAATAGTCTAATGTGTCATAATGGTACCTTGTTTCAATTTACATTTTAAAGTTTTCTGGCCAGATCAAATGTTCTCCATTGAGTATTTGTTTGTAAACAAATGTTTTGGCTATACTAGGTCTTAGCTGTGGCATGTGACCAGGGATCAGACTTGAGGCCCCTGCATCTGCAGTGCAGAGTCTTAGTCACTGGACCACCAGAGAAGCCCCTCCATTTAATATTTGTTTACTAAATAGTGTGTTCTGTGCACATTTAAGCTCATTGCTTATTTCTATTTAGCCAGTTGCTTATTTAGCCTTGATTATTTCCTGATCAGGTTGAAATATTTTCATAGATAAATAATTATAAGTATATTAACTCTTTGTCATATTTGCTGCAAGTATTACTTCCACCATGTTGTCCTTTTTATCTTGTGTAGATTTTGCTTTTTGGAAAGTGAGTTTTCTAGAAAATTCAAATATTTATATATCGAGTCTGTCTTCTGCCCTGGGACTTTTTCTGTCAGTTCCGAGCTCCAGAGATATGGTCAACTTTCAAGTTGGCTTTCTCCTCCCAGGAGACCCATCTAATGTTGAGGGTGTGTCTTCCTGGGACCAAATCTCCACTGTTCTGCTTCTTACCTGTAAGAATTCCCTCAACTGAGATCCGTTTTCTTGACTTTAATGAAGGGATTGGACCAGCCCCAGGCTGTCAAACCTGGCTCTGCATCAGAAATACCAGAGGCTCCACACACATTCCTAGGCTCCCCTAAGATCTGTAGAATCCAAATCTCTGTATCCAGGGATCTGTATTTTTAAATACTCTCCAGTGAACCTGATGCTCAGACATATTTCAGAAGCTCTGGACCAGCCAGTGTCAGAGGTTGTTCCCTGGGCTGGGCTCTCTGAGTAGTAAGTGAGAGGAGGCCACGGTCCTTGGCCATTGTTGTGTCTGTTGAAACCAGTTAACCCTGCCCCTTTTTCTTGGGTCACAGCCCCCATTTCACATCCAGCCTGAGCAGCAGCCCCTTCTTCCTACTTCCTCGGGGGTGGGGGTAAGATTGGGTGGTAGTCCAGCTCCTGGGCTATGGCCTGAGAGGCTGCCACAGCAATGCCTCTGTGAGGGGTCAGTGTCATTACTAGCTGGTGGCCTTAGTTAAGTCACTCAGTCTGTGAGCTTCCATTTCCTCACCTCGGCAAGCAGGGATCACACCTCAGTCAGGGTTTTAATAGGGTTGGAGATGATGGATGGATGGATGGAAAGAGCCTAGTGCAGTTCCTAGCACAAAATGCACATTTTCCAAATGTGGTAGTTATTACTATTAGGGTTTTCATTGTGATTTACAGGGCCTTGGGCATGCTGCTGCTAAGTCGCTTCAGTCGTGTCCGACTCTGTGTGACCCCATAGACGGCAGCCCACAGGCTCCCCCGTCCCTGGGATTCTCCAGGCAAGAACACTGGAGTGGGTTGCCATTTCCTTCTCCAATGCATGAAAGTGAAAGTGAACCCGACTCTTAGTGACCCCATGGACTGCAGCCTACCAGGCTCCTCCATCCATTGGATTTTCCAGGCAAGAGTACTGGAGTGGGGTGCCATCGCCTTCTCCTTGGGCATGCTAGCCCTAGGGAAAGAGGTTCCAAGCAAGAATTCTTGATTCCTGACAAGACAGAAGGAACACCTGTCATTTCTTTGTGATGCTGAAACTTGTCAGTAGGTAGCCCTGGGTTTCTGGAAAATCCCCTCTGGCCCAGTGTAGAACTTGCTACCTTTCAGGTGGATGTGGGCCACAGGGCAAATTGACCGCCTCCATGCAGTGTCACTCAAGCAGAAGGAAGGCCCCTCATTAGGTGACTCCTCAGACCAGTGCTCCTTGCCCTCCCCCAGCAGGTCAGTCAGGAATGGCCCCATTCCTCAGGTGGCTACCTATGCAGGTGGCGCTGCCCTTACTTGCCTCCCAGGCTCTGAAACCTGGGAGACAATTCCACCAGAGCATATCTTTCCTTTGCCCCTGCCTCTGGATTAGGTCGTTCCTGGTGCCCACTGCTCACTCTTCTGAGACCTTGGGTCTCCTTACCTCCATTCCTGCTCTCCCTGACTTAGCATGGGACTTCCCCCCACCATTGAACCTGACCAGCTTACACAGGCCTCACTTTCTTGGCTGAACTTTCTTACTTTGATTAGGACCAAAGTGAGGGGCAAGATCCTCCGTCTGAGGCCTTGGCAGTCCCGATGGAGGGCAAGGTGGGCAGGGCCTGGGCTCACAGAGGCTGCTTCACAGCACTGGGGAAGCTGCCGTAGACATGCCCCGCCTGAGGACCCCTCCCCTCGCACTTACCCTTCAGATTAATTCATGAACAATAAAAGATGAACCATGAAAACTGTCAGCCTGGCTAGCCTAATCTTGAGCAAGTCTTGATGGTCCAAGAATAATTTAAGGATCCTCTTCCTCAAACTGAGATTGAGCAGGGGAGCAGTGAGGTCTTCCCGCTTGGGGACCCAGAGCATGAATGCGTGTGTTCAGCTCTGCCACCTGTTAGCTGCTTGATCTCAGGCAGTGCTTCCCTCTTCTGTACCCTAATTTCTTCATCTGTAAAATGGGGGTGCTAAAGATACTGTCTACCTCACTTGTTTTTTGTAAACTTTCAAGAAGTTAGGAACACATAGCTGAAACAAACCAAAGAAAAGATATAAACTGAATTTCATCAAAATTTAAAAATTTTGTGTCTCAGAGGACACGATCAAGAAAGTAAAAAGGGACTCGCCTGGTGGTCCAGTGGCTAAGGCTCTGACCTCCCAAAGCAAGGAGCCTGGGTTTGATCCCTGGTCACGGAACTAGATCCCATAAGCTACAGCTAAGCATTCACATGCCACAGCTGAAGATCCCATGTGCCACAACTAACACTTAATAAATAAGCATAAATTTTTAAAAGAAAGTGAAAAGAAAACCTACAGAATGGGAGAAAATATCTGCAAACCATGTATCTGAAAAGGGTCTAATATCCGGAATATATCAAGGAGTCCTACAACTCAACAACCGAAAGACAACCCAAAAAAGTGGACAGAGGGGACTTCCCTGGTTGTCCAGTGGTTACGAGTCCATCTTCCAATGCAGGGAACACAGGACTGATCCCTGGTCAGGGAGCTAAGATTCCCACGTGTCAGGGGCAACTGACCCCCCTGAGCAACTAGAGAAAGCCTACATGCTGCAATAAACAAACAGCATAGCCTACCCACCCCCCCAAAATGGGCAAAAGATGTAAATAGACATTTCTCCAAAGGAGATATACAAATGGACAATAAGCAGATTAAAAGCTGCTCAGTGTTATCAGCAATTAAGGATATACAAATCAAAACCATAATGAGATACCACTTCACATTCACCAAAGTAGTTAAAATTTTAGAAAAGGAAAATGTTGGCACGTACATGGGAAAACTAGAACCCTCACACACTGCTGGTGGGAATGCAAAATCATTCAGCTGCTGTGAAAAACAGTCTGGCAGTTACTCAAAAAGTTAAATAGAGAGTTACTATGTGACCCAACAATTCCACTTCTAGGTATATATCCCACAGAGTTGAAAACATATATCCACACAAAAACATATACACAAATAAAGGTTCATAGCAATGTTATTCACAATAGCCACAAGGAAATAATTCAAATGCTCATCAGCTGATAAATGGATCAATAAAGCTTGGTATGTAACTACAGTGAAATGTTATGTACCAATGAAAAGAGATAAAATACTTACACGTGCTATGTGGATTTAACCCTGAAAATATGCTGTGTGAAAGAAGCCAGACACAAAAGGCCACATATTGAATGATTTCCTGTATGTAAAATGTCCAGAATAGGCAAATCCAGAGACAGAAAATAGATGAGTGTTTCCTGGGGGCTGAAGGCAGGGGAGTGGAGAGTGACTGCTGATGGATACAGGTTTCTTTTTGGTTTGATGGAAACGTTCTGGAACTAGATCGTGATGATGGTGGCACAATCTTGTGAATATAGTAAAAACCACTGAATTGTACACTTTAAATGAATTTTATGTAAAATTTTATGTGAATTATAGCTCAGTCTTATAAAACAAGTCAGTATGCATAAAGTATTATACATAGAAAGCTTAGAAGACTTCGATAACATGGGAGGGCTGAGCTAACTTGGTAACCACAGATGCTTTCATTGAATGAGAAGGAACATTGAAAAAAAGTCAGAGAATCAGATTTAAACAGTGTGTAGATGACTTTGTCTATATTAACTTCCTATTGCTGTTATTCAATCACTAAATCATGTCTGACTCTTTGCAGCCCCATGAACAGCAGCCCAGCTTCCTTATCTCCTAGAGCTTTCTTAAACTCATGTCCCCTGAGTTGGTGATGCCATCCAGCCATCTTATTCTCTGATGCCCCCTTTTCCTCCTGCCCTCAATCTTTCCCAGCATCAGGGTCTTTTCCAGTGAGTCAGCTCTTTGCATCAGGTAGCCAAAGTATTGGAACTTTAGTTTCAGCATCAGTCCTTCTAATGAATATTCAGGGTTGATTTCCTTTAGGATTAACTGGTTTGATCTCCTTGCAGTCCAAGGGACTCTCAAGAGTCTTCTTCAACACCATAGTTTGAAAGTATCACTTCTTCTGCACTCAGCCTTCTTTATGGTCCAACTCTCACATCCATACATGACTACTGGAAAAACCATAGCTTTGACTAGATGGACCTTTGTCAGCAAAGTGATATCTCTGCTTTTTAATACGCTGTCTAGGTTTTGTCATAGCTTTTCTTCCAAGGAGCAAGTATCTTTTAATTTCACGACTGAAGTCACCATCTATAGTGATTTTGGACCCCAAGAAAATAAAATCTTTTACTGTTTCCCTTATTTCCCCATCTATTTGCCATGAAGTGATGGGACCAGATGCCATCATCTTAGTTTTTTGAATGTTGAGTTTTAAGCCAGCTTTTTCACTCTCCTCTTTCACCTTTATCAAGAGCCTCTTTAGTTCCTCTTCACTTTCTGCCATTAGGGTGATATCATCTGCATAACTGAGGTTGTTGATATTTGTCTCAGCAATCTTGATTTCAGCTTGTGCTTCAAACAGTCCAACATTTTGTATGACGTACTCTGCATAGAAGTTAAATAACCAGGGTGACAGTATATGGCCTTGACATACTCCTTTCCCAATTTGGAACCAGTCTGTTGTCCCATGTCCAGTTCCGTTGCTTCTTGATCGGCATATAGGTCTTTGAGGAGGCAGGTAAGGTGGTCTCACATTCCCATCTCTTGAAAATTTTTCCAGAGTTTGTTGTGAACCACACAGTCAAAAGCATTAACGTAGTCAATGAAGCAGAAGTAGATGTTTTTCTGAAATTCCCTTGCTTTCTCTATGATCCAACAGATGTTAGCAAGTTGATCTCTGGCTCATCTGCCTTTTCTAATTCCAGCTTGTGTACATCTGGAAGTTCTCAGTTCACATACGGTTGAAGTTTAGCTTGAAGGCTTTTGAGCATTACCTTGCTAGCATGTGAAATGCATCACAGTTGTACACTAGTTTAAGCATTCTTTGGCATTGCCCTTCTTTGGGATTGGAATGAAAACTGACCTTTTCCAGTCCTATGGCTACTGGTGAGTTTTCCAAATTTGCTGACATATTGAGTGCAGCACTTTAACAGCATCACCTTTTAGGATTTGAAACAGCTCAACTGGAATTCCATCACCTCCACTAGCTTTGTTCGTAGTCTTGCAAGTGATGCATCCTTGACTTCACACTCCAGGATGTCTGGCTCTAGATGAGGGACCACACTATCATGGTTATCCATTAAGACCTTTTTTGCACAGTTTTTCTGTGTATTCTTGCCACCTCTTCTTAATCTCTTCTGCTTCTGTTAGGTCCTTGCCATTTCTGTCCTTTTTGTGCCCATTTTTGCATGAAATATTCCCTTCATATCTCCAATTTTCTGAAGAGAGCTCTAGTCTGTCCCATTCTGTAGTTTTCCTCTGTGAATGCAAATTGATTATCTGATAGTTCTGGAGGTCAAAAGTCTGAAATGGCTAAAATTAGATGTGAGCAGAGCTGTGTTCCTCTGAAGGCTCTAGGACAGAATCTGTTCTCTGCCTTTTCCAGCTCCAAAGGATGGTGGCCTTCCTTGGCTTCTGGCCACGTCACTCTGACCTCTCCTTTCATCTTCACGTCTCCTTCTCTGACTCTGACCCTCCTGCCTGCCTCTTACAAGGACGCTTGTGATTCCATTGGGCCTATCTGGATAATTCATGAAAGTCTCCCTGTCTCAAAATCCTTACTCACATCTGCAGAGTCCTTTTTGTCTCATAAGATAACAAATTCACAGCTTCCAACAAAGATATGTGGACATCTTTGGGAAGCCATTATGCTGCTTACCACACTAAGAGAGAAATTATCTAGTGGATTTGAGTGTTCTGGTCCTTAACTTGAATCCCTTTCATCTGTACCCTTTTCAGGGTACTTACACACTTGTTTTTTCTCTTGCATTGATCCTGGGAAGTTGATGAAGGCATTATTGAGCCCCTTCTGTTAGACAGTAGATGAGACTCAGGGGAGGCACAGTGCCTCGGTCGCACAGTTAGAAAGGAACTCGGGACTGTTAATTCAGCATTCTCCCACATCATCTGCCGCCACCCCAGCTCTAGGCCATGTGCCCCTGGAATGGTGTCCTCACTGATGGAATGGGGGCAATTCCACAACTACTCCAACACTCTAGAGAAAGAAGGCCGCAATGGGAGTCAGTTCCCTGGGCCTCAGCAAGCAGCCTTCTCCTGATTGGACAAGGAGATAGGAGGGGAGCTCAGACAGAGAACCTTCCTTTTGGGAGACAGCCTTGGTCCAGAGCCCAGAACTTGATACCCATCCATCTTGGACACGCCCTCAACAGCAGTCCAGGCAGATGGTCCCAGGGTTTTCACCCTGGGATTTCCATACCAGGAGGGAGCTCTGGTTCTCAGGCACATTGTGCTGCAAACCTCCCAGGGATGTGTCATTGTGGTTTACAGTTTTGCCTTTGAGAAACCAGAGAAGCCAGGTTCTCTTCCAGCCCCACAGGTATTGGAAGGCAGCTACCATGAACCCACTGAAGTTTCCCCAGGCTTCCCCTACCCCTATCCTCTGTTGACATACCAGACACCACTCCAGGAACTGGGATACATCCCTGAACCTGCGAGGTGAAGTTGCTGCTCCCTTGGACCTCATACTTTAGTGGGAGCAGACAGAGACCATACAGAAGGTGGGATAAGGATTCTAGGAGCAAAATGGGGTGAACCATTAGAGGATGAGACTGTGAGATCCACACTGTGAGGCTGGCACTGTCCCACGCTAAAGGGGAGAGGGACAGCCTAGGATGGAGCAATGTTGAGATGTAAACCCACGTTTTACTCTAAATTCCTGTTCTATGTGGCCTGCAAAACATTCACCCTGTGTCCTTCCCCAGAAGGGAGGAAGAGCAGTTTGAGCCTGAGGTGGTGCCCAGAGTCTGAGCATCATTCCTGAGGTTGAAGTCAGTTCATTCTGGGAAGTGTCCAGCTATGGCCCAACTTCAGGGCCAAAGAGTATTTAATATTCCTGCTGCGTGTTATCTGAGCAAGTTTCTACTAAGTAGGGGAGTGGTGTGATATGTCATTTAAGGAGTCAGCCAGATTTCAAGGAGAATAAGGCTGATGTGAGAGTGAGCCAGGTGTGTGAGGAGATGGCCAGATGTAAGGAGGAGGGCAATGCAGATGATGGGTTTCCTGTGTGGCTCAGTGGTGAAGAATCTGCCTGCCAACCAGGAGATGCGGGTTCGATCCCTGGGTTGGGAAGATCTCTCTCCAACCTTCTAGCCTGGGAAATCCCATGGACACAGGAGTCTGGCGGGCTACAGCCCATGGGGTCGCAAAAAGTCAGACACAACTTAGCAACTAAATAACAACAACAATGATAAGGGAAAGGGCCAGGCGTATATGCGGAAGTAAGACAAGTATTAGGATGGACTAGGAGGAAGGAGCCAGACCTGAAGGGATTGAGCTTGATGCGAGGGGCTTCAGACAGACCCCTGCAGCCTCAGGCTTTGGGGGATGGTCCCTAGAAAGGGATGATGCAACCTGTGGAGAAAACAGACTATTATTTAGGATGGCTGTTTAGCCTCTGCAAAGAGTAGCTGAGGACAGGTCTGGCACCTGGCTTCAAGGAAATAAACAGCTGTGAGGTGACAATTGATGTCATATTCTCTGTCGACCCAGCCACCTCATCCTCCCCAGGCTTGAGGAGGTTGCTCAGAGTTGCCGTGCTAGGAGAAGGCTGCAGTGGCTAAAATGACACTGTCCCCTGAAGAGCGCTTTATCCCCTCGGGATTGGGTCCTGCTGTGTCTTCCCGTGGAATGCCTGCCCCCTGACCTGCCTGCCTCAAACACTACTCCCCTAAGAAGGCTCTCCTAACTTTTATATCCTGCCTTTCCCAAGTTGTGATTAATCCTTAGCCCATGAGTACATACATTAGAGTTGGAAACCCACTTTCAGATGACCCAGCTCTGTTTCTAAGGCACCCTGAACTCAGTCCACCCCACACCAGGGCCATGTGAATGAACTTTAGAGAATCTCTAGAACTGAGTGCAAAAATCATGTGCAAAACCAAGTGTGCAGATGAATGAATAAACAACATGTGGTATATCTATACAATGAAATATTATCCAACCACAAGATGGAATGAATTGCCACAACTTTGATGGAACTTTAAAAACATTATGCCTAGTAAAAATAGGCAGACAGGAAAGGCCAAATATTGTACCATTCCATTAATAGGAAATATCTAGAATAGGCAAATAAAAAAGACAGAAAGTAAATTAGTGGTTGCCAGTGGGTGGGGAATGGGGAGGAATGGGAAGTGACTGGATAGAGTTTCTTTGGGGATGAGGGAAAAGTTCTGGAACTAGAAAATGGTGATGATCACACGATATTGTGAATATACTAAGTGCCACTGAACTGTGTTCATTAACATGGTGAATTTTAATACATGTGTTTTACCACAATTTTAAAAAATAAAATGTACATTTCTTGAAGAGAAGGTTCCCAACTTTGATCAGAGTTTTTAAAGTTTAAGCAGCTCACATCTGCCTGATGACTTTATGATGAGGATGGTGATATGCAGACACAGAGCGGGGAGGCACCTGCCCAGTGTCACTCATGGGCTGGGGGCAGAGCCCTGCCAGGCTGTGTACCTGTCTGACCATGTCCCTTCTTCTCCTCTCCTTCAATCTACACTTTACTCTCCCTGAACAGCTCCCAGGCCTCTGTTCCACTCCCAGCCAGGCTACCCACAAACTGTGTAACTTCCCAAAGTCCCAGGACCTTCCAGAAGCTGAGCACATGGATCAGTTTCACAAGTGCTTGTGTTGTGGACCCTGAGCTCCTAAGAACAAGAGTTGTGTACTTTCCTTCATATCTCAGAGTTCCAGTGGTACCCGTGGATGTGAGCTCGTCCTATCTCCCTCCAAGAAAGAGCTTGCTGTTCTCCTGCAAGGAAGGCAGTTAGCCGACAATCTCTGAATGAATATTCATTTCTCAGATGTCCACACTGGGTTGGCCAAGACTTTGTCAGCTCTGCAACACAGCCTGAGGCTCTCCCAGCCTGGTCCTGCTTCCTCCCCTACCCTCTCCACAATAAACCTCTTGCACTCCTGTCTCCATCTGTGTCTGTTTCCTGGAAGACCCAGATGACACAGTCCCCAGCTGGGAGTATCATAAACATTTAGTAAATGTTCACAAAGTAAACTGAACTGGGGATTCCCTGGAGGTTGGAAGAAGGCTGGTGGCTAGGCCTCAGAGAACCGGAGAGGAGGAGCTGCCCATGGAGGACATGTCAATCATAAGCAGGGGAAAGGTCTAGAGGGGCATGGAGAAGAAGTCATGCCCCTGGAAGAGTCCCAGTAATGAAGAACACATAGGGAGCCCAGGGATTGACCAGACCTACTGGCATTCTTCCTAGCTCTTCCTCTGCTGGGGCAGACTGGAGCAAAGCTCAGAAATGTCCGAAGAGGCTTAGCCTTGGGAGAACCAGGTTTGAATTGTGCTTCTGGTTGGTTCAGTGATTTTATGTTCTCTTCTTTGGTGGATCTCAGTTTTTCCATCTGTAAAATGGGTACAGAGATCATCTCCCCCAACCCCAGAATGATTTTGAGAGTTGACTGAGACATCCCTACAGTTTATGGAGGGTACTGTGTAGGGCAGTTTAAATGCATACTGTCAATTAATCCTTACAGTGACCCTGTATAGGAGATATTATGACCACCATCTTACTTGAGAAAACTATGGCTCACAGAGGTCAAGAGACTGGCGTAAGATCACACAGCTAATAAACAAGAAGAGCTAAGACTGGAATCCGGTTCTGTCTTGCTCTGGAGCCCCTTCATTATTCCACAGTTTATGAGCCACTGCTATCTGCTAAACTTTGAGTTAGGATGGGGACAAAGGACAAGCCAGCCCCACTCTCACTGCGTTTATATTCTTACAGACAGCGGCCAACCACTTAAACACAGTAATTCCAGAATGCATTAGGGAAAAAATATATACTGGGTACATTTATAAAACTGAGACAATAGAAAGGGCTACTTTAAATTGGGAGTAGGGGTGGGTCAAAGGCAGCATCTCCAGGCACAGAAACAGTGTGAGAAAGCCCCAAGTCCTCCAATCTGCGTAAAACTTGACTTGTCTAGTAAGCAGCGGGTGGGGAAGGCCACCAGGCGCAAGTTAGACAGGCAGGGGCCACTGGACTACTGAAGTCCATGGGAAGCCATCGGGGGTTTTCAGCACAGAGCGAAAGGGTCATCGATCCGGCTGCGATAGTGCGGCGGAGCCGAGAGACAGCGGGAGCGCGGAGGGAGCCGGGCTGCAGGCGGCGGTGGGCGTCTGGAGGGGCAACGGGAAAGGACAGCGGGAAAGGGCAGCGGGAAAGGGCGGGGAGGGGCGTGGTGTAGTTACTTATTGCCTCCTCCGTTTCTTCCCCCGCCCCCTCCCCACCCTCCCTCCCGGCCTGGCTCCGCCCCGCCCGTCTGGCTAGTGACGTCTCGGCGCTCGCCGGCGTCGCCTGTGACGTCACGATCCTGGTTGGGGGCGTTCTCGGGGAGGGCACGCAAGGAGCTGGCCGGCGGCGGGCGTATAGGTTCGGCACCATGAAAAAGGTGGCTTCCAAGCAGTCTCCGCCCAAGCTGTTCGGTGGGTGAGCGCCCTCGCGCGGGGCGCTGGTTGCTATGGACGCCCCGACTGCTGCCGGCGGGCGGGTGGGCGCCCGCAGGGTCGCGGGGGCTGCCGTACAGCCTTATTTTTCCCGGTCCCCGCGGCTCTGGGCCACGCTCTCCGCCGTCCGGGCGGCACCATGAAGTCTTTAAAGAAGGATTCCCGCCTTAGAATACCTACAAACAGATTCTTGGAGGCCCCAGAGAGCGTGAAAGGTTGGCGCTGGCTGCCTTGGGAGCTCAGGAAAGCCCTTACAGGGGCAAGGGTTCTTGGGATTCACGACACGGGGCCTGGAGGATGGGGGTGACCCCAGGATGGAGGTAACGATCATGCCGGAAGGGGGTACGGGGACGGCGTGCCCCATACCTTTGATGGGGCCCTGGGGATGGTGTACAAGGCAGAGAACCTCAGGGAAGGGAGATACAGGGCACAGGGCCTTGAAGATGGGGACAAAGGAAGCAGGCTACTGACAGACGTCTCAGGGATCAGTTGTCCGGGAGATGACCTTGGGAAGGAAGACGTAGAAGACTTAGAACAGTATCTTAGGTTGGGACGTAGAAGGTGGAGACCTTTGCCTTGGTGGGGTGCAGAAGATCCAGGAAAGAGTTTAAGAGTAGAAGGGCCAGGACATGGGGTCCTTGGGAAAAGAAACTCAGGACAGAATGCAAGAAACCTATTAAAGATGGTGAAACCAATAACCTTCGTGGGATTCTCTGGGAGGTGTCACCTAAGAGCCTTACTGGAAACCAGAAGAAATGCTTAACTTAGCCAGTTTTGTTTTTGACCACCTTTCCCACCATGTGACCTTTCTAGCCACATGTTTAAACACCTGTTCCGCTTGTTTATGGAGAAGGAAATGGCAACCCACTGCAATATTCTTGCCTGGAAAATCCCATGGGCAGAGGAGCCTGGAAGGCTACAGTCTGTGGGGTTGCAAGTCGGACTTAGAGACTAAACCAACCACTTGTTTACCCTGAAGACGTCACTGGACATGCCCTGCTTCCTGGCCTCTGTGCTTCCTCTGGTTGCAAGTGGGAGGACCTCTGGGTGCCTTGATAGCAGGCTGACTGCCATGGACATGTTCCCATGTACAACCCACTTCCTCTTCAGTCTTTTTTCGCTGTTTGCATTTATCCAGGGTCTGCTGGGTGTGGGCACTGTGCTGCGCAACAAGACTATTGGTAGTAACTGCGGGACCCCAGTCCTCAGGAAACCGAGGTGGAGAAACCAGTCAAGTATAAAGGTTGTAATATGAGTGCCCATAGGTATTAAGGGGGATCAGAGCACCTGACCCAGGCCTTGTTGTTCAGTTGCTCAGTCATTTCTGACTCTTAGCGACCCTATGGACTGCAACATTCCAGGCTTCCCATCCTTCACTATCTCCTGGCGTTTGTTCAAACTCATGTCCATTGAGTTGGTGATGCCATCCAAGCATCTCAGCTTATGTTGCCCCCTTTTCCTCCTGCCCTCTCAGTCTTTCCCAGCATCAGGGTCTTTTCCAGTGAGTCAGCTTTTTCCATCAGGTGGCTAAAGTAGTGGAGTTTCAGCTTCAGCATCAGTCCTTCCAGTGAATATTCAGGGTTGGTTTCCTTTAGGATTGACTGATTTGATCTCCTTGCAGTCCAAGGGACTCTCAAGTCTTCAAGTCAGTCACTGTTTCCATTTTTTCCCCATCTATTTGCCATGAAGTGATGGGACCAGATGCCATGATCTTAGTTTTTTGAATGTTGAGTTTTAAGCCAGCTCTTTCACTCCCCTCTTTCACCTTCATCAAGAGGCTCTTTAGTTCATCTTCACTTTCTGCCATTAGGGTGGTATCATCTACGTATCTGAGGTTCTTGATATTTCTCCTCACAATCTTGATTCCAGCTTTATCTAGCCCAGCATTTCACACGATGTACTCTGCATGTAAGAATTAGAGGGGCAAGTTTTCTGAAAAAGATGAGTTTTATCTTGACAATTGCTAGTCATAAATCATGATATACAAGGTCAGTGTGAAGAGGGGGCAGGCCTGGAGTCAGTAGGATTCTCTGGGAGGCCTGAAAAGAATGGCTTTCTTTAATGCTTTTTTATAGTATAGAAGTCCACTCTAGGCTACACTGAGATGCTCTTTCATAATAGCACGTTTTAACAGGAGAGAAAGAGAAAAATAACTGGTCTTCTTTCCCAAGGGCAGTCAAGGGCTTTCCTAGTTACTGCCTCCTGCTTACCTAGTTTCTGGAGATCATATCAGATTTGAACTTTCTACTGTAAACAAATCAAGGACAGATTTTATTCACTGCATATTTATTTTTAGTAAGAGGAAATTTTGTTTGTTGAACAGCGTTTGAGCCTACTGTATATCCCAAGGAACTATACTCAATATTTTATAGTATGTTATAAGGGAAAAGAATCTGAAAAAAATAGATTATATATATGGGGGTGTGTGTGCATATAACTGAACACTATGTTGTACACCTGAAACTAACACCACATTGTAAATCAACAATATTTCAATAAAAAAAATTAAGTCAGAATCATAATTTTAAAAAATAGACCTTGATTTCAGTTCAATTCAGTCGCTCAGTCGTGTCCGACTCTGCGTGGGACCCCATGAATTGAGCACGCCAGGCCTCCTTGTCCATCACCAACTCCCGGAGTTCACCCAAACTCACGTCCATTGAGTTGGTGATGCCATCCAGCCATCTCATCCTCTGTTGTCCCCTTCTCCTCCTGCCCCCTATCCCTCCCAGCATCAGAGTCTTTTCCAATGAGTCAACTCTTCGCATGAGGTGGCCAAAGTATTGGAGTTTCAGCTTTAGCATCAGTCCTTCCAAAGAACACCCAGGACTAATCTCCTTTAGGATGGACTGGTTGGATCTCCTTGCAGTCCAAAGGACTCTCAAGAGTCTTCTCCAACACCACAGTTCAAAAGCATCAATTCTTTGGTGCTCAGCTTTCTTCACAGTCCAACTTTCATATCCATACATGACCACTGGAAAAACCATAGCCTTGACTAGAAGGACCTTTGTTGGCAAAGTAATGTCTCTGCTTTCGAATATGCTATCTAGGTTGGTCATAACTTTTCTTCCAAGGAGTAAGCGTCTTTTAATTTCATGACTGCAATCACCATCTGCAGTGATTTTGGAGCCCCCCAAAATAAAGTCTGACACTTTCCACTGTTTCCCCATCTATTTCCCATGAAGTGATAGGACCAGATGCCATGATCTTAGTTTTCTGAATGTTGAGCTTTGAGCCAGCTTTTTCACGCTCCTCGTTCACTTTCATCAGGAGGCTTTTTAGTTCCTCTTCACTTTCTGCCATAAGGGTGGTGTCATCTGCATGTCTGAGGTTATTGGTATTTCTCCCAGCAATATTGATTCCAGCTTGTGCTTCTTCCAGCCCAGCACTTCTCATGATGTACTCTGCATACAAGTTAAATAAGCAGGGTGACAATATACAGTCTTGACATACTCCTTTTCCTGTTTGGAACCAGTCTGTTCCATGTCCAGTTCTAACTGTTGCTTCCTGACCTGCATATAGGTTTCTCAAGAGGCAGGTCAGGTGGTCTAGTATTCCCATCTCTTTCAGAATTTTCCACAGTTTATTGTGATCCACACAGTCAAAGGCTTTGGCATAGTCAATAAAGCAGAAATAGATGTTTTTCTGGAACTCTCTTGCTTTTTCCATGATCCAGCAGATGTTGGCAATTTGATCTCTGGTTCCTCTGCCTTTTCTAAAACCAGCTTGAACATCTGAAAGTTCACGGTTCACATACTGCTGAAGCCTGGCTTGGAGAATTTTGAGCATTACTTTACTAGCGGTAAATTGCAGTAGAGTGCAATTGTGCGGTAGTTTGAGCATTCTTTGGCATTGCCTTTCTTTGGGATTGGAATGAAAACTGACTTTTCCAGTCCTGTGGCCAGACCTTGATTTAAGAATATGCATTAAGGTGAGGAAAGAAAAAAAGCATGTAAGGTAACTTTTCCCTTCTAAATACCTGAGGAAAAGCCTCTAATGTAGTTGGGCCATACTCCCTCCTACCCCTTCCAATATAATAAAGTTAATCACCAACTGTAATCTTTTGTTATGTTTCTCCACAATCTGAATTATAGCAAAAGGCAAGCGAAACCTGTTTAGGAACCTGAGCCCTTTTGACTTCTAGGTTTCTCCTTGCTCTTGTTGCTAAGAAACTGGAAAATCTCCCAGACTCCCAGATGCCTCTCCACCATCAATTAAAGCTCAGCCTTGGTATGGATAGCCCCTCGGTTCCTCCAGTGCAACTGTGAGGTCAGAATTTCCCAAAGACCTGAATCAACACTAATAAAGAATAGCATTTAGATGAAACAGGAAGCAGAAAGACTAAGAGCCCAGGTTTCTTTCCCTCCATAGCTCCCTCCTTCCCCTCTCCCAACCTTGCACCTCCTACCCACCTGAGAACCTTGCTTCCCGCTTCCTGGGCTGGCTGAGCTGAGGTGTCACCTGACTTCCCTGTACAAGGGGGCTGGTCTCTAATCCTCTCACAGCTATCAGGACATGGGTGAAGTGCCCACTGTGTGTCTTATCAGGAGCCCCCATTCAGCTTGGGTTTCTGGAACTGGAACTAGCTGGGCCTCCACAGGTTCAGTAGGAGACATGCTTCAACCCCGTGGAAACCGCGTTTCAGGTGCTGGCATGACCCCCACAGGACTGCCCTTCCTGCCTGTCTGCCCCAGCTTGTCTCTGCCTCTCCTGTCTTCTGGCCTACCCTCGTCGAATGAGCCTCTGAAGTGCCGTGCTAATCAACTAGCTCTTGTTAACCAAACCTCCTCCTTGCCGACAGAGAACGATCAGATGCTCCAGACTTAGTTTACAGAGGTGCTGCCTTGGTTTCCCTTTCATCCCCAATGTCACCCGCAGGCCTTCTGTGTCACCGTGCCTCACATATGCCACGCTCAGCCCACCTCCGCCTTTGCTCTGGTCGTGATCTCCCCCGAAATACTTCTGCTGCTCTGCCTATGCAAAGGCTTCGGAACCTTCAGGGTCTAACTTAACCTGTGAAGCTGCCTCTGACCCCTGTAGCTGCTCTTCCGAAACTTTCCTTAGAGTCCTAACTTTACCATCTACAGCCACCTGTTCCTTCTTTGCTGTGGAACCGAAGCTATTGTTTGTCTCACTAATTTAGGCTCTCATGTTGTGACTGGTATGTGTGTGTGTCTGCTGGTGCTTTCAGTTTCTCAAGAGAAGGAGCCGTATCTTCACCTTTTAATACCATCTTCTCTGTAATTTGTAGTACATAGAAGATACTTGCTATACATGCATATTCTCTAGGGTGAATTGAAGTTTAAAATGTATACATGTAAATGCATATTTCTATGAATATTAACTAGAACACACCATTCCCTGACTGTCTGCAATAGCACAGCATACACTCCACTTCAGAAATCTTTAGCAATGTTGAAAGTTTGTAAATCGGTACATGGTAATTATATAACCATCAGTAAAAAAAAAAATGCTTACTCCTTGGAAGGAAAGTTATGACCAATCTAGACAGCATATTAAAAAGCAGAGACATTACTTTGTCAACAAAGGTCCGTCTAGTCAAGCCTATGGTTTTTCCAGTGTATGGATGTGAGGGTTGGACTATAAAGAAAGCTGAGCGCCAAAGAACTGATGCTTTTGAACTGTGGTGTTGCAGAAGACTCTTGAGAGTCCCTTGGACTGCAAAGAGATCCAACCAGTCCATCCTAAAGGAGATCAGTCCTGGGTGTTTATTGGAAAGAGTGATGTTGAAGCTGAAACTCCAATACTTTGGCCACCTGATGTGAAGAGCTGACTCATTTGAAAAGATCCTGATGCTTGGAAAGATTGAGGGCAGGAGGAGAAGGGGACGACAGAGGATGAGATGGCTGGATGGCATCACCGACTCGATGGACATGGGTTTGGGTGGACTCTGGGAGTTGGTGATGGACAGGGAGGCCTGGCATGCTGTGGTTCATGGGGTTACAAAGAGTTTGACACGACTGAGCGACTGAACTGAACTGAACAGTAAAAAAAAAAACACCTATCTGGAGATGCTTAATCTCCTGAGAAGATGTAGAACCAGCCAGAGTGATAGAGGAAGCAAATTTTCTGGAGAATATAAATAATACCAAAATATCTATAAAAGCAGGTCTTCAGCTGGTACTGATTCTCTTGGGCTATCACCACCTTTGGTACTTTGGGTAGAAGGGAGAGGTGAAGGAGAGACGGCACACTCCAGGCCTTCCCTCTGCACAGGTGGAAGGAGCTCCACATCTGCTGGGGGCGGGACCAGAACCTGTGGCCAAGCCACTGGGCCCCTTGTGTGTCTGTGTGTGCAGGTCCATGTGGCTTGGCTGGTGGGTGCTCCTGAGTTTCTACTGACCCTGTTGCTGCAGAGATGGACTCTGGCCAATATGCAAAGTTCAGAGTTATTAATATATTTCAATTGATTCTGGCTTGGGTTTTTATGGCCACTGAGTATGTGGGCATTTTCTAAAAAGTAGTTTGATGATGGTAACCAAAACACCTACCTTGATGTTTTAATGACACTGCTTCTTAAAAATTAGAATACCATGAGAAACAATGGACAAAACCAAGTTGTGTTTTAAAGTCCTTAAAGGCAGTGCTTTAGGTTTTTCTCTTGATTGTAGGGTCTTATTTCAAAACTTTCTGAACCAGAGGGCAACACACAAGAGGATACCAGCCAGAAAAAAGAGATGCATTTAACTGTTAAGCCACCTCTGTAGAAGGAAGGCAGGGAGTGTGTCCTCACTGGGGAGTAACTTGCTTCTGTGCCATGCACCCTCAGTCCTACGCTCTGGCGCATGAGAGATACAGGTTCAGATCTCTCCACTTTCTTCCTGGGCCATGAACTGTATCCTAATCACTTCACCTCTGCAGTAGCCTCCTAAGTGATCTTGTGCTCATCCTTGCACCCACTAATCCACTCCTTGCCATCCTGTGGCCCACAAGGTACACACTGAAGCCCTTCACGTGGCTCACTAAGTTCTTCGTGATATGGCTGCTACTTTTCTGTCCCAGTACTGCCTCCTACTTCCCGCCTCCCTGCCCTCTAGCTATTTGAAAACGCAGGCTTTGAGTTTCAGATGTGCGCTCTATCCTTTCTCGCCCCTAGGCCTCGTCATGCTGCGCTCTTGGGAATTCCTATCCTCCACTTTCCTTCCCTTGCCTCTCATCATCCTTCAGCTCTCAGTTAATTACCTCCTTAGGAAGCCCTCCGTGACCACTCCACACACTGGACTGAGGCCCCCAGGTGCTCCCACAGTCACCCTAGTTGAGTCTGTTTCACAGTCTTGCCTCCCATAGGGATGTGCTCTTTGAAGCTTAAGACTTCGCCTTATATCCCCAAAGCCTAGCACAGTGGCCGGTATCAGTTCAGTTCAGTCACTCAGTCGTGTCTGACTCTGCGACCTCATGGACTGTAGCACTCCAGGCCTCGCTGTCCATCACCAACTCCCGGAGCCTACTCAAACTCATGTCCATCGCGTCGGTGATGCCATGTAACCATCTCATCCTGTTGTCCCCTTCTCCTCCCGCCTTCAAACTTTCCTAGCATCTGGGTCTTTTCAAATGAGTCGGTTCTTCACATCAGGTGGCCAAAATATTGGAGCTTTAGTTTCAGCATCAGTCTTTCCAATGAATATTCAGGACTGATTTCCTTTAGGATTGACTGGTTGGATCTCCTTGCAGTCCAATGTACTCTCAAGAGTCTTCTCCAGCACCACAGTTTAAAAACATCAATTCTTTGGCGCTCAGCTTTCTTTATAGTCCAACTCTCACATCCATACATGACTACTGGAAAAACCATAGCTTTGACTAGATGGACCTTTGTTGGTAAAGCAATGTCTCTGCTTTTTAATATGCTGTCTAGGTTGGTCATAGCTTTTCTTCCAAGGAGCAAGTGTCTTTTAATCACTCAGATGCAGTCAACATCTGCAGTGATTTTGGAGCCCCCCAAAATAAAGAAAGCCAAGAGGCTTTCCAATAAAACTAGAAATAAAACTGTTTCCATTGCTTCTCCATCTATTTGCCATGAAGTGATGGGACCGAATGCATGATCTTAGATTTCTGAATGTTGAGTTTTCAGTCAACTTTTTTACTTTCCTCTTTCACTTTCATCAAGAAGCTGTTTAGTTCTTCGCTTTCTGGCATAAGGGTGGTGTCATGTGCGTATCTGTGGTTATTGATATTTCTCCCAGAAATCTTGATTCCAGTTTGTGCTTCAGCCTGGCATTTCACATGATGTACTCTGCATAGAAGTTAAATAAGCAGGGTGACAGTATACAGGCTTGATGTACTCCTTTCCCTATTTGGAACCAGTCTGTTGTTCCATGTCCAGTTCTAACTGTTGCTTCTTGACCTGCATACAGATTTCTCAGGAGAAGATGTTTAAACAGTATTTATTAAATGGAAGAATGTGATGTGAATGGCCAGTGGTGAATGTTCTGCTTTTCCCAGAGCATCCAAATTTTTATCCGTGTCTTAGGAAACCTAGTGCCTTCACCCAGAAGAATGGACAGTACCGTCACTGCGGGGAGGAGACTGAGAAAATGTCTAGTTGTCCCAGAGCACTGCATCAGAGTCACCTAGGGAGTCAGGAGCCAGGAAGCTGTATTTGTAAAACTTCCCAAGAGATTCTGAGGCAGACATTTAACTAACGTTTGGGAGCCACTTATTTAGTTCAAGTTTCCTCTTTTTACAAAAGAAAACTGAGACCAAATGTACTCAAGGCTGTCCAGCTATAAGTAGCACAGCCTAGAGTGAAAGAACTTCTGATCTCAGTTTCAGCTACAAAGCCTCAGCCACCGTTTGGGGGGTGGGCGTGGACCTACAAGAGAGAACTCCCGTCACCCAGCACTCCCGTCACCGCAGCACTCCCGTCACCCAGCACTCCCATCACCGCAGCACTCCCCGCAGCGCTCCCGTCACCCCAGCAAAGTGCTGCCTGGGCCACCTTGGCAGCCTCTGCTGTCCATCCAGGTGTCCAGCTTTGGCCGCCCTCCCCACCATGGAATATAAAAATATCTATTTTTAAACACTTGAACTATCTGCTCCTCTTCAGAAAAGAAGCGGGCAAAGGTACCTGAACAGCCCACACCCCCAATTCAGGAAGAACCTGAACCTGTTAGCAATGTGCTACAAGGAGATGACATTCTTGCCTTAGCCATTAAGAAGGAAGACTTGAGGAAGGTAAGGATGAAGTCCAGGGACCCTTTGCTGCAGGGGCCTCTCCTTGCCACCTGCGTGGCCTAGAACATCAACCATGTCCATTGCCTGTCCCCTGCCTCCCTACTCAGGGAATGTCTGATTCCATGGAAGAATCCATCAAACACGAATCGGTTCACTTTTGCATCCAACGGAATTTACTATGTCCTATTAACATTCCTAAGACTCGTACAGAACCACAGAGAAATGAAGGTATGAAGTAATGTGCTTCCCATAGAGGCGCGTGAGGCCATCCGCATTTCACAGAAGGGAAAATGAGTTACAGATACGGATAACCCCCTCCTTTTCCTGGGAAAGTGAGCCACTTCTCACCTGAACCATCTGGAGGCATGAGATGTTTTTATTTTTTCCCCAGGATGTTAATAAGTCTCATAGCTGTTACAAAGGCATTTCCTCAACAGAGCATGTGGGCAGATCTAGAGAAACAAATTTGTCTGCCTTCAGGAATTCCACCAAGAATTAGGATAGAGGAGAAGGGTGGCTTTTTCCCTCCTTTTGATCTCATGTGAAATCTCTGTCTCATTTCTTTTTAGCAACATCTTCCTCGCCTTATTGAAACAGAAGATAAACATGTAATTACCCAGAGATTTATCATCCGTAAACCCAAACCCAAGGATCATAGGAGGAAGGTCTCACACTTAGTAGCACATCCTGCTACTCCAGATGCGGCCACAAAGCCCCTGGACTACTCTGGTGTGCACTGGCATCAAAGTTCATGAGTCATCCTGGAGAGAATGTGGGGCCCTGTCAGAGCACCAGCTGGCTATAGCTTGCCTTCCTGCCTCTTCTTTTTGCTTCCAGGACCAGGTGACATCTTCCATGGCAGTGACCAGATCCTGCCCCACCACATCCTGGGGAGTCTCCAGGACTTTAAGAGAATTGCAATTGCTCGAGGGAACACCCAGGTTTGTTTGTACAGAGCCGCCAGAGGGAGAGAAATCACTGAGGTCATTGGAGTCTTACCACCTGGCAGAGTCCAGCAGGACTGGGGTTACAGAATTTGAGGTGATAAGTGACCCTTCCCCCCAAATAGTGAAGCCTATGTAAGCTAGCTTCAGCAGAAGTCAGGAATTCACCATAAGGAGACAAGAGCCTGGAGGAACCCAAAGGCGAGCGTATGTCTGCCTCTCATCAGACTGAGCCCACCCCCTCCGCCACCGCTGTCTGCACCCCAGCTTTATTTCCCCTCCTCCGTCCACATGGTGAAGGAAGGTGGCTCCCCACAGCTCCCAGGGCCACACGGAGAGACTGTCTGTCTTCCCAGCTTTCTCATCATGCAGCACTTCTCTCTCTCAGTTCCTTTAGTTTCCTGGTTCCAGGCAGAGAATCTCTCAGGTGTTAAAAGGCCTGGGGTCCAATAAAAATGGTGCCGCCTTGCAGCAGGTGCGGGTGTCAACCGCAGCTGGGAGGAGGACAGACACAGGAAAGGACATTGACCACAATCTTCCCGTTCTGGGTGGGAGGGGACTGACAGCACCCCTGGTTCTGTGATTTGCTTTCTGTCACTTGCTGCCTTGTGGTCCTGGAGAGGAGGGGCTCGGCAGAAAGGGAGGACAGCAGGGATTTAGGCCTGGAGAAGTCTGCTCAGCCCCACTGCCACACCTTCCCTGGCCCTCCACACTCACATGGCTCTTTTCAGCTGGCTGAGCTGATACACACCCCACCCTGTCTGATGACCCTCATCTCAACTGAAGAAGAGCCAAAGCAGGAAGCCCCAAAAGAAGAGAAGGCACATCCTCCCTGGGTCCCGCCTGGGCAGCACAACTTTCTGAAAAACTGGCAGCGCAACATAGCCCTTCGGAAGAAGCAGCAGGAAGCTCTCAGTGGTGAGCAGAGTGGACAGGACGCCTGCTTGGCCTCACCTAGCACTGAGGCTCTGCTGCTGTGTTTTTCTCCCCCTTCACCCACAGAGCCTGGATTCAGGCTTATGCTGAGTCCTCCCAACTGCTTCCTGTACTTAGTGGGTCATGAAATCAGCCCAGTGACTGGAGCTAATCAGTTCAGAGAGCTCAGGCCCCTACTTGTTTGGATTTGGCGGTGGGATTGCATTCTTGGTTCTCTTTAGAACGGCTGAAGAAGCCAGTCAGCGAGCTGCTGATGCACACAGGGGAGGCGTACAGACAGATCCAGGAGGAACGGGAGCTCCTTGACCGAATGCGGGCAACACGGTCTGATGGGAAGGTAAGAACAGTGCACCCTGTGGGAGGGGTCTGGACAGCTGGGGACAAAAAAAATCTATCCAGCACAAAGCTTTGTTAAACCCTCAAGGTCTTTACTAAATTCTGTTACTGGTTCTATTACTTGTCATTCAGGGACTGGCCAGATAAATAATTTGGCCTGTGGTGGTCACCGTTAGTTTGAGGAGAAAGATATCACAGGTACTACTTTATTAGAATAGTCTTTGTCGTGGTTTTGTCTCCTAAAACCTGAGGCTCCAGCTTTCAGTCGCCCCAGGGCATCATGATGTGCTCTGGTATCTCAGTGCCTGGACCAACTTGCCCTCTCTGGGGCCAGGTCAACATATAACACGGCAGCCTGCAAATACGAAAGTTGTGCTTCTTCTCTGTTCTCAGGGCAGCCTGAATCCCCCAGAGGGAGCAACTGTAGCCTGTAGAGCTCTTGTCTTCCCAGGCCTCCCACCCGCCTCCCTCAAATGTGCTCAGATAGTCTGACTCACCTGTCCTCCATCGACAGGGCTGCAAATTGGCCAGTGGGTTCTGGAGTCGACTGGAATACGTGGGAGACGAAATGACGGGTCTGGTAATGACAAAGACAAAAACTCAGCATGGCCTCGTGGAGCCAATCACTCAGATCAAGAAGCCCTGGTCCATCCAGGCAGAAATGGGTGAGGAATGGGATGTAAAGGAGACTGGCCTTGGGGGTAAGAGATCAGGGTTCTGGTGTGGTGGTCCAGTCCCCTCCAGTAAGACCACGGGAGCAGTGGTGGGAGGGGCCCAGCTCTAGGGCGTCACTGTCCTTAACTGCTCTGAGCCTCCTCTGCTGAGCACCCGGAATGTGGCCGGTCTGAGCTGAGATGTGCCATGAGTGTAAACTACACACTGGGTTTTGAAGATCAGTTTGGAAAAATAGATTTTATTAATAATTTTCATATTGATTACATGTTGAAATGATAATATTTTTAATATACTGGGTTAATATATTACTGTTTCTTTTTACCTGGTTAAATGTGGCGTCTGGAAAATTTTGATTACATATTCATGGCTTGCATTTGTTGTTTGCATCATATTTTTAATGGTCAGCCCTGCTTTAAAGGCTGCCACCCCACCTGGGTTCAGGTCCCAGCTGTGTTGAGTTTGTGAACACCAGTGAGTTATTTAACCTCTCTGGTCCTCAGCTTCCCACTCATGGGGTTGTGAGAGGGTTAAATGAGACATGGTGTGTATTAAGAGGTTCTGACTCATTGTTAAACACAATAAAAGGTAGCTGCTATTGTTATTTTTATTATAATCCAAAAATTTGATGGTCTGGAAGCTGGTTTTGCCGGAGTCCTGTGAAGGGCTGCTGGGGCAGTAGGTGTGGGGCCTGGAGGAGGAAGCTGTGTTTTCAGCTCTCCCAGCAACGGTGCTGGGATGGGGACTCTCAGAGCCCTTGAACATGGGTAGGGAGGGGGCATGGCAGCAGCCTGTGCTTAGGGTTCTTGGACCCTGCTCTAGGGTTGCCAGCCCAGAAGGATGCGTGGTACCGCTACACCTGGGATCGGAGTCTGTTTCTGACCTGCCGACGAAAGGAGCTGCAGAGCGTCATGGCAGAGCTGAATTTTAGCCAGCAGGTTGGTAAGGCCTCTGTGCCTAGTCTGAAGCCCCTCAGGATGGGGCCTGTCTTCAGTCAAATAACCTTTCCTTTCTCCGTCTCTCTGAGGATATTGATGGCCTGGAGGTGGTGGGCAAAGGGCGGCCTTTCTCCACTGTTATGGTAGAAGACTATTCAGTGTTTGAAAGGAGCTTGGAGAGCTCCTCTGAAGACACAGTGCACTTGTGAGTTGGGCCCTGGGCCTGAGGGAGAGCGGTTGGAGAGTGTGGCTTCCCCAGCACCTGCAAGTATCCTAAGGCAGGCTTCCCTCCTGGAACTTGAGTGCCTCCACCCCAGCCTCTTGCTCATGGCTATCACCCCCTCCTCCAGCCCATTCGAAGGAACACCTGTGCTTACTGCAACTACCGCCATCTCCTCTCTTCCAGCAACCAACTCCTAAGGGGGTTTTCCTAGACAGTCCTTTGCTCATAAATGGGGCCCCTCCAGACTCCCCTAATGCTGTGTGCCTTTGCGTGAAGAGTCTCCTCTTATGTCCAAGAACCTCCCATTGCAGAAATGGAGCAGTGGGGCTGATGATGCTCCACTGGAGGGCAGAGGCGGGCACATCTCCACATTTTCTGGCAGCCATCCCCATGGGCTCCATGTGGCAAGACTGGGGCAGGCTTAGGAAAAATGCATCATTGGATTGTCTTACAGAGACTTATTGGCCAATTACCCTGATGTGGTTCCTATGCCTGTTCTTGGCCCTTCTCTGCTGTTCTGTGGGAAGCCAGCCTGCTGGATCCGAGGCAGTAATTCAGAGGACAAGGTAAAACTGCCTTCACCCTCACCTGCTGGAAGGGCCTCCCTCGTGAGGCAGTCTCAAGGTGACTGTGGCAGTCACAAGAGCCTGAATATTCTCCTATTTGCATTTTTATCTGATCTCGCCTTCAGCATATGTTTGAAAATGTTAACAGCAACATTAACTTGAGCCAGAATAAAGTCACACGTCTGAAAAGAGAATGTCACAAGCCACCCAGTTTGTACCTAGTCCCCAAGCATGTAAATCAGCAAACCTTCTCAAACAGGAATGGCTTTGTCATTGTTTATTGTTTAGTCCCTAAGTTGTGTGTGACCCCATGGACTGCAGCACTCCAGGCTTCCCTGCCCTTCACTATCTCCAGGAGTTTGCTCAGATTCATGTCCATTGAGTCTGTGATGCTATCTAACTGTCTCATCCTTTACCGGCCCCTTCTCCTTCACCTTCAGTCTTTCCCAGCCTCAGGGTCTTTTCCAATGAGTCAGCTCTTTGCATCAAGTGGCCAAAGTATTGGAGCTTCAGCTTCAACATCAGTCCTTCTAATGAATTTCAGGGTTGATTTCCTTCAGGATTGACTGGTTGGATGCCCTTGTAGTCCAAGGGACTCTCAAGAATCTTCTCCAGCACCACAGTTTGAAAGCATCAATTCTTTGATGCTCAACCTTCTTTATGGTCCAACTCTCACATCCATACATGACTACTGTAAAAACAATACTGTAAAAACCATAGATTTGACTAGACAGATCTTTGTCAGCAAAGTGATGTCTCTGCTTTTTAATACACTGTCTAGTTTTATCATAGCTTTTCTTCCAAGGAGCAAGTGTCTTAATTTCATGGCTGCAGTCACTGTCCACAGTGATTTTGAAGCCCAAGAAAATAAAATTTGTCAGTTTCCACTTTTCCCCCTTCTATTTGCCATGAAGTGATGGAAACAGATGCCATGATCTCAAAGTTTTTTGAATGCTGAGTTTTGAGCCAGCTTTTTCACTCTCCTCTTTCACCCTCATCAAGAGACTCTTCAGTTCCTCTTCTGTTTCTGCCATTAGAGTGGTATCTGCATATCTGAGGTTGTTGATATTTCTCCCAGGAATCTTGATTCCAGCTTGTGAGTCATCCAGCCCAGCATTTCACATGGTGTACTCCGCATAGAAGTTAAATAAGCAGGGTGACAATATATAGCCTTACCATACTCTTTTCACAATTTGGAACCAGTCTGGACTTCCCAGGTGGCACTAGTGGTAAAGAACCCACCTGCCAATGCAGGAGACATAAGAGACCTGGGTTCAACCCCTGGGTTGGGAAGATACTCTGGAGAAGGAAATGGCAACCCACTCCAGTATTCTTGCCTGGAAAATCCAGGGACAGAGGAATCTAGCAAACTACAGTCCATCAGGTCCCACAGAGTTGTACACAACTAACGTGACTTAACATGCACTATTGTTCCATGTTCATTTCTAAATGTTGCTTCTTCACCTGCATACAGGTTTCTCAGGAGACAGGTAAGGTGGTCTGATATTCCCATCTCTTTAAGAATTTTCCATAGTTTGTTGTGATCCACACAAAGGCTTTTGCATAGTCAAAGAGGCAGAAGTAGATGTTTTTCTGGAATTCCCTTACTTTCTCTGTGATCCCAAGAATGTTAGCAATTTGATCTGTGGTTCCTCTGCCTTTTCTAAACCCAACTTGTACATTTGAAAATTCTCATACTGCTGAAGCCTAGCTTGAAGGATTTTGAGCATTACCTTGCTAGCATGTGAAATGAGTGCAGTTGTACACTAGTTTGAACATTCTTCAGCATTGCCTTTCTTTGGGATTGGAATAAAAACACATTTTCCAGTCCCATGGCCACTGATGAATTTTTCCAAATTTGTTGGCATATCAAGTACAGCATTTTAGCAGCAGCATCTTTTAGGATTTGAAATAGCTCATCTGGAATTCCATCACCTCCACAGTGTAGTTCATAGTAATATTTCCTAAGGCCCACTTAAACTATTCTTCAGATGTTGAGGAGTAGAGATGTTCATCAGGTATAAAATCTGTTTTATCTCCTCTTCTTACTGTTGATGGCAGAGACAGCCACTTTTGGTGTATGATGCCTATGTGTTTGAGAGTGGCCAGGCCCTGGAAGCTCAGGGCAGGAGACTTCCAGTGCCAAACCCAGGAAAGTCCTGACAAACCGGGCTGAGTTGTTCACCCTAGGCCAGGATATCTCTCAGACCTCCTCTCTCCCCAGAGGCATGTTGGAATTGCTGTCCACTTGACCTTTGAAACTCTAGAAGGGGAGAAAACATCTTCAGAACTGACTGTGGTCAATAATGGCACAGTGGCCGTTTGGTACGACTGGCGGCGGCGGTCACAGTGGGACTCTTTCCAAGACCTGAAGAGGAATAGGATGCAGAGGTTTTACTTCAACAATCGGGAAGGTACCTGGGGGAAGCTGCCCACTCAGCCCTCCTACAGCCCAAGTCTCGCTCATGCCCAGGCCCTGCAAGCGTGAGCCCCTCTTCCCACCTGTCCATCCCATGTCTTCCATGAAGTGTGCCATCTCCTGTTCCCATCAGCTGGGAGAATGGTAGAGCACCTGAGAACGCGCGAGTGAGCCACCAGGGGCAGAAACAGTTGCCCATATACGCAGGCCTGAGGCTAGAGACCCACATCCCAAGAACGCCCTCAGTTCTTCACAAGCCGGGACAGTCGGTCACCCTAACCAAGGCTTAGTTAACTTTCTACACACCGGCCTGGAGCTCAGCAGTTCCCATCTGGTGAAAAACCTGTCTCTGTCCCTCTCAGGTGTAATTCTGCCTGGAAAAACTAAAAACTTTACCTTTTTCTTCAAATCTTTGAATGCTGGGATCTTCAGGGAGTGTTGGGAATTTGGAACCCACCCTACCCTATTAGGAGGTGCTCTCCTGCAGGTCAACCTCCATGCAGTCTCCTTGGCCCAGGACATTTTTCGGGATGAGAGGAAGTTATTAGAGGTAAGGGACGCCAGATCTTAGCCCCTGTGGACACTCCGTAGGTTAACATAGTGTTCTTCCTGGCACTGCCTGCAGGGATCTTGTTACTTCCAGCCCTAGAGGTGAACTTTTAAAAAACAGATACTCTTAAAAAACAAAACCACTGCTCGGGGGTTTGTGATGTAAAACATAGGTGAGCAGGCAAGAGAAGGGGCAGCTTTGAGCTCTACTGTGCATGGCCCTACTTCATTAGAAAGAAATGAGACTGGCCCTTAAAATGCACACTGAGGGGAAGTACTTGCGTAAGTGTAGACACTGTTGTCTGGTACTATCCAGTGGAGGTGCATTTAACTTGCAAGACTTCAAAACCAGACAAAACCAGACAGAACGCTAACTAGTAAGCCAGGCACCAGGAGGGAGTGTGAGGGGGGAAGTGGGAGTGTGCTGGCCCATCAGGCTTGCACACTGGCCATCTGGATTCTGCAGAAAGATGTGCTGTTTTTTAATTCACTGTGGCCCCCAAACACAAGCCAGCTACTTCAGCTGGGCTCAACCCCTCGTGAACAAAGGTGATTTTGACAAATGTAACGTCTGCTTTACTGCTGACTATCAGGCCAGCCTCTCTGACGAGATGCCCCTCCACTATTTTCTAGAACAATGACCATGTGGCTAAGTCATGCTCTCAACAAGGTGGTCCCTGAGCCTTGCCCTTCCTCCTTGTCTGGGGGAAATGCTGACTGTGTGGCCTCTTGGCCCCGTGAAGGAACAACTTTTCTGGGTCTGTCCCTTCCTCTGGATCCTTTCAGCCTCTTTCAGGGAACAAGGATCTTTGGGGAGAACCGGGGGGTTTGAGTCTGTTAACAGGAGAGTACGTGTGTGTGTGTGTGCATGTGTGTGTGAGACAGACAGACAGACAGACAGACAATGGCAAGAACTCTGTCGACAGGAAGGCAGACAGTTCTGGGGCTCTGCCTCCCCTGAGGATGCAACATGGGTTTTGAAAGCCTGAGCTGCTGCTTATGCCATGTCCCTTTGCCCAGAGCAAGCTGGCCTCCCATGAAGCAGTCACCATCGTGGAGAACATGCTGCGGGAGCTTCTGAGGGGGATCCTGACCCCCGAGGGCACACAGTCACCTGTGGATGCCTCTGTCACTGAGGAGGACGTGTTCCACCATAGGAATCCTCAGGTACAGGCCCAGCGCTGGCCCCTGCCCATGTTTGTGCTTGCCCTGGGAGAAAGTCGTAGCAAACCCTTTGTGTGCCAGGATCTATTCTGAGAAACCTGAGTAACTCTGTTTCTCCACAGCAGTCCTATGAGCTGGGTACTTTTTCTATCTTCATTTTACATGGAAGAAACTGAGGCCCAGGGAGGTTAAGTAATTTGCCCAAGATAACTTAGCTACTATAAGTGAATGCTAGGTGATAACAGAGCTTCAAAATCTTCTCATTCAAACTCAATCTTCCTCGGAAGCCCAAACGTATAAGGAGCCTTAAGTTGGAGGTGCTCGGGTTGAAAGGGAAGTGGGGAGCCCTGTGAGCCCAGCAGCTCCTGCCAGCTTCCTCCTGCCTCCTCCATCAGCGCTCCTCCAGGGAACCGGAAGCTAGAGCAGGCTGGCACAGGCTCCGGGTGCCTCATGTCGCAGCCTCCCCCCGCCCCAACAAGCCTCCCCCTGCCTCTGCTGCAGCTGCATTACCAGCACCAGGTGGTGCAACATCTGCACAGTCTGTGGCGCCAGTACATGATGCTGCCCCTCGAGGCTGAGGAGGCCAGGCCCGGCGAGGAGGGGCACCTCAGCCCCAGGGCCCAGGCTGCTGCAACCCCGTCAGCCTACTCGGAGGAGACCTCAATGAAGATCGAGTCTTCTGCACACCTTAAGAGCCCAACGTTAGACCCTCAACTGCCCCGGCAGGAGACTGAGGCCCTCAAGGACTCCCAGGATCATGTTGGGTCCCAGAAGACTGGGCTAGGGGTCAGGCATTCTCAGCGGAAGAGCATCATGGAGGAGATCCTGGTGGAGGGGAGCCCGGATCTGGAGAGCATCAGGAGCCCCTGGGAACTGGATGGCCTTCCCCTGCCAGAGTGGAATCTCTGCCTGGAAGACTTCAGAAAGGTGCCTCCCAGCCCTGGCACAGCCAGGTGCCCATGTTTCTGCAGCCCCTTCCATCCCCATGGGCAGAGAAACAACCTTCTGAGGACCCAGATAAAGCAATCTCTCGGTCATCTCTTTATCTTGGGTGCCTTGGCCACTGTGGTGCAAGAGGAGATCCTTCTCTGACTCTTGGAAAGGGGTTCATGGGGTACAGATTTCCAAGGGAGGGCACAGACTCCCACAGAAGGCACCCAGGCAGACTCTCCATGGCTGCATCCCCTCCTGGCCCCCTGCCCTCACTACCCCACACCTGTTAGTAGAAGATGCGGGAACCCTTGGTATCCTTGGTTGCCCATGGTACCTCTGACCTGCTAGGCAGTGATGGCACTCCCTGAGGTGAACCAGAGAGAAGACGCCCTAATCAGGCTCAACAGAGCAGCCCTGGAGCTGTGCCAGGAACCGCGGCCATTGCACCCTGACTTCCTGTACCAGATGTGGTAGGTACCCCCACCAGGAAAACTGCTTCCATGCCTTCCCCTTGCGGCATCTGGCCAGGGGTTCTGGGCAGGTAGTCCCAGGACTTAAGGGGGCTGAGCTCTCTTTGAGGTCAGGTTGCTGAAAAACTCTGCAGACCCTTTATGCTCTGGCAGCTGCCACAGCATCCCTTACAGCTTATTTCCCTGTGCCGGCCACCCTCTGGGAAGGAGTCATATCAGAGTAAGCACCTTGATGTTCTCCCCTCTTCTTTCCTTGTTTCTTCTCGATGAGCAGATAAGTGACCAGGTAAAATAGCAGAGGACAGTGAGAAGAGGGGCTCTTCCTCAAAAAGCCTCAGTTCGTTGCCAGCCTTCCCATCGCCTGTTTAGAACTTGCTTGGATAGGCTTGGGGGCCTTCTGCAAGGCTCTCAGAACACATTTCCAGGAGCTTCATCCTGCGAATCTTATGCAGGTCTAGCCCCTCCAGTGGGAATGGATCCAAGCTGGAGTGGGAATGGTTTCAAGCTGGAGTTAATTCAAGACTGACCTAACCTTTATCCCCAGGCCACTTTTTCTTGGCTGCCACCAAGGAAAGCCCGATCCCTATCCCAGCTATTGCACAGGGGCCAGTGAAGATGCTGGCTGGACAGAGGCATTTTTCCATAGCAGTTCCTGGTATCAGTGTCTTAGAAGAGAAGGACCAAGCCTCTACAGATTCAAGGGCAAATGAGTGGTGATGGCTTTTTTCCAATATGTCTTGCTGTCTAGTTTGCAGCTGTGGCGAGATCTGATTGACAGCCTGGTAAGCCATTCCCTGTGGCTGAGGGCTCTGCTGGGCCTGCCTGAGAAGGAGACCATCTACCTGGACATGCCAGAAGAGCAAGGTCAGACACTGTGCACCTCTGCGTAGTCTTTCCCATCCCTCTGCCCAGGCGGCAGTGGTGCCTTAGCCATTTGTGTGCTTCTGGTGGAACCTCTGTGAGGTTGGTCCATGGCGTAGGCCTCTTGCTTTTTATCTGCTGCCAGCAGTTGGGACCTAGAAGCAACATTAACAATCACCTTAGTGCAGCCCCCATGTTTTACAGGTGGAGTCCCAGAGAGGCGAGATGACTTGCCATCCTGTACGTGGTAGAATGGTGGAGTCAGGACTAGAGCCTGGGCCCCTCCCCCGTGCCCTACAGTCATGCACTTGACCCAGGGCCTTGCTCCCGTTGGTGGGGATTCTCTCAAACAGCTTGAACACAGCTGTCCCATGGCCCTTTGCTCTCCCAGCTCCTGCCTGTGGGGTCAGCTAGGCCACAGGCTATTTGTCTTCCATTCACTTCCCTTAGATCGAAAATCACCTCCTGTCACAGAAGTGAAGGTGACTTCTGGGAAAGTGGGAAAGGAGGACCGGAAAGGGGCATCCCAGGAAAAGAAGCAGTTTGGAATCAGAGACAAAGAAGATAAAAAAGGAGCCAAGCTGTCACCTGGGAAAGAGGCATGTGGCACACGTTCTGGGCCTGGGGTTGGGGCTGGGGAAGGGCTAGGAGGGGCTGCGGAAGGTGGGCGGTCACTCCAGCGTGATGCCCCTGCTCCCCTCAGAGCTGCTCTTGAAAAGGTCCTGGACCTCCCTCAGGAGCTACTGAAGCCTGGGCATGCCTGTGTCTCTCCAAGCAGGACCGTTTAAACAGCAAGAAGCATAAAACAAAGGATGACAAGAAGCCGGCAAAATCTTTAAGTCGGGATGGGCTTTCCTTGGACGAGCCTGCCCCTGACAGCATCATCCCATCTCAGGAACCCATAGATCCCCTGGTCATGGAGAAATATACCCACAGGCTGCACACTGAGGTGAGGGAGAGAACCTGGCACTCAGCCCTCCCGTCACTCACACCTGCCCTACATACCGACCTCTGCTCCCTCACTCCCTGGCTCACTCTGTTTATCCCACAAACAATAAGTGCCTACTGCATCTGTGATGGAAGCAAAGCTGCCCTTGTGAAGGGCATTCTAGTATTCAAGACAGACCTCATGAATAAGTAACAAACGTGGTATGTTAGGTGATGAGCACTATGGGAAAAAGAGAGCAGCCAGGGCTAGGGGATAGGGACAGCCCAGGTGGGGGTAGGTGGGCCTCACTGGAAGGTGACACTGAACAAAGACTTGACGAGAAGTGAGGAGTGGCCATGTGGATATGTAGGAGAATGGCGTGGGTAGAAGAGGGAGTAGGCCAAGAAGAGGCAGAGAGGGCAGAGAGTCCACCAAGAGAGGGACTCTTAGGTCATGTGGGGCTTTGCAGGCCATTGTGAGGATACACTGTTTTGAATAAAGGAATATGGTCCGATTCATGCTTTAGATCATTCTGGCTGCTCTTTGGAAATAGATGCTGGGGGCGCAGAGCAAAAGCCTTTCCCTTCTGTTGCTCCCTCTTCTTCTCTGTCTTTGGTGTGTCTTGAGAGATCTCTTCCTTGGGTGAGCACCACGTAGAGGGAATCCCCAGCAGCTGTAAGGGTTTTGAAACACTGGAGAGAACTTATCATAAAACATGTTCTTAAGCAGTAGGTCCTTAGGGATTCACCTAGATGTTGTGTTCTGTTCTTTTTGTCACTGTTGTTGGTTTTGGAAGGGAGATCCACAAAGCCATGTAAGATATGTCAAGGAGTCTAATGGCAATGCTTTGTCTTCTTCTGGTGTGGACAGCTGAGTAACTGGGATTCCATTGTGCATTTGATCACATTTAATCCAAATGTCCATTTGCTTCTAATAACATCACTGAGATTTGTGAAGGTCCATGGGGTCTAGAAAGAAATCATAGGGCTCTGAGGACCCATGGAGTAGACTCTTACTTAGCTCTTTGGAATTAAGAATCAACTTACTGAGGCTTATATGGTACAGCCTCAATAGAGGGTACAGATTTGGAGACATTTCAGTACATGGATCTGTGATCTCACTGGAAGGAAGGTTGGTCTCCAGGTGGCCAGGGTAGAATTGGGCCACCTGGAGGGACTAAATGGGCACTGCTCCCTGGGCCTCCCTGGAGTCGCCCCTTTAACCTTATGTCCCCATATGTCCAAGGGGCAGTACAGGATTCCACCCCAGACTGTTTAAAAAAACAAAACTACTTGCAAAAACAAAAGTTGTACAGAAACTTTAGTTTTCTCTCTACAACTTTAGTTCTCTCCCCTCTTCAGCTGTCGCTCAGGGTGGGGACGCTCCCCTGTGCAGGTGCTTTCCATAGAGCAAGCCTTTGCCTATAATGTTCACCCCATCGTTCCAGGTCTATGGGCTGCTGGATGCCCTGGTGACCGACCTGCTGGCCCTGGCTGATGAACTCAACCCCCAAAAGAATGCTGAGGAGCCTTTGCGTCTCGGCACCTGACCCACATGCCTGAGTTGCCTCCCGGGAAACTGCTTAACAAACAAATCAATAAAGAACCTTATGTTCCTACCACTTCCCTTATGCCTGTGTCTTGAATTAAGGTCTTGATGAAGTCAGCTCATGGTCCTCCTGTGTCCCACCTGCCCTCAGAGCCCCTCCTCAGTTCCTGGAGCCATCCAGCAAGAGGTGGGAAGGGGAGGTGCGGGAGGGGTGGTGGAAGAGCAAGTTGGCAGCAGGACAAGGAGTGAAGCGAGGTGACAGCACAGAGAGCATCACCGCTTGTGGCCCCTGCCTCTGGCCTTCGTTGGCTCACACTTTTGGGAGTGTGCTTCCTGGAGCCAGGTCTTCCCAAAATGTCATCACCACGTGTGACACAGTGTACGACTAGGAGGAGAACCAGAGCCCATGGGACCTGGGTCCCTGAGGTCCTCACACTTCTGCTGGGTCCAAAGGCCTCATCCCAAGCCCCGAGGATTGTGAGGATCATACTGCACTCTTAAACCCTAAAGGCCAGATCCCTTTGTCATCAGCCAGAGATTATTCTGGATTCTAGCCTGCGTATCCCCTCCTCATGTCAAACCACCTGGCCTCTTTGAGCTTTTTTTTTTTCTCTGCTTTAAAAACAGTCTCTTAACTTTCTGCTCCCTCCCTTGCTCAGAGAAATATGAAGTGGATGAGAGATGACTCTTGCTAAGCAGCATCTTGTCAGCTCCAGCTCAGACTCAGCACCGTAAATTCTTCTCTGTCAATAATAATCAATCTGAGCCAGGCTTCCTGTGCAGAGTGGGCTCCAGGCTCCTAGAGTTTGAAGAACAGTTTTGCTAATGGTGGTCTCACTGCCTTAAATGCTGATGCAGCACAGGGGACGGGGGGAGACCCGAAGAGTGGCTACCGTCTCCTACCCACCTGGTTTTGCATTTGATGCTTCTGATGAGGACCTCATGGGCCTCAGGCGTCCTCCAGTCAAGATATGGCAGGTTTGGAGAGAGCAGGGCACTCTGAGCCTGATCCCGTGTCAGAGATGCAGAGAGGGCGCTGTGCCTAAAGTCCTGATGCCTCCTTCAGGGTGGCCGCAAGGACCAGACGGAAAACCAAACAAGGCAGTAGCCCACCAAAGGGCCAGCCCCAGGGAATGGTGGTCCTGGCCCAGAGGAGGAAGGGTGGGGGGGAGTGGGTGTTGCAGCCTCCCCTGCCCACCCCTAGTTTCCCCTGAGGAGGCAGAAGAAGGGTTAACTCACTGCAGAGTGGGGGTGAGTCCCCAGCACTGGCGCGAGATCTGTCCCTGGCAGGCAGCCTTCCCACCTCTGAAGGTGCTGCCTGCCTGGTCAGCAGGAAGGGGTTAACACGCCCTGCGCTTCCTCCTGTGTCCTGTTACTGCTGAGGCAGACCTGCCTGGCCAGCTGAGCAACTTTCCTCCTGAGTGCTGCCTGCTGGTTAGGCGTCCAGGAAACAAGTAGGCGGGAGGCAGGGCGTTAGCCCCTTCTGTGGACCCTGAGCCACCCTTCTGAGGGGTCTGCACCTCCTGGGAGGCGGTGGGTCTTCGGGACGAGGGTCCGAGGTGGATGGCTCTGGGGATACTCCCGAGGCTGTGCCGTCCCTCTGCTGCGCAGGCTTGGAGGGTCACTGCAGAGGCTGCCTGTGGCCCAGGGGCTGGGGCCAAAGGAGGCTGCATTGGAGGTAAGCTCTGGTGGTGCCTGGTATGGAAAGCTGGGGGCTTAATCTCCCTTCCAGGTCTGAGGGAGAAGGATGAGGGGGGCAGGGTCACAGAGGAATCTGGAAGCGTCGCCCCCTACTCCCACCCCTCCTCAGGAAGGGGGCCTCCCAGGGCTGGCTCCCCATCCCGGGACCAACATCTTGGGTGGCATTCCCCACAGACTCCTTCCACGGCTTCTTCTCAGCCTCTGTTGCAGGTCTAGCCTCAGGACATCCCCCCACCCCCAACTCCAGTGCCCCCAGGACACATCTACCTTTGGGCTGACTTAAGCTTAGAGCTAGCACTCACTCCACTCACTGCAGCAAGGGTTAGGGCACTGCCACTCCCTGCCCTACTCAAGCGGCACCTGGTGGGAAGGGGCTGCCTCAGCAGAGGACGGGAGGGGGTGCTGGCCCATGGGGACACACACAGGCTTTGACAAACTCATGCACATGACTCAACATATCTGGGTTCTTTCCATCTCTCTGGATCCACTCTCTGGGAATGCCATCTGCTTCCTTAGTCCTGACAGATCCCCCACTGCTGTGGGCCCTGAGAAGTTCTGCCTGTAAAGTTCTTGGTACCCCAGATACGGGAGAGAGCGGATGCTCTAGCCCCTGTGGCCTGCCCTGCCCCCTGCTGGCCCTTCTCCTGTACCCTCCTGCCTCCCCCCATCTCTGAATTGGCTGCTCCGCCTGGGCTTCTCAGTGTCCTTCCTTCCACCTGACAGGGTCTGGCTCAAGGTCACTGCGGTAATTCCATACTAGGCTGCCTGGCTGCTGCCGCTGCTGCTGCCACCACCTTATCAGCTGCTGGGTTTCTGTTTCACTCCCTTTTATTTCTGGGCATACTGTGTTCGATAAAACCCTGTGCTTGTAACACTGCTGGCAGCCCTCCCAGCCACCCCCTCCTGAGGTCCTTCCCCTCCTTCCCCCTCCCTTTCTTGCTCCCTGGGCCTCACCTTGCCTTCTCTTCCTCCCTACCGCTTCCCCTCAAACTTCAGTGGGGGTGGAGCCTCCTGGTATTTCTGATTCCTCCCTTAGCCCCGCTCGCTGGCAAAAATGTGCAGAGAAGGCCCGTCCATTCCCACCTCCTAGGAGGAAAGTTCAAGCAGAGCCACAGGGCCCACACAGAGGGTCCCCTCCCACTACCCCCGGCCAAGCAGGAGGGCCAGGGCTCCTGGTGCAGTCAGGATGCTCGACTGGTTCTCCTGGTTTCAGTGGCCAGCCCTGGGAGAGGCTTGTACGCAGGCAGGCTCTAGGGCACAATTATTTCTCATCTTGACTCTTGCCACCTGCCAGCCCACAGGTTGGGGAGGTAAAGACAGGTTTGAGTCACTAGTGAGGGGGAGGGCAGGCATTAAACGAGTGCTGGCCAGGGCATCCTCAAAGAAGGCCTGTCGCTGGGATAGCAAGACAGCAGACTGAAGGTAAGCCCATCCTCAGCCAGTGCTTTCTGTCCTGCCTGTGCTCACACAGGGCCCTGTGCTGTGGGCCCAGGCTCTCCCAAGCACAACTGGTCCTGATGAAAACTCCGAAGACTTTGAACGGTGCCCAGGTTGGCAGGGTTGGCTGGAGAGTTGAGGTTGGTTGGGGAGGGGAGGTTTGTTTTAGGCTGACAGGGCTGGCTGGAGGGAGAGTTGTTTGTTGGGGGGTGGGGGTGGGGAGCTCCTTCCGACTCTTGCTGAGTCCCAGGGAAGAGTTGAGAAGTACAGTCTCCATGGGTGGTGCTGGAGGGTTTGGGTGGCGGCCAGGTCCAGCCATTGTGATTGTGTGTGTGTGCGTGTTCATTCCAGAGGGACAATGGTGGCAAGGGGAGGGGATTTGGATTTTGGTTTCTGGTGGGGTCCTAGAAGAGACTTCCTCTGTCTCGGGCCTGGTCCTGAGGTTGTGGGGAGGGCAGTGGGCTGGCCCTAATCGTTCCTCAGCTGGGAGATCAGAGGTCTGTCATGGGCCCAGGGCCTTGGGGATTTGGGAAACCCAGACTGACCTTGCCCTCAGGTCATTTCATTTTGGCTGAGAAGGTAGGACTGAGACAATAAAGCAATCAGGTGAATTAATTACAAAACTGGTGATGCTGACAATAAGTACTGCATTTGTCTCCTGATCTGTACGTGTTAGTGCCAGCTAAGCCACCTACAAGTGACTGTGGGCATGCCATACCCCTCTCTGGCCTCAGTGTGTACAGTGGGTCCTCTTTGGAGGCAGCCTCCTCCAGATGCTCCTTCCTTGCCTTGCTGCCTCATTCCTCCTCACTCTTCCCTTTGAATCTCAGATCTCAGCTCAATCATCACCTTCTCTGGGAACGCTCTCTTGATTTTCCTAGCTTGAGTATTCCTGTGTTCCTCTGCCCTCCCATGTTGGACTGTGATTGCCTGTACCCTCTCAACAGGACATGGGTGGGCCAAGACTTGTACTCTATGCTTGCCATAGTGCCTGGCTTAGAGAAGTCCCCAGGAAATTGGTGTTGAATGAATCAAGCTACAAAAATAAATGATATAAAAACAGAGGAAAGTGAGGATGGAGAAGCTGGAAGGATCAGGCTTAAGCCCAATCCCAGCAGAACCAGGAGAGTTAGCAAGGTACAAGCAAAGCAAGCAGGCATTCCTTGGGGCTTACTTTTGTGTCCCTGACTAAGGCCAAAGGCTGTGGAACATATCTGCCTGGGTTAATCCTGGCTCTGCTTTCCCCAGCTCTGTGATCTTGGACAAGTCATTTAATTCTTCTCCGACTTGTTCCCCATCTTTGAATGAAAATAATATCTTTGTAGGTGTGATTGTGAAGATTAATAAGCACACAAAGATAAAAGTACCTCCTGAATAATAAGAAAAATAAGTGCCTGCCAAAGGCTGTTCCTGGCAGCAGGGACACCCAGGCCAGGCCTGGTGGGCCAGGCCCACCTTGCTGGCTAAGTGGGGCCAGCGAGGTGGACCATCAGCTCTGAGCTCCAGACCCTCTCTTCCTCAGACCCATGTGGAAGCCAAGGACACAGCTGCCCTGCTGAGAGCACAGCGGCGCACCCTTGGAGACCGTGACCTCGTGACAGTGGCCCTCGGCCCTCCACCTCCGGCTGGGGCAGGGGCCGCCCGTCTCCCAGTCCTCGGCCATGACGACGTCAGCGCTGCGGCGCCAGGTGAAGAACATCGTGCACAACTATTCAGAGGCGGAGATCAAGGTGCGTGAGGCCACCAGCAATGACCCCTGGGGTCCACCTAGCTCGCTCATGTCCGAGATTGCCGACCTGACCTTCAACACGGTGGCCTTTGCCGAGGTCATGGGCATGCTGTGGCGGCGGCTCAATGACAGTGGCAAGAACTGGCGGCATGTGTACAAGGCGCTGACGCTGCTGGATTACCTGCTCAAGACAGGCTCTGAGCGGGTGGCCCACCAGTGCCGGGAGAACCTCTACACCATCCAGACACTCAAAGACTTCCAGTACGTCGACCGCGACGGCAAAGACCAGGGCGTGAACGTGCGCGAGAAGGTCAAGCAGGTGATGGCCCTGCTCAAGGACGAAGAGCGCCTTCGGCAGGAGCGCACCCATGCCCTCAAGACCAAGGAGCGCATGGCACTGGAGGGCACGGGCATCGGCAGCGGGCAGCTGGGCTTCAGCCGTGCCCGTGGTTCCCCATCCTCCTACAACTGTGAGTCCAGGGCATGGCTGGGGACAGGGAGGCAGCCCAAGTTCTGACTGTAGCTCTGTGACCCCAGCTGTAGATAAGAATCCCCCACTTGGAGGAGGGTCTGAAGATTCCGTGAGATAAAGAGGGTAACACGCCCGCACACAGTAGGTGCCCAACAAGTCAACGTGAACAACAGTGTTATTTATTGTAGGTTTGTTACTGTTAACTCCTGCCTGGTAGCGGGGTGGAGGCAGAAGCATAGCCTCAGTCCTTATTCTGCCCCTTCCAAGCCGTGAGATCTCTGCCAGCCAGCTCTCTGAACCTCAGTTTCCTCATCTTTAAAGTAGGGACAAACTAATCTGTCTCCATTGTCCAATTTGAGGACTAAATGAGACCAAGCCCTAATCTGTCTCCATTGTCCAATTTGAGGACTAAATGAGACCAAGCCCAGGAGTACCCTCAACCCTGTGCTCAGACAGGCAACACACAGTGCTGCAGAGTCGCATTCCTCTTGAACCCCCAGCTCAAGGGCACTGCTCTTGAAAACTGGGGCGGCTGCATACTCCACTCTCCTCCCCGAGAAGAGGGGCACTTCCCTGATCTGAGGGCACTCAGAATGGCTTTCCTTAACAATGTGCTGAGGGCTTGGAGAGCTGTGACCTTGACTGAGTGCAACCTCTTGCCCTCCCACCACACTTGACCCTGAGCTGGATGGGGCGCAGCTGGAAGAGTCCAGGAACTTGAATCAGGGGACCTGGGTTCAACTTGCTGCAGGACCTTGGCCAGGTACCCCTCAGAGCTGCTGCACCTCTGTAGAGGAAGGATTGGAATCTTTTATTTGGGTGAAATGGAAGCCCTGCAGAAAGTGCCAAGCACACTGCTTGACCCCTTGGGGCCCGAGTCTGCCAGCTGCTGCTCTCCCCCTCAGTTTCCCTCTCTGAGCTTTAGCTTCCTGGCAAGGGGGGCGGTAGGGGAGCCCATGAAGACCTGCATGGTTACGGAAGCCACGATGGGTGGCTGGTCGTTGCAGCCTCCTCCTCATCTCCCCGCTACACCTCAGACCTGGAGCAGGCCCGGCCTCAGACATCAGGAGAAGAGGAGCTGCAGCTACAGCTAGCCTTGGCCATGAGCCGAGAGGAGGCTGAGAAGGTGAGGCCCCTCCTGGGGCACCTGGGGGATGGGGTGAGGGGGACTGGAGGAGGGATGTGTGCCTGGATGCCTCACACCTTAGATTCTTGGGCTTCCCTACTCTGGGCCCCAAAGCCCTAGTCCTGCTCCCAAGGACAGCATAGGGCCTGTGTCCCTTGGGTTGGGTTACTGGGATTGGGGTCTGACTCCTCACCCTGGGAGTGGGGTCCTCTCTGACTGGGCCTGGAAGGGGTAGTGTGTGCGTGGTGGGTTGGCAGTCCCTGTTTGTCACATGGGCCTGCTGTCACCTCACGGAGGGGAGGGGGTGAGTGTGCTGGCAGACACCTTCCTAGGAGACACAGAAATATGCTGCCCCCATCAGCTGTCTTGTGGGGGTCCAGGGACAGCCAACCTGACAGCCTCCTCTCTGCCATTGCCTCTGTGGATCCAGGCAGATCCGGCGGGACTCACACAGCAGGGCCTGGGGAGCACTCAGGGTCCCAGAAGAGGATGACTCTTCTTTTTAAACTGCATCTCAGATCCAGCTCCAGGCAGGGAGCAGACTACACTCACACTGCTGTCTCGGGGCAGGCTGCCCACAGCCACTCAGGGTGGGCTTTCCTGCACAGGGCGATGTTGCCTTTTGGCCCAGATAGGAGGACTGGGCCCAGTTCACCCCTCTCTTCCTCCCTCGCAGCCGGTCCCCCCAACCTCCCACAGAGATGAGGACTTGCAGCTGCAGCTGGCTCTGCACCTGAGCCGGCAGGAACAGGAGAAGGTAGTAGGCTAAGCCACCCATGCTGGTGCTGGCGAGGTGCTGGCGAGGTGCTGGCGAGGTGCTGGCGGCGGTGCTGGTGAGGTGCTGGCGGAGGTGCTACGCGGGTACTGACCAGGCTCTTCCACCTCCCTGCGGTGGTCCTGCTGCCCCTGACCTCAGGGCGCCTCCCAGCCTGCACTCTTCTTGACTCTAGCTCAGGTCCCCTCAAGTCTAGAACGGGCAGCTCGAGTTTTCCTTACTCTGGTGCCTTCTGCAGGAGGTGAGGTCCTGGCAGGGAGATGACTCACCTGGGGCCAATGGTGCTGGAGCTGGAGCCCATCGTCGTTGGGACAGAGAGCCTGAAAGAGAAGAGAGAGAGGAAGAGGAGAAGCTGAAAACCAGCCAGGTAGAGGAGTCTCAGGTAGAGGGTTAAATATTGATAAAGAGTACAGAACAGTGCTTGGTGTATAGTAAGCACCATTTAATGTTTATTCAGTGAAAATCAGGGTAGAGGGGATGCAGCAGACTGAGGTCCCGTCCTGCACGGGCTGGTGACAGCTGGTGGCAAAGCGGGATGCAAAACATCCTGATGTGAGATGCCGGGTTTGGATTCTGTATTTGCTGCCATTTACTTTACAACTCAGGGCATGTCATTGTCTTGCCTCAGTTTCCTCCTCCATTCAAGTGTGCCAGTTGGACAGTTCCAACTCTGACATTCTAGGAGCATGTGATACTGTGGATCAAGTCTGAGAGTAGCCGCTGGTATATGGTACTGAAAACATCTTGGGCTCATACACATACTGTCCAAGGTAGAAGAGTGTGTAGCTGCTGGTAGCAAGGCTACCCTCCAAAACTGCTCATGCTACCCTTGGGATGTCTCTGTACTCTTTCAGCCAATGTTCACGGTGGCAAATTTCTTTCGGACATGGACTTAGGGAAGCAGGCTTATCATAAAATGTGTCTTACCACTGATGGGCTGAGGGGCAGGACAGCCAAGGAAGGGGTCAGGCAGGCTTGCCTTCCATCCCAGCTCTCCCTCTCCCTGGCTGTGTGACTTTAGGCAATTGCTCTCTTAGCCCAAGCTAGCACATCTGTAAAATGGGAACCCCAACAACCTTCCCTAATCACAATGCAGGTTGTTAGGAAAATCAGACACTAAACGGATGAGGAAACATTTTATAAACGGGAAAGCGCTCTGCAGAGGCAAGGGATCATTAATAGATGTTTGTGGAACGAGTAAAGGAGAATGAGCTGGAGTGAGGATGACAGGTCAGGGCCCGCCCTTCCTCTGGGCCCCGCCTTCTCTTGAGCATGGCTGCCTCTCCCCCCAACAGTCCTCCAGCCTCGACTTGGTGGACATCTTCGCATCAGCTTCAACCCTGCCCTCCACACACTGCTCTGCTGACCCATGGGACATCCCAGGTGGGCATGCAGGGCTGCAAAGGGCTCCCAGCCTGGCCCCCGAGAGCCCCTTCCCCCCAGACACCTGCTGGCATTCCTTCCCCACAGCTGAGGGCTACTAGGCACGTCATTCACTTCTCTGAGCCTCAGCTTCCTCTGTGCCTTGCAGTTGGAATGAGGGAGGGGACACCTCTAAGGATCTCAGCTTTTGGGAAACTCAGAAATGTTCTCTTGTTGCTTCTGGTCACCCTGAGTTTCCTGGCCCAGCCTGTCCCTGACTGGGAATGCGGCCTGAGCTGCCCTTGCCTGGAGGGCCAGAATCCTAGGATGAACTTGCTGAATATGGGCCTCAGCTCACTGGGTGTTCCTGAGTCTGCATCCCATGTGTGAAATGGGCCCTTGTCCTCCCAAATTGGTCTAGGTAACTGGGAAGGCTCTGGCCTGGGAGTCTGAGTGGCTTGGGGTCACATCTGTGCTATCCCCATTTCAGGTCTCAGGCCTAACACAGAGCCCAGTGGCTCATCATGGGGGCCTTCGGCAGACCCCTGGTCTCCAGTTCCTTCAGGAAGTATCATGTCCCAGAGCCAGCCCTGGGACTTGCCTCCTGTGCTCTCCTCCTCTGAGCCCTGGGGCCGGACCCCAGTGCTGCCTGCTGGACCACGGACCACAGACTTCTGGGCACAGAACTCCACCCCCCACAAACTCCCCAACAATGGAGCCAACCCCTGGGGGAACCTGGTAGAGACCTTCAACACACCTGGTAAGTGGAGGGTCAAAGGGTATGGGTGAGGGGCTGGAGGACTTCTGGGCCCCCCTCCCTCCAGTGCCAAAGGGCAAGAGATCCTGTGCTAAGAGGGCAACTTGCCTGGAAAGGAGCCAGCCCGTGCTTGCCCTTTCTGCCAGCCCATCTCATCTTCCTTTTTCTCCTTGGCTAGCGTTAGATGGTTCTTCCACCTTTGACCCATTGGCCAAGCCTCCAGTATCCACAGAGTCCAAGGAAGGGCTAGAATGCACCCAGGCTCTGCCCTCTGGGAAGCCCAGCAGTCCTGTGGGTAAGCAGGAGGCAGGGAATGACTGCAACTGTGGGGAAAGATGGGCCCCCAGCACTGGCCTCAGCCTTCTTCCTCTCAGAGTGACCACTCACTCTCCCTACCAACAAGCCCTGTCATTTCTATTCCAGAGCTGGACCTGTTTGGAGACCACACCCCCAGTGTCAAGCAAAACGGCACAAAGGAGCCAGATGCCTTTGACCTGGATGTACTCGGGGAAGCACTAGCCCCGTCCAGCAGGGACACCCCAGCACGCCGGACTCCTGAGTCCTTCCTGGGCCCCTCAGCCTCTTCCCTGGTCAACCTTGACTCATTAGTCAAGGTGCCCCAGGCTGTAAAGACCCGGAACCCCTTTCTAACAGGTAGGACACTCCCTTGTCCCTGCTGGGTCTCCACACTAGAGTCCCCTACTCTTTGTTTCTCCCTTCAGAGCCCAACCCCTGCCTTAAAATCTTAGCTCTTTTTTTTTTTCCCTATTTCTAAGACCCGAGATCTTGCTACCTTGCCCCCTCTAGCCCCCTCCCCACTTAGGACTATGTCCCCTTGGCCCGCTCCAAGTCCCCCAACCCACCCTCGTTTCGCAGGTCTCAGCACTCCATCCCCCACCAACCCGTTCGGCGGGGGCGAGCAAAGCAGCCGGACTCTGAACCAGATGCGCACAGGATCGCCAGCGTTAAGCCTGACGGCCGGCGGGCCGATCGCGGCGCCCTTTGGCTCGATGACCTACAGTGCCTCCCTGCCCCTCCCGCTCAGCAGCGTGCCGGCCGGCGTGACCCTCCCTGCCTCGGTCAGCGTCTTCCCCCAAGCCCGCGCCTTCACGCCGCCGCCCTCCGGGAGCCTGCCGCAGCCTCTGTTGCCCACCTCGGGCTCCGCCGGACCGCTCAACCAGACCCCTCTGACGGATACCAACCCTTTCCTTTGAGCAACAGCCCCGCCCCCGGCCGCCGGCGCGTGCTCGCGATGCCCCGCCCCCGCCCTGCGCTAAGAACACTGGGCCCCGCCCCTTGGCGCGGGGCGGGGCGGAGCTTCCACGCCAGGACCCACCCCAGGAAGGAAGGAAGGCTGAGACTCCGCCCAGAGACCGGTCTGGACCTTGCCCCCAGCTTCCGCGGACGCTTTGCAGTTCCCGGAGCTGCAGACTTCTCTGGGGCGGAGACCACGCCCCGTAATAAAGACTGGAATCCCTGTCCTCAGCTCTCCCCAGGTGGACTTTTTGCCAGGCGTGGTGGCCAGGTCTGGACCACGCTTGAATCACTGGCTACCCTGGAAACGACTGCTCCACAATGTGGGGCACAAAAATGCTCCCACTTCCCATACAGCCCCCTCAGCCTAGCGCCTTCGCTTGTCCATGCTCCTGAGACCCTCTCTCAGTCATTCGATCATTTCATCCATTTATCACACAGCGGCGCGGGGAATAATCTAGAAGCAAAGGACGATAGGCATTTGTTCCCTTGCACAATCAATATGTGCTAAGCACCTTAGACCGATTATTTCGTTTAATCCTTGCATCAGTATTCTGAGGTAGATAATATTACTCCCATCCAGGACCAGCTACATAATTAGTGCAAAGTAAAAATGTGGGGTCCCTTGTTCAAAATTGGGTTAAGAATATCAAAATGGGAGCAGCAGAGCATTACACCAAGGGCAAAGCCCTTGGCCCTGCTCCTTCTTTATAGGTGAGGTTCAGAGAGGTTAAGCAGTATGCTTAAAGTCACAGAGCTGGCAGAGTAGGGCTGGGATTCCAAGTCAGGGGACCTGGCTCCTCTGCTCTGAGCTCCCATGCTGGGCCCCAATATTCACAAATATTGACTGGCTGCTGTGGACAAAGCACAGGGCTCATCTCGGGAGGGACTCAAGAATTGCTAAGTGCACAGTCTCCAGGAGCTCAGAACCCACAGGGGCAAGCCCGGTCCAGGAGTCCCCACAATCCTTTGTTTTACTGACCCACCTTAAATCTGGTTCTTCTCTCCTCTCTTCACCAGGACTGGCAAAAAACTCAGTTTCAAACATGACCCCTCCTAGGGGGCTGGTGTAGATCAGAAACTGGGGGAGGAGCAGAACCTATTACCTCATCCTGAGGGCCACCATAGTCACCCTCATTCCTTTTCTACTCAATGCTGCCCCCAACCACAGGCACTGGTGTGGTCTTCAGTGCTCAGGGGCTGGCCCTGCAGGCTGCAGGCCTTTTGGGGGCCTAAGGTAAAATGTCCTTCCATAGGCCAGAAACAGCAAAGTTGAGGGAGGATACAGTGCTGGTCTTCTTCCTAAGGTAGGGGTGGGGAAAGGAGCTGCTTTGCTTTCTGGAGGGAGGCAGCCCTACTGTAGCTGTTACAGACAGGGTGGACAAGAGCATCTGCTTAGGAGTGGGACTGACAGCGTTCAAAACTGCTCTAAGGTTTCCACTTAATCACTTGTAATAAGTGGTTATGCCCTTGACCTTGAGTAAATAACTTAACCTCTCTATGACTGTGCCTCCATTTCCTTATTTGTCAGATGAGGACAAGAGTTCCTTACTCATGAAGTGGTTGTGTGGTTCCTCCCAGGCCAGTGTCCAATTCAGCCCAGGGTCCACCCAGTTCAGAGACTCACCTTGAGGAATGAATCTGCTACATCCGTCATTCCTGGTTTTGCCAGGCAGTACCCAGACCCATCTGTCTTCTGCACAAATCTGGGAGATCTCCATCCTTCTTGGTCACTGACCCACCTTTCACCCTTCCTCAACCTGGGTCTCCTCTTGTTAACTGGCTCTCCCTGTGGACACCACTTAAGTGAGGATTCCCAAGGGGTGCTATTTTGCCTCCCACCAAGAGGACGTTGGTAATCTGGCTCCTTATCTTGCTCTGGACCATCTTCTGCCTGGCAGACCCCTCCCGCCTTGGAGGTTAGAACCACTGGGCCTCCTCCCACAGGGGGCTGTGCTCCACCTCATTCTTGCCATGCTCCAGCCTTGGCTCATGGTCTTCTCACCCAAATCTTGCTCAATCTTGTATGACTCCGCTATCCAAGACGATGACCTCACCTCACCACCCCTTGACCTCTCAGCTGCTCCCACATCTGGTCAAATTTTGGGGCTTGTCATCATCCCAGATTTCTCCACATTAAGGGCAGACTTCCTGTTCTCTGATCTTGACCTCATTCCTTCCAGGAAGCATGCACACCAGGGTCTCCCACCTGCGGACACTTCCATCACCCCACTATCCCAGTTTCTCAGAGATCTCTCTCCTCCAGGTCATCAAAAGCTTTCTCTCAACTGAATCCTTCCCATGATATTTGTCATAATTAACCTCATCCCTCTTGAGAGTGTCTTTCCATCTCTCCCCTCACATCAAGTGCCCATCATCTCTATGTCCTCTTTCCCCTCCCTCCTAAGCCCGCTTCAATCAGCTTCCACTGTCAGCCTCACCTCCTGGAACACATCTGCTATGTCCACCAATGGCCTCCACGTTGCTGAAGCTACTGGACCTTTTTCAGTCCCGTCCCAGTCGGCTTCTCTGAAGTCTGACTCTCCCTCCCTGCCACTCTGTCCCTTTGAGACAACACCCTCTCCTGGTTTTCCCACGACTCTCTGTGTCTTGAGTTCGTCAAGGCCAAGTATGAGCCCGAGCCTCTCCCTGCGGTCACCCTGGGTGATCTCTTCTGTGCCCACACCATCTCTGCACTGAACACCTACTCTGCTTCCTCTCTCCCACCAACTCCTCCTCTGCGTTCCTGAGCCTGCCATCTTCACACATACATCTCAAGGTCATCTCAAACCAACACATCCAAACAGGACCTCTTGAGCTCCCAACCTGACCCTCTCCCAGTGCCCCCCTTCCTTCTCAGTACCAGCCCCATTCTGCACTTCACTCTTGACACCGCCCCCCATAGACAATCCTGATGATGTTTCCTTTTCTGCTGACCTCAAGTCTACCACCTTCCCTACATCTCTACCTTTCATAGTGCGGACCTCCCAGAGCTCTCCTCTGGGTCCTGCTATGGCCTTTGAACCCTTCTGCTTCCACTGGTGCCTCTTTACAGTCCATTCACCACCAGAAAGCTGGAGGGACCTTTCCAAAACGCAAGGTCACTCCCTCGACTACAGCCCTTCCACAGCTTTCTTCTGCTCTCATCAGTCACCAAACTCCTGCTCACAGTTCAAAACCTGGCCCCTGCCCTCCTCCCTCTCTACGTCACCACCTCATCGGCGCCTCTCTGTGCTGGCTTCTGCAGCACCTCAGCCCTGCCTCACTGCTGTGCCACAGGGCCTTTGCACATCTGTTCCCCCTGCTTCCCCAGCACGTCCCCCAAGCCCTTTCCAGATTGCATCCTCTTGTTCTTCGAAGGCTGCTACACAAATGTGATTTCCTTAGGAAGGCCTTCCCCCTCCTCCCTCCCACCAGACCAGTTTCCTTGTGATACCTAGTCATGGCACGTCTCACAGTGGGTGGCTGTACATTAATCTGTATAGCTGTTGGATTAGTCTTTGCCTTGCTCATCAGACTGTGAGTAACACAAGGATGGGATGGCTTGGTCTCTCTCTGCCCACTGTTGTACCTAGCAGAGTGTCTCATGGGCACTCAATAAATGTTGACTAAGGGTAGTAAATGAGACTCATAAAATACCTGATAACACCTGAAAGTGGTTCAGTATTATTATTCAGGGAAGGCTTCCTGAGGGGGTGGGGTTTGAGCAGGACCTTCAGGTGAGGGGGCAGAGCAAAGGCGAAGCTCCCAGTTTGGATGGCCTGGAAAAGCCACGCCTTTGCCTCTCACCTGATTTCTCCTTTGTAAAACGGACAAAGTTGAACAAAATGACCGGAGGCTCTGGCTTTCCACGGCCCTGGCATCCTCACAGCCTCCATATTCTCCGTAAGAGGGTTACCTCCCCGCAGGCCCTGATTTATGTCCTATCGAGTCCGCCCAGTTTTTTGCACAGACCTGTGTCCTCCTATGGGCTGCCGTCTATGGGGTCGCACAGAGTCGACACGACAGAAGCGACTTAGCAGCAGCAGTGTCCGCCTAAGCCCCGAGTATACGGTCTGCAGTCCCGTGATCGGCCACCGAGCGGCGCTCAGAGACCAGCCTGCTGCCGGCCTTATCGGCGAAGACACTCCCGCGGCCGGTTCGGTGCCTGGGCCTGCCCGTCGCAGCTTCCCTCCCGCCCTCCCTTCCTGTCCGCAACGTCCGGGCCGACCGCCACCAGCAGCCATGCTGGCCGCGCGGGCCTTACGGTGCCGGTGCCGCGGCTTCCTGCTGCCCGGGGCCGGGCCAGTCCTCGCCTTGAGCTACAGGTACGGGCGGCCGAGGAGCACGCTTCAGCACCCGGTGCCTGCGGAGCCCTGCGGTCAGTTGTCCTGGCGCTGGTCCCCTGTACCTGCCCGGTCACCTCCCCACCCCATGCCTGCCTTCCCCCAAGACTAGGGCCAGCTCCTCCGACCGGGCTCAGACAGTAATCCTCTCCTCCCTCCCTCCCCTCCAGCTGCAGGGCTCACTTGCCCCAGGAACTCTGTTCTGACACCATCTCCAGGAAGCCTTCCTTGAACCCCAGTGCTGGGCCAAGGGCCCTTGTCCAACAGCACCCTGGGCTGGTTTGTCACAGCCCTCGATGCTGCAAGGGCTTGTCATTACTTAGGCCTGCCCCGCCCATGCTGCCCTCCCAGGCTGAGCTCCCTGAGATCAGAGCCAGCCACTGATTCTTTGAGGGTCATGGGGGTCTGGCACAGGACCTGGCCCCCCAGAAGTGCCCACTGGATGGATGATGAGTGAGGGGGTCCCTGATGCCAAATGAATTTTTTCTCCTTGCCCCTCATCTGGCCCAGTCCTACACACAGCAGCCAGCAGCCTTCCTGCCCAGATCATATACCCAGGCAGGCATGCCAGAAATACCTCCAGCACAGTCACCCTGGGTGGGGCCCGGTGAGGGGAGAGAATGGAGCCTGAAGGACCATTCCACCCATTGTGACTCGCCCTGACTTCACAGTCATCATCGTTCCCACCACCAGGTCAGAGAGGTTGGGGGAGACTAACCTGGCAGGGAGCCCCCAATGAACCACCTTTCTTCACCCCCCCAGAAACACAAGGGGGAGCACAAAGGCCACGGTCTCCCCCGTGGTTCAGAAAGGTGGGTTGGGCTGGGAGCAGGGGCTTCCGGGAGAGTTGCACGGGGCGTGCGGGGTGGGGGGGGTGGTCAGGTGGGCCTGGGTGTAGGTGGAAGCAGTAGAGACTCCTGGTCTGACTTGCCTGGCCCACCTGCCCACACCAGGGGTAGCTCCTCCCGGGACAAGGACCGAAGTGTGACGGTCAGTGGTTCAGTGTCCATGCCTGCTGGAGGGAAGGGGAGCCGGGCTAACTGCTCTCAGTCCACGCCCCAGAAGGTCCCCAACCGCCTGATCAATGAGAAGTCACCGTACCTCCTGCAACATGCCTACAACCCTGTGGACTGGTGAGTCCTCTCCTGATGCCCTCCTGGGCAGCTAGATCCTCAGTCTTCTTACTGGCCCCCTCCCGAGCTAGTGAGTGATGCCCCGCTCTACTGGCCTTAGGTACCCCTGGGGACAGGAAGCCTTCGACAAGGCCAAGAAAGAAAACAAGCCAATTTTTCTTTCAGGTACTGCATCCACCATTCCTGGGATGGGCGCAGGGGAGTGGTGGTAGATAGGGGATGGCTCCTTTGGGCCTGGGGCCTTCCAGGAAACTAGATGCTAGGGCATCATAGGCCCAGCTGGAGTCCTTTGGCTGCCCCTCTCTGACCAGCCACTGGTCCCCCCTGGCCCCCATGGCCCTATTCCAGTGGGGTACTCCACCTGCCACTGGTGCCACATGATGGAAGAGGAGTCCTTCCAGAATGAGGAGATTGGCCGCCTGCTCAGTGAGGACTTTGTCAGCGTGAAGGTGGACCGGGAGGAGCGGCCTGACGTGGACAAGGTGTATATGACCTTTGTGCAGGTGAGTGGTCTTCCCTTGGTTGGATGGTTGCCCGTGTACATGGGGCTGCTCCCCTCACCCTTGCCCTCTCTCTGCCAGGCCACCAGCAGTGGTGGGGGCTGGCCCATGAGTGTGTGGTTGACTCCCAACCTACAGCCCTTTGTGGGGGGCACCTATTTTCCCCCTGAGGATGGCTTGACCCGAGTTGGCTTCCGCACGGTGTTGATGAGGATACGGGACCAGGTGGGTAGGCACTGGGGTATAGAGGGGGCCAGGGGTCAAGGGTGAGGGGAGCAAGGGGCCCTCACCCCATGCTGACCTCCAGGTCTGCCCCTGCCTCCCGCAGTGGAAACAGAACAAGAGCACCCTGCTAGAGAACAGTCAGCGGGTCACCACGGCTCTGCTGGCTCGGTCGGCAATCAGCATGGGTGACCGCCAGCTGCCACCTTCCGCTGCCACCATGAACAGCCGCTGCTTCCAGCAGCTGGATGAGGGCTATGATGAGGAGTATGGTGGCTTTGCCGAGGCCCCCAAGTTCCCCACACCAGGTCGATGCCCCCTGCCCCATGCCCACTCCAGCCCTGGCCTGGCCTTCCGAAGCCGACCCTAGTCAGTGATCTCTTCTGACTCCTGTCTCGGTTATTAACTTCCCACTCTCCTGTCTGGCCAGTGACCGCCTAACCCCATCCTGCCTGTCGGTAGCTATCTAGTGAAGCTCTGACTTTTGGTCTTAGCAGGGACTCTCTCTGATGCTGACCTTGGTGATTATCACCTGTCCTCTGGGTTGACCTAGCCTATCCAGAGAGACTGCCTATTGAGTAAACCCCTAACCTTCGCCTGGCCAAAGTCCTGATCACCCAGATCTCGGCCCCCTGCCCTTCCTATTCTCTAACCTGCGTATTCTTGGTGTCCGCAGTGATCCTGAGTTTCCTGTTCTCCTACTGGCTCAGCCACCGGCTAACCCAGGATGGCTCTCGGGCCCAGCAGATGGCCTTGCATACCCTGAAGATGATGGCCAACGGGGGTATCCGAGACCACGTGGGGCAGGTGAGAGGGGCGCAGGCGGCAGCGGGGTGGGGGCAGTGGCTGGGGTCGCCTCCAGCCCCGTGTTCCTCCTGGCGCAGGGCTTCCACCGCTACTCCACGGACCGCCAGTGGCACGTTCCCCACTTTGAGAAGATGCTGTATGACCAGGCACAGCTCACAGTGGCCTATTCACAAGCCTTCCAGGTGACCCCTGACCCCAGCCCTGAACGGAGACCCAGCCTGTCCACCTACTCTTGGCTGCCCCTTCCAGGGCCTTCCTGGTGACCTATGGTTCCCCTTAACTTCACCCCTAATTCAGTCTCATGTTCACTATCCAGCCTCCCTTCTTGCCCCCGTGGGAGAACACTTACTGCCCACCTCGTACCTAAAGACCTCTGCTTATAGCCTCCTTCCTCCCTACTCAGATCTCTGGTGACGAGTTCTACTCCGAAGTTGCCAAAGGTATCCTGCAGTATGTTGCTCGGAACCTGAGTCACCGGGTGTGTGTCCACTGAGGCAGGCGGGTCTGGCTGTGGGAGGGCTCGGGGCCTCCACTGCCTTGAAGGGAGGGGCCAGCCAAGTCTCCCCTCCCTACAGTCTGGAGGCTTCTATAGTGCAGAGGACGCAGACTCCCCACCGGAGCGGGGTATGCGGCCCAAAGAGGGCGCCTTCTACGTGTGGACTGTCAAAGAGGTCCAGCATCTCCTCCCTGAGCCTGTTCTGGGTGCCACTGAGCCTCTGACCTCAGGCCAGCTCCTCATGAAGCACTATGGACTCACGGAGGCTGGCAACATCAGCCCCAGTCAGGTGAGGACTGCTGAGATCACAGGAGAGGTTTTGAAACCACACAGGCCGGTGGACTCCCTTGGACAGGAGCTGTCTTTCTCAGGACCCCAAGGGGGAGCTGCAGGGCCAGAACGTGCTGACTGTCCGGTATTCGCTGGAGCTGACTGCCGCCCGCTTTGGCCTGGACGTGGAGGCCGTACGAACCTTACTCAATTCAGGTCTTGAGAAGCTCTTCCAGGCCCGGAAACATCGGCCGAAGCCGCACTTGGACAGCAAGATGCTGGCTGCCTGGAACGGTGAGGTGGTGTGTCTGAGGCCTGATCCATATATTGAATTCCCCTTCCCAAGGGCCCTTATGTATGCCAGGCACCTGGTGAATATTAATTTTTTCTTTGTCAGGTTTACTGTCCTTAATTTACAAATGAGCCAACTGAAGCCTACAGTAATCCACCCAAGGTCACACAGAGACAGGAGCCCAGCCCTGCCTGGCTCTGGAGCTTAAACTCTTATGCACTTGCCCTGTTGCTCCAGGGAGATGTCAGAGCTTGGGGGGTTGGGATAGACATCCCGGGGGGGCCCCAGCCAGGATCACAACCCCCTGTGTCTCCTTTCTCCAGGACTGATGGTGTCTGGCTTTGCTGTGACGGGGGCTGTTCTGGGCCAGGAGAGGGTGGTCAGCTATGCCATCAACGGTGCCAAGTTCCTGAAGCGGCACATGTTTGACGTGGCCAGTGGCCGCCTGATGCGGACCTGCTATGCAGGTGCTGGTGGGACTGTGGAGCACAGGTAGGGTACCGGGCCGCCTGGGAAGGCCTGCCTCCCTAGGCAGCCCAGGCCTCTCTCTGCCCCTCTGCTCCCCTCTGGGTAGGTGCTAGTCCTGGTTCTGCTTGCTGCCCACTGTGAGCTCTTACCCTCCTTGAGACCATTTGCTCATCTGAGAAATGGGCTAACAGGACCTACCCAAGAGCTAGGTTTTGAGGGTTAAATAAAAGCATGTGAAAAGGGCCTCTTCTGTGAAAGTGCCTTTCTTCCTGGCCTGTCCCCAATGCCTGTCCCCCTAGCAACCCGCCATGCTGGGGCTTCCTGGAGGACTACGCCTTCGTGGTGAGGGGCCTGCTGGACTTATACGAGGCCTCACAGGAGAGTGCATGGCTCGAGTGGGCTCTGCGGCTGCAGGACACACAGGACAGGCTCTTCTGGGACTCCCGGGGCGGCGGCTACTTCTGCAGTGAGGCTGAGCTGGGGGCTGGCCTGCCGCTGCGTCTGAAGGACGGTCAGTGAGGGTGTGGAGCTGGCCTGGGGTACTGGACCCCACCGGGCTCGGTTTTTCCTGGGGGAGGAGTAAGTGCAGTGTGGTGGTGGAGAGCTGGCAAGGACAGGGCCCAGGCCCTCTTGGGCTTACATCTTTAGCACTGAGTGACTTTGAACTGGTCTCTTTACATTTCAGAGCCTCAGATTCTTAATATGCTAAATGGAGCTAATGGTGGCATTTCCTTACATGGTTGACACGGAGATTAATGTAGCTGTTCTGTGAGCATGCTTAGTGACAGTAACTGACATGCCTAGATAGACTAAACAAGGCCAGCTTCATCCCTACTGTCATAAGGCTTCCTAGGTAGTAAGGGAGCCAGTGCACAGACCATACTATTTAAAGCAAAATCGCACACACAGATGCATAGTTAAAATTGAGGGTGCCGTGGAGAAGTAGGAGCTGCCCACTGTGTACCCCATTCCTGACTTTTCTCAGTGGCATTGAGCATCACCTGATGCATCTAGTCTGTTAACGACACCCAGACTTAAGTGTCTTGGGGTCAGAATGTTGTCACTGCTGTATCCCCAGGATCTCCTGCACATCTGGTATGTAATTAGGTGCTCAATAAATGTTAACTGAATGACTGAAAGGGCCCTGACAGAACAATGGTAGGGCCCAACTCAGCAGGGAAGTCAAATTAAACCTGTACAGGTGTCATTTAACCAAGGACTGGAGGGCACGACAGAGCCATGTGGTCCTGCAGGAGCAGGAGAGGGATTTCAGGTGGAAGGAACAGCCCCTGAGAGGCTCTGAATGGGCAGCTTGTGTCCTGGAGGACAGAAGGGCAGAGGCCAGCATGAGGGGAGGATGCCCGGAGGGCTGGATCCCTGCAGGGTCTTACAAATGTGGCAAGGAGTAGAGGGCTCTGGTGAGTTTCGAGTTGGTTGCGATCTGCTCTGGTTCAGATCTCAGAGTGTCACTCTGACTGACGGTAGAGAAGGCATGGGGAAACAAGGAGGCTAGGTAGGGAGCCATTAGTGGTGGTCAGTCCAGGCAAGTGATGGCAAAGGTCCAGACAAGGCAGAAGTACAAGATGGGAGAAGTGGCCAGGTTGGATCTATTCTGGTCACAGACCCTGCAGATTCACAGTGGATTAGAAGTGGGAGGTGAGGAAGTCGGAAGGAAGGGCAGTTGGTGGCTGGGTGGAGGTTTCAGTTGGGAGATGCAGGACCCTGGGGAGCAACAGCGCAGTGTGGGCAGGTGGAGTTGAGGACGCATGTGAGGGTGCAAAGGGCCAGTCACTGCTGGGCCTGGCACTCATTCTCAGACCTGGGGCAGGAACTGGTGGGCAGGGACTCCTCCACCCCATCCCCCTGCCATCCTGGCAGCAGTCGTGTTCCAGGGTCCTGGGACCCAGTGACCCTCCCTCCCTGTCCCCTGCAGACCAGGATGGTGCGGAGCCCAGTGCCAACTCCGTGTCGGCCCACAACCTGCTTCGGCTGCACGGTTTCACAGGCCACAAGGACTGGATGGACAAGTGTGTGTGCCTGTTGACCGCCTTCTCTGAGCGCATGCGCCGTGTGCCCGTGGCATTGCCTGAGATGGTCCGCGCCCTCTCAGCCCACCAGCAGACCCTCAAGCAGGTGGGGCCCTTGGCCTGGGACTCAGGGTGGAAGGGAAGCTGGGGTTGCAATGGAGGCATGGAGTGGAGTTCCTGGGGCTGTCCCCAGAGCTCAGGTCCCTGAGTGTGTAGCCCTGTGTGAGTGTGTGTCTCCGAGGGAATGTCTGTAAGGCTGCTTTTTTTCAGGCAGAAGAGTCTGTATGTGTCTGAGGCAGGTCTCCATCATGAGCAGGTGCCCTTGTGAGTTCCTATGAGTAGGGTTCTCCGAGCAGAGGGTTAAACATGGATCCCTGTGGTTGCTGAAATGTGTGTCTGTGTGCCTCTGTGTGTCGCTATAGTTGGGTCAGCGGTGTAGTGTGTGCAGGTATGTGCCTCTGGGTGTGTGTCCCTATGTGTGTTATTGCTGTGTGTGTGCGTCTGGATTTGTGTAACTCTGGAGGTGTGTGACTGTGTGCCTGCCTTTCAGTGTGTGCTGGGGCGAGTGTTCACCAGTACATGATTGCCTGGTTGTATGTGTATGCCCCATGTTTAGGCTTGGCTGCTTATATATGTGTGTTTGCCGGTGTATCTGTGCCTCTGTGTGTGTGTGTTTATGTGTTTATGTGTGTGTCTGGTGTCTGCCTCTCTGTGGGCATCTGCTCTGTGTATATGTGATGACCGTGTCTCCCTGTGTGTGGCTGTCTGTGTGTTTGTGTGTCTTCCAGTGTATCAAGTCTTATGTATGTGTGCTGGTGTCTCTGCCCACGTGTGCATGTCCCATGCACATATGACCCTGCCACGTAGTGTATTCTCATTTGTGTGTGTGTATGTGTACGTGCTCTCACCTGCTGAGCAGTGAATCTGATGCAGCCTCCTGGCCGCTGATCTGGGGGAAGCTGAGTCCCCATTTCTTCTTAGGCATATAGGATGGGTGGCAGGAGGATGGGGAGGGCCTGTTAGGTCTGGACCCAGCCTCTTGGCATCAGTCACTGGAGTTAACCTTTCTGTTCTGGCTAGATTGTGATCTGTGGAGACCCTCAGGCCAAGGATACCAAGGCTCTGTTGCAGTGTGTCCACTCCATCTACATCCCTAACAAGGTTTGGTCTCTGAGCCCAGCCCCACTCTCGGCCTCCCCTCACTTCCTCAGCTCCCCAGTATCTCTGGCTCCTCTGAAGGCTTGGAGAAGAAACCCACCAGTGGGTCCTGCTGGTGTCTGGGTGGCCCCGGGTGACTCTCTCTGCCGCTCTCCCAGGTGCTGATTCTGGCTGATGGGGACCCCTCGAGCTTCCTGTCCCGCCAGCTGCCTTTCCTGAATACCCTTCGGCGGCTAGAAGACCGGGCCACCGCCTATGTGTGTGAGAATCAAGCCTGCTCGATGCCCATCACCGAGCCCTGCGAACTACGGAAGCTGCTCCATCAGTGACTGCCTCCCCTACCTTGGGCTGGGGCAGAAGGTGGAGCTTCCCAACCAACCAGAGATTCAGGCCCTGCAGGGCCCTGCAGAACCTTTGGCCACCCCTGGGCACCATGTCAACAGGTGACCTCGGCCATCCCTGCTGCTCCCCCCGGGCACCCGCTCACCCTGGAATAAACCTAACAGCATCCCGCGGTAACCTCTGGGCCTCAGCCTTGCTTGTCACAGGGGCCTCGGGCTCCAGCATGGGAACCAGCAGCCCAGGGTCCCTTTTTCTGGGAGCCCCTAGATGATCCCCCTGTATTCTTGGATTCGTCTTTTACCTTCAAAGGACACCAGACTGACTCTGCCCCCTCCATGGTCATTACAACCTGAGTGAAGCTGAGGTCAGGGGACTGGTAATGGTCCCCAGGGATGGGGGTGGGGTGTGGACTTGCACAAGAGGAGAAAGGCCAGTCCTCGCCCTCAGACAGGGTTAAGAGAGGTCGCTGCCTCTCGTCCCATTGTTTCCTCCAATTTTAAGCTGGGATGCTTCATATGAGCTTTTATTTTTCATGGAATTTGTGTATTTTCTGGTCCTTCCCATTGTCTTCTCCAGTTTTAAGCTGGGGAAGTAGGATACTTCATATGAGCTTTTATGTTTCATGGAATTTGTATATTTTCTGGTCCATTATAGGAGCTGCTCTTATCAGGACCAAGGACATTTCTTTTGGGGTATCTATCTAGCTCCCAGCCTTCCCACAGGAAGTCGTATTGTCCATCCCCCTGATTTCATATATGTCAGTCCAGGGAAAGTTGGGTTGGAAGTCCTTCTGCAAACCTGAGTACTTCCTGTTGCAGGGACAACCGCTGCCTGCCTGTGATCTCCTGTTCCCTCAGTGTTGGGAGATGCTCACAAGATTCATCCTTGGCACCCACATCTTCACAGGTCCTGGAAGCCCCATCTAGTTTTCCTTCAGGAAGAGGGGACTAGAAGCATTCTTTGGGAAGGGCAAGTACAGAGTAATGGGGCTGCACCTCAACCCTGAGCCCTTTAGGGGTCTGAAGAGCCTAGGTACCCTTGTAGCCCCAGAGCCAAGCAGTAGAGAGCCAGGAGAGGCTGCTAGAGATAAGATCTGAATGGGGCCACTGCTGGTAGGGATGTCAGCGGAGGGGAGGAGTGGAGCTGGAAGGGGCTGGGAGACTGAAGTAAGTCACTTCCAAGTTCTGCTCAGGACCATCGCCACCCCTTGCACACCGTTAATCACAGCCACAAATGGTCACTGGGACCTGCGTATGGGCAGATGGGCCGGTGGCTTGCCACCGATCTGGAGAGGATTAGGGCTCCAGCCAACAAGGTCAGCTAGCCCTTTCTGGCTGAAGCCTGTTCACCCTGGCCAGGAAGTCTGGATAAGCAGAACCTGGTCTGAGGTGCAATGAGGAGGGAGGGTGGTGGTTGGTGGTTTAGTCTCTAAGTCATGACTGACTCTTGCTACCCCAAGGACAGAGGAGCCTGGCAGGCTACAGTCCATGGGATTCTTCAGGCAAGAATACTAGAGTGGGTTGCCATTTCCTTCTCCAGGGGATCTTCCCAAACCAGGAATCAAACCCAGGTCTGCTGCATTATAGGTGGATTCTTTACCAACTGAGCTACAAAGGAAGCTCGAGGAGGGAGGGTGGAGCATGGTAAAGCCCAGGTGGCCTTTTTTTTTCAGCCCCAGCGTGGCTTTGAAAATGTCTAGGCAGTTTGCAAAGCCCTCTTAACTCAGTTGTCCCACTGACCCTCATGAATGAGATGGCAAGGTAGGTATCCTCTGCTTCATACGAATAGATGTTCAAGACCCAGAGAGGGTAAGAAAAGTGGTCTGAAGCATCTGACACAACTCATTCTTTCTGGGGTCTTTGGCATACAATAAAGACTACTAAGGCTTCCTCTCCTCCCAGCAAGTCCAGCTATGAAGGAGAGTCATTTGGTGTTTTCTGCCCCTCCATCCAGACTTCTGCGGTGGATAGGCAGTAGAGGATCCACCTGCAATGCAGGAGACTCAGGTTTGATCCCTGGGTTAGGAAGATCCCCTGGAGAAGGAAATGGCCACCCACTCCAGTATTCTTGCCTGGGAAATCCCATGGATGGAGAAGCCTGGCTGGCTACAGTCCATGGGGTCCTCAAAGAGTTGGACACACCTGAGTAACTCGCTAGCAACAACAGTGCCCCTTCAGCCAGTCTTCTTTCTCTGTCTCACCTCTTTTCCTTGCCCTGGTAGCAGGCATGCTGACAATGAAAGTGAAAGTGAAAGTCGCTCAGTTGTGTCTGACTCTTTGTGACCCCATGCGTGGAATTCTCCAGGCCAGAATACTGGAGTAGGTAGCCTTTCCCTTCTCCAGGGGATCTTCCAAAACCACGGATCAAACCCAGATCTCCTGCATTGCAGATGGATTCTTTACCAGCTGAGCCACAAGGGAAGCCCAAGAATCCTGCAGTGGGTAGCCTATCCCTTCTCCAGCGGATCGTCCTGACCCAGGAATCGAACCAGGGTCTCCTGCGTCGCAGGCGGACTCTTTCCCAACTGAGCGATCAGGGAATCCCACACCTGACAGTGGGAGTTGGTAAATGAGTTCTGAGGAGAGTTAGGGCCTCAAAGGGTTAGTTCTCTTAGAAGTGCTTGCATTTTCTAAAGAGGGCACAGCTGAGCATAAGTCTTGCTCAAATGTGGGGTTTAAAGTCTTCAGCCTCTCTTTCCCTTTTCTGGTCCCTCTTGAGTACGCTCCTTGTTCTGCCGGTAGGACTGTCCTGGAGGAGCTGTGGGCCAGGGCCGTTGGAGACAGGGCCTCGTAGTTTGGGCAGTCACTTAAGTAATTTCATCATTTCCTGGAGCCTCAGTTTCCCTATCTAAAAAATACCACCCAGCTCCCAGCACCCACCCAGCCGCCAACTCCCAAGGCTGTGCGGTGACTAAATGGGACAGTGTGTCATTGCTGAGCAGAGAGCATCACCAACAGGAGGATTCTCTCAGTTCCTGAGGGAGCCGTCCAGACTTGAGGGAGGGGTAAACGGGAGTGGGCTGAAAGGGCTGGTGGAGCAGGGTCTATATGGGGGTTCGCCTCTAAAATCAGAGGAGGTTTTAGACATAGACCTGCTGAGACCCAGAGAAAGGAATTTCTTACCCCCCCCCCATTCCCCTTGTCTACCTGAGGTTATTTATTCATCTCACAGATTTATTAAGCACCTACTTACTATGTGCCAAATTGATGAGCGAAATGGACGTAGCCTCTGTCTTCAAGGAACATAGGGCCTAGAGGGGAATACAACCATTTCATTGCCATAAATAGAGACATAAACTCAGGCTGGGCCAAGTCCTCTGAGATTACAGACCCTGGTGTGACCCAGTACGGTGTCCTCAGCACTTTGGCACTTAGTAGGTACTGTAATACTTAACTAAATAGTTGCTGAAAGAAGGCCACCCTGAGGAGGTAATGTCAGAGCTGAGGCTTGGAGTTAAAGATGATTTCACGGCTTCCTTTGCCTTCTTTGTGGGTCCTGCCTCCCTCCTTACCTCCTGCACTCAGACCAACAGTGAGCATCTCTGATAGGGATGTCAGAGTCCCCTGGTGTCCTGCAGAGGAGTCTGGATGCCTTAGGTGGCCCCAAGCTCAGGGGTGCTTTGCCCTGATGGTGCATGTTATCTGCCCCCCTTTATGAGTATGTTCTAGAACAAAGTTCAACCCAGAGGTGGGGGTTAGAGGATGGTGATGGACAAAGGTGTGCGGTCTGCTGACCCTTAGGAAACCTGACCATTGGACTGGGGAAGCCTCTTTGGCTTCATTTTCTTTGTTAAGGGCAGGGGGTGATTAGAGTGGGGCCTCTTTCCCTGATCTTGTCTGGGAAGGGCAAGCCAACTAGGCAGACTGCCAACTGCCCAGAGGGAAAAAGGTGTCAGACTCTGAGGGCATACTGTAATAAATAGTCCCCTCTCCCAGAAGACCACTGAGAGTTCAACACTGGCGCTGGCGTAAGCCGGAATGAGAGCAGGGACTCCCGCCAGGAGAGAAAGGCACTTCTTCAGGGACCTGCTCATTAGCATGAAATGCAAAAAGCCCGGCCTCATTTGCACAACTAGGTGCCAGATTCGGCGAAAGGGCAACCTAGGAGGTAGCAACCGCTCTGCCCTCCCCACTGCATTCCCTGAAACCCGCCCTGGAGGGAGCTGAGACACCCACCCAGCTCAGCAGGAGGCGTGGGTGACGCAGCCTTAGGAGAGGGAAAAACGCCAGGGAGTCGGGGTGAGAGTAGGGGGATGGCGGGTGTAGGAAGGTCATCCAGTCCATTCCTCTGCCTCTCGGCGGTGGCGCGTTAGCGGTCCTGAAGTCTCCAGAGAAGAGCTAACTGATCTGCTTGGTTGCGCAGTGTCTACCTCCAGCAGAGGTGGGAAAGCGCTTCCAGACGTCTTAATCCTGGATGCCCTCTCCGCCCCACTTCACCCCAGAATCCCGCTCCAGGGTACACACCACCTTTAGGGGTAGCGCTGCGGGCGTGAGGGACCTGGGGCCGACAGAGCCGGAGGATTCAGGAGGGAGAGGCGGGGTGAGGGCCGGGGTCTGCGCCCGTGTGCGCGAGCGTGAGTCGCTGCAAACCCTCGAGGACCTGCTCGGGGTAAGGTGGAAATGTGCGAGGAAGAGTAGCCCTGCTAACCTGCTTTCCTGCAGACAGGCATATTGGAACTCGGGAAGGAGAAACTGAGGCACTGAATGGGGGCTTCGTGAAACTGCAGGCTAAGAGTCGGCAAAGCCCAGTTCTATGCTTCCGCCACCTCCCACACACTGGAGACCCCTGCCAGTCCCTGGGCAGGGACATCCCCGTTCTCTGCAGTTGCTCTTAGAGATCTGGGCTCCGGGTCCATTGTGACCTGTCTGGGGCCATGTGTTCAAGCACGAAGCCCTCTCCGGAAGCTTAGGAGTGTCAACATGAGATCAAGGTCAGCAGGTTAGGGTTGGGAGATTAGGGTCAAAGTAGCAAAAGTGGGCCTGGGAGGAGGACCAACAAGCCCAAGAAGTTGGTAGAGACCACGCCCAGACCTTGCCTGCTTCAACCTTTCCTTGGCTCCGCCCGTTTCCCTAACTAGCGCCCCCCAGACTGAAGTCCTATCCCCCCGACTTCCCGCTGCGCTCGCCCCTCCTCAGTCCTGCTCCCAGGCTCAACTCCAGGATGAGAGATTAACCAAGGTTTTGCTCTAGGACCCTGGTCACACCGCTCACTCCGGGCCGTCTGCTTCCTTCTGCACCAGGCCCTCCCAGAGCTGAGCCCCGCCCTCCCTTTGCGGTCCAATTCTGGGGTCTTGGACAAAGGATGCCCGGGGGCCCGCAACGATATCCCAGGACCCCACTCCAAATACTTTTGAGTCCCTGGGGCTCCCTCCAGAAGAGTCCCAGAGCCCTTAGCGGCCAATAGGAAAGTGGGTTCGGTCTGGGTAGCTGTCTAATTGGCTCCGGTCTTCTGGAGCTGACACCAGGGGCAAGAGGAGGGGAGAGGGGCGGTCCCGGGCTTTGGGGTGGGAACCGGATTCCAGCTGTGGCTCTCTCCCCGGCACCCCCGCCCTCACTGCCACGCCGACCGGCCAATGGACGTGCGGCTCGGGGCCGGCGGCGCGCGGTCATTGGCTGCGAGGCTGGCTGGGGAGAGGCGGGGCCGAGGCTTGAAGTTGGAGTGAGGGATCCAGCTGTGGTGTGCGCCCGGCTCCTCGCCGCCGCTTTCGCTTGCTCTCTCCGCGTCTCGGCCGGAGGAGGAGGCAGTGGCGCCGGCGACAGCTACGGCGGCAGCAGCCACCGCGGCGGCTGCGGCGGCGGCATCTCCGCCTCCACCCCCGCCTGGGACGGCCCCTCGTCACCTCCCCGCCCCTCCTGGACCGGGAGCCGGCCGCCGGGAGGAGGAAGGAGCCGCCCCCCACCCCCTCCAAACCCACCCCCAAAGAGATTCCTCCTCCCCTCCCCCGCCGCCGCTGGCGCGGAGCCGGGACGATGCTGACCCCTTAGATTCTGCTCCAGCTGCGCCGCGGGAAGAGGGGGCGCCCCTCCTCGGACCCCCGCTCCAGCCCTCTTCTCTCCCTCCCTCTTGGGGCCGCTTCGCCGAAGGTAGCGCCGAATTTGGCGACCGGAGCCTGGGCGCGAAGCGAAGAAGCCAGAACAAAGTGAGGGGGAGCCGGCCGGCTGGCCCGGGGGCCCTAAAAGCACTGGGGAAGCGGGACTCGCGCCAGGCGGGGCTTCCCTTCGACCCGGCGCCCGGCGGGCAGCATGCCCCTGCGGGCAGGGGGATCTGGGCTGAACTGGCCCTCCCGGGGGCTCAGCCTGCACCCTAGAGCCCCCCAGATGCGCCCCCGCCGGGGCCCCCCGCTTGCGTGAGGACACCTTTTCTGAGGGGCGCCGCTAGCCCCTCTCGAAACCTCCCGGGCCCCGGCTGGCCAGAGGATGGACGAGGAGGAGGATGGAGCGGGCGCCGAGGAGTCAGGACAGCCCCGGAGCTTCATGCGGCTCAACGACCTGTCGGGGGCCAGGGACCGGCCGGGGCCGGGGTCGGCGGAAAAGGACCCCGGCAGCGCGGACTCTGAGGCGGAGGGGCTGCCATACCCTGCACTGGCCCCGGTGGTTTTCTTCTACTTGAGCCAGGACAGCCGCCCGCGGAGCTGGTGTCTCCGCACGGTCTGTAACCCATATCCTCCGGGGCACGACGGCTGGGCTGGGGGGTCCGCAGGGGGGCGGGCCACCGCCTGAGGGAACCAAAAGCCAGGTGAGTCGGAGAAGTGAGCTTGAAAGATGGGCAGATGAGAGGGGGGCTGCTAGGGAGGGGAGGGGGTGTCAGAGTGGCTTGGCTGATACCCCAGGCGAGCCCCACCTCGGTACACACACCTCAGTCCTCCTTGAGGGGTTGGGATCCAGGCCAGGAAAAGAGAGGCGACGTGCCCCCATTGGTTGGCAGCTGGATGCTCTCCAGATGTGGGCAAGGGAGGGTCGTCATCCTCCAGATGTGGGAAGCTTCGGGAGCCCGGGAGCTCTATTCCTCCCGCCGCCAGTTAGCGAGCTGGGTTTGGTTTCCGAGTTTGGGGGGTGGGGTGGGGAGGAAGCTGCGGGGACGGGGGAGGGGGTACCGCAATCTCCTGGGTTTCCCTCCTGCCCCAGCTCCAAAGTTTGCAGTGGATTCTAGGGTCTAATTCCTCCACCCCACCCCACCCCCGCCCCGACCTGGTCCTTGAGACTGACGTTTTCACTGACCCTGAGGGAGATGCTGGGGGGTAGGGACCAGGTCCTAACCTCCCCCAACCCCCACCCCGCGGGTTGGAGGCACAACAAGGAGATTCCGGCGGCGGCTGATGTCAGGGGCGCAGAATGAGAACAAGATGTGGTGGAGGAGAGCTATCTGCACCCAGAGTCGGAGTAAAGACCCTTTCAGTAGGAACCCAGTGCTCCAAGTGCCTCCCTTCTCCCCAGTTCTTTATTCAATGCGGGGTGCTTAAGGTTGGCTTGGGGAGTTTTGTGCTAGATTTTTTTCTTGTGGAGGGAAAGACTGTGGCAAGAGCTTTGGCAAGTGGGGGATGGGATTAAGCAGGTCCAAGTTACCCACCCCCTTTCTATAGGAGCACTCCTGCCTGACTGCAAAGCAGGTATGGGAGACCACAGCCTTCCGAGAAAGCAGTGGGGGGCACGGGGGACAGTAAGACTGAGCTGGTTCCCTGAGGAAAGCTCAGGGCCACCACCTCATGTCTGCTCCTTGGATGGCTTTGTGAAAGGCAAGCCCCACATTCCAGGAGGATAGATTTAGCACTGCCCTCTCTCCTGTGCCCTGTCTGGAATTGTGTGGGAGACCCCAGCCCCCTTACCCCCATGGCTTCTCCCCCTTAGCCCCTAGTCTGCTTGACTAATGCCCAGCTCCTGGCTCCTGAGTGAGTCCCACCACTGCCGAAAGGAATGGGGAGTGGGATGGGCTGCCATCCCTGGTCTTGACAGCTTCTCCTGGCGCTTTCTTCCCAGCTCAGAGGCCCTTTTAGACCCAGGGTGAGAGATGTCAGTTCTCCCCTGTAACCAGTTGAGAGCCCAACTGGGACTCTGCTTTGGGGAGGGGGAGAGCTTGGTGCCGCCCTCTCTCTCTGCAGCTCTGCTGCCTCTAGTGCGCAAAGCAGAGATGTGAGCTTGGGTCTCCCCCCAACCCCCATCCTGTGCACCCTGTGAGTCTTTAGGAAGCTCCCCTCATCATACCCTCTCTCCATCCCCTGCCCTTTCCTTTCTCTCTGCAGAAAAAGGGGGTTGCCTCAAAGGTGGACCTGCTGAACTGGCACATTTGGGCTCCCCACCCCCCACCCCAGAGTCCTTTCTCAGTGGTAGAGATGGGGAACAAATGTCTCTAAAAAAGAACAGTGTTGGGGCTTCCCTCCTCTCCACTCCTAATCACCCACCCTCTCCACGAATGTGAAAAAGCACTAGACCCAACTCCTCCTCAGGAGCCCCCAGGTTGTGTGGTGGTGGTGGTATGTGTGTAGGGAGAAATCTTATCTTCTCTTTCCCTCCAAAAAGCCGCAGACCTCTTGGCCAGCATCTCCCCCATCTACCCTATCTTAGGTGCTATTGGATGGTCTGGAATCAGGTTTCTTTCTTGAGGAGGTCTGGAAAAGGGCAACTGGAGAGGGCTGGCATGAGGAAAGAGAGGTGGAGGCCCAGTGCTCATCTTGGGAGTCGGGGGGGGCAAGCTTACCTCTAGTGGTGGGAGTCTGGGGTGTGGGGCATCAGCTTTACTAGGTCTGGACAAGCCCCTAAGCCTGGATTGGCTGAGGATGGGTGGAGAACAATTTCTTGGCAAGGGAGCTTCAAATGTGCCCTCAGCATATTCATCACATCCTGTATCAAAAGAAACCTGTGTTTTCTCATCGGAGGGGCTCTGGAATGACTGTTGGACCTTGATCTTTCTCAGTCCTTTTGGTATTCTCGAGGCTTCCCTTGGCTGCACCTCTGGGCCTGGGGGACAGGACACCTCCCCTGAACGAACTGAAGCTCGCTAGGTTCTTCTCAGCATTCTTCTCAGCCTCTTTAAGAAACCGGGTTTCCTAGAGAGGGGATCTAGACCCAGGTGGGACATCGTGTACGTGTGAATGTGTGCGTGTGTGTGTGTGTGTGTGTGTGTGTGTGTGTGTTGGTGAGGGAGGGGTGACAGTAAAGGAAGGAGGCGCTTGGGAGTGCATATTTTGGTACTGGGGAGACCAGGGCTTCATGGGCAGTCAGAAAGGCCCCCTCCTCCCAGGCTATAGGGAAGGGAGTGTGTTGGGCTTTGCAGTATGTGTTTCTTCACGTGTGAGGGAGTGCGTTTCCCCTCCTGGGAAGGAGATCCTGAGCATTCCCTCTCGGCTGTTGTGTCACATCTGGAAGTTTGTGTAGGAGTTTCTCCAAGCTCAGAGCCCAGCACAGCTTTTTCTCATTTGGAAATCACAGGCTGGCATTTGGGATGCCGAGAGGGGGAGTGGGAAGGGGGCCAGAGGGGGAGAAGGGAGCCTGCTGGGAGTGGGGGGAGGAGAAGGGGGAGGCCTGGGCAGCAGGCCCTAATGGCTTCCAGAAGCGAGTGTGAGTGTGTGAGCTGCGGGTGTCTGCGGGGCGTGTGTGTCTGGAGGGGAGGGGGCACCGGGAGTCTCTGGAGCTCTCCTTGCCACCATCCCAGTGTCCCAAGTTCCCCCGCTTCCCTTCCCTAGGGAGAAGTCTCCATTTTGGTCCTCAGAGAAAATGGAAGGGAGGTGTTCTTCGTATCTCCTCACCAGCTCCCCCCTCTCATTTTCAACCTCAAAGCCCTCCAGAGAGGGTTCTGGGGAGAAGGGCCGGGGCTAGAGAACTGAACTAGGCTGAGAGGGCCAGAGCACCCCCTCGCACTCTTTTTGTCCCAGGCCTACCTTTCTTCCCGGCTCCACACACACTCTGCTCCTCTGAACTGTTGGGGGACTCCCCATCACCCAGAGCGCCAGTTGGAGCCATTCCTGGGATTATCCCGACCACACAGCCCCCCTTCACCCTTGCCTGCTCCTGCCCGAGCTCTCACCCCGCCCTGCCTGCCTCAGCCAGGATGGCGACAGACACAACTGCTCTCACACACACACACACACACATGCACGCAGACACACACACACACACAGAGTCACAGACATTTGAATCAGATTTCTGGCCTATTTTCCCTCCCAAAGATTCCAGCGGGCCGGCTCTCTTGTGTCCCCGTGTCTCACGTCTCTGTCTCTGGGTGGGGCTGGCTGCCTTTCTCAGGGCTGCAGTTTTCAGTTTAGCTGGAAACCTCCCTCCCCACACACCCACACTCTGGAACAGGCGATGGGCAGACCACTGTGAAACAGGCTTGTTTGTGGGGGGTTGACTGGGGGAATCCCCTCTTCAGCCTCCCAGCAGGAACCCTGCTCCTGAGCCCCTAGGTCTCACCCCACCTGGGGAATGCTGAAACTGATAGACACCAGCCTCTCCAGGGCCAAATGAGAAAAGCACCCCACCTTCCCAACGAGTACTAGGAGGCCAGGATTCCTGGGTCCAGGCCAGTTTCCTCTTTAGCGCTCCTTAGTCTCAGATTTGCAGGCTCCTAGCAGGGAATGGGACAGCTGGGGGGCTGCTTCCCTTCTCAATCATGCCTTGCCCGGAGCCCCCATACCCCTGGAGGTGGTCCAGCTCTATCTTCCTCTCTCTTATAGCTGCCTAACTAGGCAAGGGCTCTAGATAAAGCCCCACAGAGAAGACTCAGTTGTGCAGATAACACGCTCTAGTTTTTTCTTGGAGGGAGAAGATGGGGAGGGATGGGAGTGGGGTTCCTCACCCTGCACTTCCTTTTTCTCTGCTTTTGATGGTGGGTTGTTGGGAGAAGAAAGATCCTCCTTTCTCCTACCCACCTCCCCCTTTGGGATCCACTCCAGCCCGGTCAGTCACCATAGCAACAGTAGACATGTGACTGCACAGGTCTCTCACAGTCACTATGGCAACCAGTGTCCCCCATTCCCCTGGTTACTATGGAGATTTGTCACATGGTTCCCCCCCTCCTGAAGCTGATAACCTGTGGGTCTCCCCACTTCCCCTTCCCTGCATGAGGATAAGACAGAAGCCTGGGTAAGGGGAGTTCATATGTGAAAGGGTCCTTTTCGTTACCATGGCAACAAATCCACACCACCTGGTGACACATCCTCCTGTTGCTATGACAACAGAGGAACATCACACAGTGACATACGGCTATATTCTCAAGGAAATGAGCCCTACCCTGACAAGGGTGAAAAAAACCCCATCCCCATTAATTATTCCTCAATTAAGATTGTCCCAAGTTTTCCTGTGCCTTGGGGTTTCCACTTTCCATTTATGTTTATCTATAGGGAAAGGGGAGAGGTGAGAGTGGCAGGATGTACCTAGGAGTAAGGTGAATTGTCTATGGGGGCTTTTAAGAAGGGGCTTCCATTGTTAAGAGCTGGAGGTGGGGTTATCTGCGGGCAGACTCTGGCTATAAGAAGCCTCAGTATGAGCATGTGTACGGTGTGGATAGAAAGATGGACAGCTCCTTTACAGTGTCACTTCTCCTCACCCCACCCCCAGTTATCATTAATTTATCGCTGTTGAAGCAATTAAGGTAGGAAAACATGAATGGGAGATACATCTGGCTTCGAGGCAGGGATATTGATTGACTGATCCGTTCCTTCGTTCATTCATTCTTCCCATGCATTGATCATCTGCTGCAGGGCAGGCACTACTCTAAGCTGTGTAGGGGCTTGGATGTATCAGAGTGCCCCTGCCTCAGTGAGGGAGATGAAACAAGGGCACAGAGGATGTGATGGACTCACTGCCATTAGGGAGGTCCAAACAGGGGTCCCAGGAGCTCCTCTTTCCAGGAGCACTGCCCGTCTTCCCCCCATGTGGAGACATCTGCTCATATGGGTCCTTTCCAGAGCCTCTTCCCTGCAGAAGAGAGGAGGGGGCTATGTTGGGGAAAGCAGGCCAGTTCTTGAAGCTAATTGTGTCCTTCCTTTTCCAGATGATGGTCCCAAGGGAGCTCCTTCCCTGTCCCCTTTATTCCAGGGTGACCCCTGGCTGACCCTCATTCTGGGGAGAGATCCACTGGGCTCTAGCTCTACTCAGGAAAACAGCTCCATGGAAACAGAGCACTCCTTTGATTTCCCCATTCCATCTACTTACCCCAAAAGCCTGGAAATTTTTTTTAACTCTTATTCCTGTGAGGATGTAAGGTTGGGGAAATTGTAGTGCTTTGGGAAGCTTGGGTACCTGTCAGTGGAAAGGGATGTGAGTCTGAGGGAAAAGGGCCTGGGTGATAGGAGCGGGTAGGAGGGCTTGGAGGAGGTTGAGCATGGACTCCCAGAGAGGGAGACGGGTCTGAGGTTCAAGACAGAGATGGGGTATGGCTGGAACCAGCTTCAAGGAAAGCTCTTGGGTCCCTGGCCAAAGCCTTCTCAGCTCTGAAAGTGCAGTTATGATGGGAAGATTGCGTCTGCTCAGGGCTGACTGCTGCTGCACTGAGTCTGGTTTCTTGGGTCTCGCCGTGGGCTGCCATGACGCCCTCTGCACCCTCCTCCTCGAGGCCTTCTCCTTCCTCTGGCCTCCCATTTCTGCTTGCTTCTAGCCTCTTTACTCTTCCCCACCTCTCTCATGTTTTCCTTGAGAAAATGGGATGCTCAGTCATTTAGATGTGAGCTCGATCCCCAGGACTTTCTAAGGTCTGGAAGCCATTTTTTACGTTCTCCTGCTGAGGGGCTAGAAGCGAATCCCTTAATGAAATCCACTATGTGGAAAGACTCAGCATTTAAAAAGACCTCTCTCCCCTTTGCTGCAAAACAGAGCTTTGCTCGAGACCCTAAGAAGGAGTGGTGGTGGCATGGTCTGTATACACGGTACTGACCGCTCTGCCCAGGCTGAGGGCTTGTGTCCAGTACAGGGGCTGGTATGTAGTGGGTCCTCATTACTTAGACGTGTGAATGTGTCTGGAGGCCATCTGAGGGCTTTGAGAGGCCAGGGGGCCGATGGGGAAGAGGCGGCCTGTGCCTCTGGTCCTGTGGCACTTGTCTGCCTCAGCCTGTCAGTTTGGTGCCAGTGTGGTCACGACAGCATTGAGCAGCTTCCTTGCAGCCTGAGCAGCTATGGAAGCTACTATCCCAGATCAGAAACTTAGAAACCTCCGTCTCGTCTGGGTCTCTTCTGTGACCTTCAGCACATGACTCTGTGTGGGCCTCAGTTTCCTTGAGTTCTGCAGAAGGTGATCTATTCTAGCTCAGATACTTCTGAGGCTATTGTGAAAATCCAGTGTGGCATGCCGTGAAAGTGCTTGGTAAACTGTAAGGCAGGCATAATCCGACTTTAGGTTTGTGTCACACATTCACATACATTTTCTCATTTGCTTCTCACATCTTCCCTGGGAGGTAGGGAGAATAGGATTCAGATTCAGCAGCAAACTCTTAGTGCCTGGCATTTCCAACAAGCACTATTGATTTTATCCCCTAAATGGCTTGTGCAAATAGTCAGGATATTTGTGGCTTCTCCTACTTTACAGAAGAGGAAGCTGGGTCCAGAGAGGTGAGATGACCAAGGTGGGTCTGGGTCTGGGGGCCAATATGATATGTAGGCCAGCATCCTCCCAGGATACCTGGCTACATCTCAGATGGGGTTGAGAGGTCAAGGAGCAGGAGGTGCTTGGACACGATGGTGATCAGGTTTCACCTGGCCAGCTGTTTCCTTGACCACTCGGTACCTGGTTTGAGCGCATCAGTATGTTGGTCATCCTTCTCAACTGTGTGACCTTGGGCATGTTCCGGCCGTGTGAAGACATCGCCTGTGACTCCCAGCGCTGCCGGATTCTGCAGGTGAGCACGTGTGTGGTGAGCGAGAGGGCAGTTCCTGATCTTTATAACCCTGACTCTGCAAGAGGCCCTGAGCCCAGAGGTGGGGGTGGGGATGGGGTGGGGGGGATTTGCCCACCCTTTTCTCAGTTTCAGCAGCCTTTTGTCCCCATATCAGGCCTTTGATGACTTCATCTTTGCCTTCTTCGCCGTGGAGATGGTGGTGAAGATGGTGGCCTTGGGCATCTTTGGGAAAAAATGTTACCTGGGAGACACTTGGAACCGGCTTGACTTTTTCATCGTCATTGCAGGGTGAGGGTCTGGAGTGGAAGAGTGATGGATCAGATAAGTCCCTTCCCCAGGTCCAGGGTTCTAGGCCTGGCCCCCAGCCCCTGCCCACTTGCAGCACTGCTTTCTCCCACTGTCCACTGAGGGTCCAGGGCTGCCCTGCCTATCGTGCTCAAACCCATGCTTCTCTGAACTCCAGGGTCCCCTCCATCCACACTCTTTTCTGTTCAGTCTCTGATGAGTTCGTCCTCGGATTGAGGGTGGCCTTGCCCCTAGGGAGAGAGCTGGCCTTTCAGGGTCCCTTGGTGGAAGGGGAGGATTCCTGTCCCATCACAGCAGGACTCCTCATTGACCTCTTTTGACCCTCATGGTGGCCTCAGACTCAAAGGGCTTCCCTTTGGCCCCCTCCCTGCAGGATGCTGGAGTATTCGCTGGACCTGCAGAACGTCAGCTTCTCGGCTGTCAGGACAGTCCGTGTGCTGCGACCCCTCAGGGCTATTAACCGGGTGCCCAGTGAGTGACCCCTCAGCCCTCGGCCCCTGAACAGGGAACCCCAAGAGGAAATATGGAAGTCTCAGATCCCACCCCTACCTCCTGGCCACTCACAGGCCTCATCAGGGTCTGGCACAATGAGGCAGACCCCCTCAGAGAAGGGCTCAGTGGGAATCTGGGCCACTGGAGCCAAAGGGAGCCCCCATACCGGCTGTGGGACTGTGAGATTTGCCTGGAAAGGCTCTTCCCCCTCATTTCAGCCTGACTTTAGGTCCTAGTCTCAGGAGGTCTCAGATGACCTGTTCCCTTCAGCTACACTACCCTCCCTCCAGTGGAAGAGGGCTGGGTGGGAGCAGGGTAGAGAGCTGGCAGGCCAGGAGAAATGGGTGCAAAGTGGGAGGGCCTTTTCTAGCCAGAGCCACATCTCATGCAGTCTGGTTCTCGTTGGAACCGCAGTGGCCACACTGAGCATGGCTTCTCTCAAGACAAGGCCGCTCCATGCCTCATCCTCCCGCCTATGTCCCTTTCCACCCCCTTCCAAGCCGCTGCAGCAACTGACTGCCGGGACCATTATCTAAATTAAACCGCATTGGTTTCTGAGCCAGCCAGGCTTTGGCAGCTCCAGCTCCCCCCACATCCCGCCCCTCACCCTTGCTCAGGCCCCCATCGCAACTCCCCAGCCTACACAAACTGCAGATGGTCTCTGCTGCTGTCCCAGTGGGGTGGGTGGGGGCATGCTTCTGGGGCTCTGTGTCTGTTGGAGCAGTAGCCCCCTTTGCTGTTTGTGCACACATGCCTCTGTGTGGATGTGTGTGTGCGTCGGGGTGGGCAGAGGTGCTCAGTGTGTCTTCCAGGCATTGAGGTATGTTGGTGTTAACGCGATCTCCAGACAGAGGCATGCCTTCTCTTCTCTCCCACTCCAGGTGATGGCTGGCAGATTTATAGGCCTCTAACTACCAGTGTAATTCCCTTAATGCAAACCCTGAGGAATTGATCTCAGTTGGAGCACAGAGAAGCTGAAGGGAGCTGGGGTTGGGGGAAGGGAGAGTGACTGAGTGAGAAAACTGGGCTGGTCGGCGGGGAGGGGTGGGGTGGGTGGGCTGCTGTAGTCATCAGGAGGGTTAATTAGCAGCTGCTTAGAAGGTTTTTCCCTGGAGGGGTCAGGGGGTGGCACTTTAGGGCACATGAGTGGCACTTTAGGGGTCAAAACTAGTCACTAGAGGTCTGTGTGTTTGACAAGGGCTTTGTGGCCTAGGGGCTAGTTTGCTGTGTGTACTCAGCCGCTCAGTCATGTCCAACTCTTTGTGACCCCGTGGACTGCAGCCTGCCAGGCTCCTCTGTCCGTGGGGATTTTCCAGGCAAGAATACTGGAGTGGGTTGCCATGCCCTCCTCCAGGGGATCTTCCCAACCCAGGGATCGAACCCAGGTCTCCCACACTACAGGTGGATTCTTTACCGTCTGTGCCACCAGGGAAGCCCATTAGCTGGTTTTGACATCCTAAATCTGGAGTAGGGAAGGTAGGCCATATCTAACAGCATCTCAGGGGGCAGGTTTGTGGAGGCTTTCCCTGTGGAAGAGGTTGTTAACAAATGGCCACCTGAGAAAACAGCCTCAGGTCGCTCAGGTCCTGATGTGAGAGACTGGACCAGGCAGAGGCTAGACTCAGGAAGGGGGCTCAGAACCGTGGGGAAGTGCAGGTCATCTTGGTCCCCGCTGAAGGCTTGTTTCTCAGAGGGAAATTCCTCCCAGCTAACATCCCTGCTGGAGTTCTCTGCCTTGGTTTCCCCAGGGACTTTGGGGTCAGGTGATTATGACTGATGAGAGAAAGAAGTTGGATGGGAGTGTGTGTTGTGCGTGTGTGTGTGTGTGTGCTGCGAAGTGGGATGCGGAAGCAGAGAACCTGGTTTTTAAGTCCCGGCACCTGTATTTGGCAGCTCTGTGATATTGGACAAGTCATGCCAGTCCTCTGAGCCTTGATCCTCATCTGCAAATTGAGGATGATGGTATCGGCTCTGTGATGATGTTAGGAGAGTTAGATAGGATGTGGTGCTGGAGACTGTTTTGGACACTGTGGCCACTCTGCCCTTCCTTGGGGGTACTGTGCCCTGACTGGTGTGGGTGGGCCGAGAGGGAGAGTGGGTAGGGGTTAGGGGCTGTGAGGGCTGCCTACAGAGTTGGCAGTGTCTGTTGGTCTCCCTCCAGCTTGAGCCGGGCTGCCTCAGCCTCGGAGGCCCCGGTGGGTCCTCTCTGGGAGTGCTGCCAGGCCTGTGGCAGCCAGCCTAGCCCGGCCAGCCTGGCACCCCCAGCGTGCCTTCTGCCCCTACAGGCATGCGCATCCTCGTCACCTTGCTGCTGGACACGCTGCCCATGCTGGGCAACGTCCTGCTGCTGTGCTTCTTCGTCTTCTTCATCTTTGGCATCGTTGGTGTCCAGCTGTGGGCAGGACTGCTTCGTAACCGATGCTTCCTGCCTGAGAATTTCAGCCTGTGAGTAGCACATGGGCGGGGAGGTGACCTGGGAGTGACTGTGGGGCTGGGACCTCCCTCAGTCCCTGTTGCTGGTGACATGCCTGTTCTGTTATTAATGATGTGTCTGCCGATCAAACTTGGCTACACACTGAAGTCACCAGGGGAGTTGAGACCACTGCTAAGGCCTGGGTTCCCTGGCTCCCCTTTCTGATATCATTTGTATGGGGTTCAGCCTGGGTGTGGGAATTTTTAAAAGCTCCTCAGTGAGCCTAAAGCGCAGCCACATTGAGAACCATTGCCCTTGAATGGAGCCTTCCCATATCCTGACTCTGGAATTTCACCCTCAATCTGCGTGCTCCTGGCACCCCTCAGGCGCACCCACAAACCCCTGCCCCTGCCTAGTGCTTGCCCTGTGTGCCTCAGTGCATCCACCCAGCTCTCCCTTCCTGGACCCTGTCCCCTGAAAACCCTGGTCTCAGCCTCATTCCTGTCTGCTCCTCAGCCCCCTGAGCGTAGACTTGGAGCGCTACTACCAGACTGAGAACGAGGATGAGAACCCGTTCATCTGCTCCCAGCCTCGTGAAAACGGCATGCGCTCCTGCAGGAGCGTGCCCACGCTGCGCGGAGACGGGGGTGGCGGCCCGCCCTGCGGCCTGGACTACGAGGCCTACAACAGCTCCAGCAACACCACCTGCGTGAACTGGAACCAGTACTACACCAACTGCTCGGCGGGGGAGCACAACCCCTTCAAGGGTGCCATCAACTTCGACAACATTGGCTATGCCTGGATCGCCATCTTCCAGGTGGGGTAGCCTGGGCATTGAGAGAGTTCCCAGAGCCCAAGTGCTAGGACACAGTCCCGGCTTGGAGTAGTCATCCTCAGGCTTGAGTTGGGATCAGGGCCTCTAGAGGAGACTGCAGGCCACTCTAGGGGGCCCAGAAATAACCTGCCCCTTTGCAACCTCCCCAGGTCATCACGCTGGAGGGCTGGGTCGACATCATGTACTTTGTCATGGATGCTCACTCCTTCTACAACTTCATCTACTTCGTCCTTCTCATCATTGTGAGTGACTGCTCAAGCTCCTGTGGGGATGGAGGGTACCGGGGAGATGGGTAGGGCGAGTCCAGAGAGGGGACTTGGTCTGAAGTTCTAGCTCTCAGTGCAAGTCTCATAGAGATGCAGGCAGAGGGTGCCTGTTATGGGAAGTTAGAAGGAAATCCAAAGTCAAGGCCTGCCACTCATCACCACTTAAAATCTTGAGCAAGTCATTCCCCATGAAGCCCCCAGCCCTACCCTGGGCATTTGTCTCTTCATCAGTAAAATGGGTGGTTCTCAACCCAGGGTGATGCCGCCTCTCCTAGGGGCTACTTGGAAATGCAAAGGGTGGTTCTGTTTTTTATGAGGACTGGGGGAGCACTTTTGGCGTTTTGCTGGGAGGCAGGAGGTAAATAATAGACACCTTGAAATGACAGTCCTGCAAACAGGGAATTGTTCCACTCCAAATTCCCATCATTTGGTGTTGAGAAACACTGTGCGATCTGTGGTTCCAGCTCAGAAGTTCCAAGACGTTATAAGGCCAGAAGACAGAGGCAAAAGTAGCAATATTTAGTGGTTTTAATCACTACCATGATTAATAATTTAATTGCTACCACTTATAGCTAATATTTATTGAGCACTTACTATGTGCCAGCCCCTGCTCGGAGTGCTTTTCTATGTGCTGGTGCATTTAATCCTCACTAAGGTCCTGTCATTATCTCCATTTTACAGATGAGGAAACTGATGTTTCCTCATCCGCCTGACCCAGTCATGCGCTTTGAATGTGCTTTGGCTTAGTCTCGCTGGGCTGAGCGCTGCCGCTGCAGGGTGCTGTAACATCTGCTGCCGCTTCGTCCTCAGATTCCCTGTGAGGTGGCAGGTGCAGGGACTGTGGGCCTCATCTTCCAAACAAGAACTCTGAGCTCCAGAGGGCAGGCTTGCTGGAGCTGAGCATTCAGCCCCGGGCTATTGCCTCCAAATCCAACCCTTTTGCCTCGTCACCAAGAGGCCAGTGACATAGCCAGACAGAAAGACAGATAAGAGAAAGATGAGAGAAAGAGCTGAAGATCTACTCAGGACTTAGGCTCCAGAGAGAGGTGGAGACAGAATAAAGACCTGTTGGTGAGTGAGAGGGGTCCCTGAGAAAGAACAGCGGCCCCGCCCCCCATCATCCCTGTTGGGGAAAAGTAGCCAGGCTTGGGGCCTGTTCCCTTCTCCCCACCGTCACCTGGGCAGCAAGGTTAGCACCTCTGGGAAGTGGTCTGTGATCTTTTCCCCCATTCGGCTCTCTCTGAGCCTGGGGAGTGGGAGGGAAGCCGACAGAGAGGTAAAGGACCTTGTTTCCACCCTCCCACACACCCCATGAAAAATCTTTCCAAACAGCTCTCCGGAATCACACTAGTGAAGCTAATTATCATAATTACTAGGACACAATCTAGAAAAAAAAATTTTGCCTTTCACCATAAATATTCATTACTTTCATTCTGGGTCATTGTCCAAGCAATTGGCATCCCAGAGGCCCGGGGTGGGGGTGGGGGGGTGGGGTCTGAGGTATGGAAGTGGAGACGTGACAGTGTGGTCAAGTCAGAGTGGCAGCCTGGCTAGTCTGCAGGGTTCACAGTCAGCCTGTCACCCAGCTTGGGGAGGGGAGAGACATGGTTTGCAAAAGGGATACAGGTAAGGCCAATGGTCATGAGGATACTGAGGCCCCAGGGTTAAAGGTCTTACTCAAGGTCACACAGTAGGACTTGGGACTAGAAGCAAGAGTTTTGTAAATGGTGTTTTTGCCAGAATTTCAAAAGCTCAATCCAATGTGAAAACCCATGTCCCCCAGATAGCATTCATTTCCATAGCCTTCTCTACTCCTAACGGAAGGTGAGAAGGGGGGTGCTCACGATCTCAGACGATGGGATTGTTTAGGGGTGGGGAATTTGGGAGATATCCTTGCCAGTAACCTCATGATCAATAGCAATTCCTTGGAATTCCACAGAGGTTGGTTCAGGTTTTAGCCTTACTGTGCTGAATGATCATGGGGAAATTCCTCAACATCTCTGAACCTGTTTCCTCACTTATCAGATAGAGGTAATAAAAGTGTCGCCTCTTAAAAAAAATAAAGTGTCACCTTTTCAGACTGTCAGGAGGATGAAACAGGATGATGCTTGTACAATTATGAGCCTAGTATCTGACACCTAGGAAGTGCTCAGTACTTGGCAGCATGCGCTGTGATTCCCTTTCCTTCAGGCTGTCTCCTCTTTTTGTCCCCACCCCAATAGGTGGGCTCTTTCTTCATGATCAACCTGTGCCTGGTGGTGATTGCCACGCAGTTCTCAGAGACCAAGCAGCGGGAAAGCCAGCTGATGCGGGAGCAGCGCGTGAGATTCCTTTCCAACGCCAGCACCCTGGCCAGCTTCTCCGAGCCCGGCAGCTGCTACGAGGAGCTGCTTAAGTACCTCGTGTATATCCTCCGGAAAGCAGCCCGAAGGCTGGCCCAGGTCTCCCGGGCAGCAGGCGTGCGGGTTGGCCTGCTGAGCAGCCCCGCGCCCCGTGGGGGCCAGGAACCCCAGCCCAGCGGCAGCTGCTCTCGCCCCTACCGCCGTCCGTCCGTCCACCACCTGGTGCACCATCACCACCACCACCACCACCACCACTACCACTTGGGCAATGGGACTCTGCGGGCCGCCCGGCCCAGCCCACAGATCCAGGACAGAGATGCCAGTGGGTCCCGCCGGCTCATGCTGCCGCCGCCCTCAACACCTGCCCTTTCCAGGGGCCCTCCTGGGGGTGCAGAGGCTGTACACAGCTTCTACCATGCTGATTGCCACTTGGAGCCACTCCGCTGCCAGGCACCCCCTCCCAGGTCGCCATCGGAGGCATCGGGCAGGACTGTGGACGGTGGGAAGGTGTACCCCACCGTGCACACCAGCCCCCCACCTGAGATGCTCAAAGAGAAGGCACTAATGGAGGTGGCTCCTGCCTCTGGACCCACCGCCCTCACCAGCCTCAACATCCCGCCTAGGCCCTATAGCTCTATGCACAAGCTGCTGGAGACCCAGAGCACAGGTGAGAACTCTGGGTGGAGGCACGTTGGTGCCCCTCACCCGGGGACCAGGTGATGTCCTATCCGAGGGAGGATGAGGGGATCTGGAGTCAGAAGGTTGGGGCCTGGGTTCCCATTCTGCCTCTCTCGGCCTTGGGGCCTTCAACCAGTCACATCACTTCTTTGAGCCCTAATTTTCTCATCTCTTAAAATGGGAGTTGTAATTCCTACATTGTAACAATAGCAATAGTTGTATGTAACAAACACCTATGCTCTGCTCTATGCCATTTGCAATTGTTGACGATTGCTATGTGCCTGTCGCATGCTTCACAGGCAAAACCCCACTGGGTCCTCTTACCAGTTTAAGTGATAAACTTTCCTTATTTTACTGATGATGAGGAGGAGCTTGGAGAGGTTGTGTGACTTGCCCAAGGTGCTGTCGTTGGCGAGGGGTGGAGTCAGGGCCCTCTGACTCTGAGGTCCATGCGCTATAGTCCTTGTTGCAGGTTCAGAAGGGGAAATGGTGTATGACCACGGTGAGCCCCATGCCCCATGCAAAGGGGACTCATGTAAATACAAATGTCACTCTGTCCCCGTGCAGAGACATGGGGCTTGGTGCAGCAAGTCCTCAGAGGCCTCTAGACTGAGGGATAGAATACCCACTGTTGTGGGGAAGGGAAATGCTTGTGCCTTGGGGTGTCCCCCAGTCAGGCAAGGGTGACGAGCCCTCCTCTAGAGACTCACTGCAGCCAAAGCCCAGGGCCTGTGCTTCAGGAAGAATGTGGCACGTGGGAGAAGTGGCATATTTGTAGGCTGTTATGTGGGAATGTGGGCTGGACAGGAAGGTGCCATCACAGAACACAGTGGGAAGGGTTCTTATGCCAGCTCCTCTATTATCCTGCCAAGGGGCGCCAGCCAGCCACACACACGTATGGTTCTGTTTCCCTCTGTGTAAAAGGCAGGGCCGGGACCATCACAGCTGTGAGTGGTGCTTACCGATGTCCTCCTGCACGCAGGCGGAAGGGCTGGGCCCCAGGCCACGCGTCTTCACATCTGTGCTTTACCTGGGTGGTCTCTGAGGTTCCTCGCAGCTCTCAGTCTGTGATCAAAGCTGGATTTAAACGGACATCGGTGTCTTGGGATAGGTCACTGTGTCCGTGCGCACGTGCTGTCTGGTGTGTGCGTGTATGCGTAAAGGTGGCCACTGTGTGTCTGTGCCATCTACATGCACATGTCGGGTATTCATGTATGCATGTGTCCACACGTCTGCTGTGTGTAGGTGCGTGTGCGCACGCACAGGGTGGTGCTCTTGTTTAGTGTGTACACACAACCGTGTGTGCACATGCCTGGCACACATGTACTGTGTGATGTGTGTGGATCTGTGTATACCTGTGTTTGGCTCTACATGTATATATGACTTGTAAATGGTATGTGTGTGTACACAGTACATGTGTGTGTGCAAGTATGTCTCTGCTGCACAAGTGCAAGTGTCTGGCGTGAGAACATACATGAATATGTAAGGCTGTCCAAACCTGAGGACAACCAGCAGTGACTATCAGTGGGATGCTATTGGCATTTGGGGGCGTTCTATTGCTCAGGATCACCCACATTGCAGGTCATTCAGTACCCTTGCTCACCAAGTGCCTAGTACCACCACTGAAAGAACTCCAAACTCCCCCACTCATTTTATATACATGCTGAGGGTAGGTCACCCCAAGTAGGAAAGCCTGGAGCCTCTAACCTCTACCTTCCTGTCCCAGGCACCTGCCAAAGCGCTTGCAAGATCTCCAGCCCTTGCTTGAGGGCGGCCAGCGGAGCCTGTGGCCCAGACAGCTGTCCCTACTGTGCCCGGACCGGGGCAGGGGAGGTGGGGCTCGCTGGCCACGAGCTGCCTGACTCAGACAGTGAGGCGGTTTATGAGTTCACGCAAGATGCTCAGCATGGTGACCTGCGGGATCCCCACAGTCGGCGTCGACGGAGCCTGGGGCTGGATGTGGAGCCCAACTCTGTGCTGGCCTTCTGGAGGCTGATCTGTGACACCTTCCGGAAGATTGTGGACAGCAAGTACTTTGGTCGGGGAATCATGATTGCTATTCTGGTCAACACGCTCAGCATGGGCATCGAATACCACGAGCAGGTAGGGGCATGGGCAAGGCATGGTTCTTGGGGCTGGGGATCCTCTGTCTTCCTCTCCTCCCACCCCGGGTTCAGTTTCCTCTCTGTGCTGTCAGCCTGCATGGCCAGGAGGAGGACAAAAGGAAGCTGCACCGATGCGTGGGAACTCTTTGGAGGATGAAAGCCAGTGAATGTCACGCAGTCCCGGAGTGTGGAGGTTGCCCAGGGGCAGGGTCTGAGCTGGGTGTGTTTTATCGGAAGGGTTCTGAGAAGAGGTGGGCTTTAAAGGATATAAATGAGTGGTGAGCGTCAGATGCAGGCAAGACCTTTTTGGAAGGACAAGTCATAGATGAGGGTGGGTGGGGCCCCCTGGCATTCACCTGACTCAGTAATTAGGGGTGTGATTGACTGGTAGCAGGAGGGGGCTGTGCAGGTAGAGGTGAGGAGTGGACGCCTGGAGCCGGCGCCTGGGGAGGGTAGAGAGGGTGGCCATCTGCTTCGGGCCTCTGTTCTGGGAGCCCTGCTGCGAGTGGGGAGGGCGCTGCTGGGTAGAGGAGAGCTCCCAGCATGGTGAGGGGACTTGAAACCTTTGCGTTTGAGGAATCGTTCTAAGAACCAGGATGTTTAGTCAGGAGAAGAGGAGGCTCAGCAGGGACAGGCGAGCTGTCTTCAAATATTTGAAGGGCTGTCATGTGGAAGAGCGAGCAGGCTTATTTTGTGGGGCCGATAGCTGCAAGCAATGTGATTTGGGCTGAGGCGGGGAAGAGGCTGTTTTCTCTCTCAGAGCTGTGCAGAAACAGAAGGGGTGTCCTGGGGAACCCCACTGACCCCCCCACTCCCACACTGGAGATGGGAGCAGGTATCATAGGGCCTCACAACTGGCTGCGGCTGCACCCCCCACAGGATATCTTTCAGAAGTCAGCCCTTCCCCTGGTTTGGCCTTCGAGGTCACCCCCTTGGTGCATTCTTGAGGAAGGAGGGAGGCCAGCAAGCAGGCGCTGTGGTTCCCAGGTCCTTCTGTGCTCTTCTCCTCTGTGTGTTCTCACTGTTCTGGGGCTGGGGGAGAGTCAGGGCTGCCAGAACCCGGTGTAGACGGAAGCCAGGCACTGCCCCAACCCCTCAACTCCTGGGCAGAAGCATGTGGGCGCCAGAGGTGTGGACTGGGCGCACATGTGTGTGCATGCACGCATGCTGTGGCAGGGGTGGGGGAGCCACGGGGAGGAGTGCCCACCGAGGAGTGCAGGGAATGCACTCAGTCTCAGCTGAGGTGGGGCATCCTAGGTCCAAACCCAGGCTGGAGCAAACATGTGAGGTTCACTTTTCAGGGGGTTCTGAATCCCCTTACCATCCACCCCACTCAGCTCCTACCCCGATTGCCCTGTCCAGCCGAGTGCACCCCAGCCCCAACCCTTTCCCCATCACCATCATACCATGTTGACACCCCTTCCTTTTGTGTCAGTGACCCCCACCCAACTGGCTATACCCTGTTCCTTTCCTGGGGTAGGGAAAGCAGAGAGTGTGGGCAACTTGGGTCCCACCTTGGGTAAGGTGGGGGGAAGTGGAGGTGGGGCCGGACACTGGCTGCAGGGTCAGCAGTGGCATTTTGGTGGGTGTGTTGTATCTGGCTGCATGGGGCGTGTGTGTGTGTGCTCACGCCTGCTCAGCCAACCTCTGGGGAAGGGGTGCTCTGCTCTGCTAGGCTGGCTGGGGCATGATCCAGGTAACGGCAGGTCCTCATCTCCCATTATGCCAGCTCCCAGGCCTGAACCTCAGCCTCCTCTCCCTCACCCCAGTTCTCGCCATGGTCAGATGCCCCTTCCCCAGGGGGTGCCTCCTCCGCTGCTGATGGAGGATTTGACTAGGCTGGAAAGAAGCTGAGTCACAGAGACAGAGGCCAGATGAAGCTGCAGCAAGAGGGCTTTCAGTTAGACATCAAGAAAGACACCCCCTTGGGGAAGAAATAATAGCAATAAGTCAGGGACGACTGCAGCATCTCCTTACCCAAGTTCCTGAGGAGAGCAGGGGACAGCCTCTGAAGCCTTCAGCAGCAGGGAGTCCTACTCAGTGGGGGCACAGTGTCTGCTCCAGGGAGGAGTTTGTCCCAGTACCTGGTTGCTAAGGGCCCCATGGGGTGAGTGGGAGTCCCCAGCAGGCCAGGCAGATGACTGACTGCGGCCCAGCAGGCTCAGGGGCCGGGGGTGGGAGAAAATCCCAGAAGCAGCCACGGCCCTGTGCTTACAGGCACTGTGGCGTGAATGTCCCGCCATCTGGGTCCTGGAGCCTGAGCAGGCTTAGGGGGTGGGGGCAGGGAAAAGTGCAAGGAGGCATGGAGGCCAAAAGACAGAGACACAGAGGGACACAGAAAGAGAAAGGGAGAGACAGAGATGGGGAGATGAGGGCAGAGAGAGCGGGCTGGAGGCCTGGGCAGGGGGCGGGGGGGTGGGGGACACAGAGATGAGACGGTCAGCGATATAGAGAGGGAGATGGAGACTCAGGGGAGGAGGCGGAGACAAGCGGAGGCACAGAGATATAGGGGTGACAGAGACAGCCATGGACAGGAAGCCAAAGACAGGCTAAGACCTGGGTGCAAACAGGAACAGCCCGGGCAGTGACCGGGAGACAGAGGCTCTGATGGAGCCTCAAACGGAGGAGAGGAGGAGCCAGCCGAGCAAGAGAGCTGAGAGACACAGCAAGGAAGGGCGTCTGCAGCTGCTGACAGAGGCGAGGCCAGAGGCTCATGGTTTCCCCGCGGCGCTCGTAATGAGGCGGTTGTGTCCATCGATCCTGGTACTGATCAGACTGAGGGGCACTGGAGAGGGTGTTGCTGGGCTTCCCTGGAAGAGGAGCCCAGCCCTCTTTCCAGCCCTGTCCTCTCCCACCGTCACCAACTTCACCCTTCGTTCGGTTTTCCTGTCAAGAACAGAGATGCTCTGGCTGCACTCTACCAAGCCCTTGACTGAGGAAGCACTCGTTTTGTCATACCCCACCCTCCCCAAGGTGGACCCTATGCTGTTCACACCGTCCTGCTTTCCCCACCCCTTAGCCCCACAGCTGGTGGCAAAGTGGCAGGGCTGGTTTATACAGAGAGACTGGTGAGGAGGACAGACACAGGACTCTGAGAAGGGAGCAGGACTAGGACTTGAGGTCGGAAATATAATCTGATAGAGGGTAGGCATGTGTGTGCCCTGCCCACCAGGGGGCAGAACCTGGAACAGGGAAATTGTGAACTACCCATCTGTCCATCCATCCATTCCACACACGTTTTCTGGGCATCAGAGTTGGGCCTAAGCAGTGGCATGCTACTAAATGTTTAATAACCAGCCCTTTAAAAGGAAAAAAGGTACTGATTTGTGGTATTTGCAGTGTTCACCAATTTCCATGGTGCAAATGCTCCCACTGTGGCCGGTTTCTAACTCCTAATGTGATGGCACTGCATGTGGAGTTGGGAAGAGACATGCATAACCAGACGCTCCAGTACAACACCGGGCCAAGGCACTCCGTCCTTCCTCTCAAAGACCCCATGACAAATAAGCAGTCACACTTACTCGATGTAGTGCCTGCTGGGAAAGGATGCTCAGAGGAGTCGCCCGTGACCCAGCCTGGGGAAAGGATTCAAGAAGGGCTTCCGCAGGATATGACCTGGGAGCTGAGTTTGAATGGAAAGTGGGATGTAGCTAGCAAAGGGTGGAGAATAGGGCATAGCACAGGGGAGGACCGGAAGCACCAGACCCCAAAACAGAGAGAGTTATAAGGAGTTCAGAGTGAATTGGGCACTGGGTTGGGGCTGGGATGGCAAACAATAAGAGAGAAGCTTGGAAAAACCTCAGAGCCAGGTCCTGAGAGGAATAGGACGGAGTTTGGATTCTACCCTGAAGGTGATAGGTGCCAACAAAGGTTTTGAGCAAGTCCACGGTACGTGTTTGTGTTGTACCAGAAGCCCTGTGGGGAGCAGAAGGGAGTGAGAGACAGGAGGCAGGGAGGCCAGTGAGAGGGCTACTGCCATAACCCAGCCAGTTGGTATACCGTGTCCCTGGCGACAGAGAGAAGCATGCTGGGAAGAGCTGGCAGTGGCTGAATCTGCAGAACTCAACTCCAGTTGGATATTTGTGAGGTGGCAGCAAGGATGACACCCAGGTTTCTGCTTCTGGGAGGAGCACTGGGGCTTGTGCATATTGGGGCTGGAGGGCATTGCTTACAAACTGCCTGTGGGATGCCCAGGGTGTCTCTGGAGTGCAGAAGAGAGGTGTCCCCTGGAACCTGTCTGGCTGGGTATGCATGGGGGCAAGGCCTTCCAGGAAGATGAGGTCTTAAGGACACAGGAACTTCGTAATCACCTTCCTTCCTAGTTCTGGATTGCTGAGAGTTGGAGCCAACCTCATGCTCTAGAAGAGAGACAACAGCAGGTTTGGGGGCGGGGGGAGCACACAGCCCACTGGTATCCTGGGCTGCAGACAAGAGGGAGGGAGGGTCCAGAATAGACAGTCTTTCAGGCCCGAGAGGACAGGGCAGGTGATGCTTCTGCTCATTTCTCAGACTCTGGGCCCATCCTGTCACTCTAGATACATGTTCAGGGAGGGTTTCTATTTATAAATGAGTGAGGTCAGCTGTTCAAGGCAAGGGAAGCTGGGTGGGGTGGGGTGAGGAAGAGACCAGATGTGGTAGGTCTTAACTTTGAGGGCATTCACAAACTCCTTTTGGATTCTGTTAAAAGCTAGGGCCATCTCTCTAAAAGATAGACACATGCATGGATACCCCAGTGCAGACTTCGAGGACAGGAGTTTACAGACACCTGTCCTGTTCCTTGGGCCTCCCAGGAGCCCTTGGCCTGCAGAGGAGCTGGGACTACAGGCCAAATAAGACTTTGGAGGACAATCTCTTACAGTTGCCCTGGCCCCAGACTTTCAAAGGCTCTCCACACGTGGGAGGGAGAAGGGTGCTTTTCTGGAGGTGGCCTGCTGAAGGGGGCATCCTCTGGCTCTACGGCTCCCTCTATTCATCAAACAGGGGGAGTGCGTCCTGTGCACAGCACATTTGAAGAGAATAATAGACTGGGGGTATGGGAAGTGCCAGGAGCTCCAAAGAAACTTAGGTTCCAGCAGAAAAGGCATTCTGCTTGATTATGCCAAATGCCGTAAAGGAGATTTCTGGGGACAGAGGAGAGATGTTCACACCCAGGTCGGGGATTTTGGAGGGCTTTCTGAAGGAGGTGTCTTGTGAGAGTGGCCTTGAAAGAAAAGTGTCACTGGCAGCTGAGGCCAGGAGCAGAGGGGTCTGGTGGAGGGATTGGGGAGAGTTCTGGCAGCCTGGCCTGGGAATGCACAGGGAGGCATGGGATGCTCTGAAGGACCATCATATAGCCTCCCCCACTCCACCCCAAGTTATCTGAGCAGGGGCGAAAAGAATCCAGCAGTGCTCTTGAAGCTGGAGCTTCCAGGAGGTGTGGGCTGGTTTGGGGGTGGGACCCAGAGACTATTTCTATCATCCAGATCAGAGGCAAGGAGGGCCCCCAGGATGGTGGAGGGGAAACAGAGCTAGTGGGTGGGGCACAGCCATTCCATTGGCAAGGTCTGTGGGCCCAGGCACTTGCTGCTAGAGGGATGAAGAGCAGGCATAAGTCCGAGATAACTCAGAGGTTGCAAGATGGAATCCTGGAGAGGGAAGTCCATGGAGCCGGGAAGCTGGGGAAGGAACAGGTTTGGGAGAGGGGGTGAGAGGGCTTGTTTTGGCCGTGCTGCATCTGAGCTGGCTGGGGGCCATCCTGGGAAGGCTGTCGGGCGGGTTGGCTCTCTGGGTGAGGAGCCAAGGCTTGGAGGGAGATTGGTTTGTGTGGTCCATACCCTGGTGACAGCCGGAAAGGCGGGAATGCAGGAGATGGAGAAGCGGGAGAGCCCAGGGAAGGAAGTGGGCTCTGCTGACCCCTGAGGAATGTTGGCCTGAGGGCAAAATGGCAGGGGAGAGGGAGAAGAGGGCAGGAAATGGCCAGCAGAGAGTCAGGGAAGTAGAGGGAGGTGGCCACAGGCAGGGAGACGAGTGCAGGCCCAGGCATTGTTCAGGCATCCAGAAGTTGAAGACTGGGAAGAGGGTCCTTGGAGAGAGCTGGGGTGGTGGGGCCCGGGGTTCAAGGGTGAACAGGCCTGGATCCAGGTGAAGGTTTCAGCTTTTAGGCAGGGGAAGGGATACTGGAGACGTGAGGAAACAGGGGCAGCTGATGGAATGAGATGGAGCCAGGGGGTGGGTGAAGGTCCAGGTGGAGGAGGCCCTGGCTCCTTTCCGGGTGGGAAGAGAGACGAGTAGCTTGCGGGATGCAGAGCTGTCTGGGGGGGACGTGAAGCCCCAGGAGGCAGGAGGCCAGGTGGGAAGTGGGATGGAGGCCCAGGGGAGGAAGATCTGAAGCAGCTCCTGGGGTGAAAGATGGAGACCCAACGATGAGGACCACGCATACAGGCGCAGAGCAACCCGGGGGCCCCAGTAGGGTATTTCCCTGTCCAGTCGGCACGGGTTCATAAATAGCAAAGCTCAGCAATTTGACAGTTGCAGCAATGAGGCGGGCTTGGGGGAGGGGGGACTAACCTGGACTGGACAGGAACCCTCTGAGATCTGTGGCCTGAGGGCAGCCTTTAGATGGCCCACCACAACTGGATAGAGAGGTGGCACAGCCGAATGAGGGGCAGGGGCCATAGCTTCAAAAGTTTAAGTCACAGAAGCTTGGGCTGACTCTCTCAGGCCGAGTGAGCTCTGTGGGTGTCCTGTGCCTGCTTAGCTTGTGTGTCCCCCTGGGGTGGCTCTGGGGAGCTGACAGGAGACCATGGGGAGAGACTAAAGTCATCTCAAGTTGTGAGGTACTGAAGCACAATGCCACCTAACAAGGGGCCTAGAAGGGCTAGAAAACATGCTGGGAGGTCCCCCCAGGGGGACGATGAAGAGCAAGGCCGTGATCTGTGTGATGAGGCCTGTGAGGTCTCCTAGCAACCTCCTGCTGCCCAGGCGTCCCCTGACTTCCCACACCTCCTTGGAGGAGGAGAAGGGGTGAGGTCCCGCTGACCCAGTGGCCCTTGCCCCCATCGCTGTGGCCCACCTGCACCACCTCTTTTGACTATGAAAGTGGCACAGAACTGTCAAAAACAGAGGTGAGGTGAGCCGAGGAGCCAGAACTGGGGAGCAGAGACTCCAGGGTCCTGGGAACAGGTGGCCTCAGAAGAGGCAGGGGATGAGGATCTGGCAGGGCCAGAGTGACTCCCCTCAGTTCTGGTTGGGCTTGTCCCTGCCTGCACCCTCCCTGCGAAAGGCACATCCCTGTCTGTCAGAGCCGGCTTTCAGGCCTCCCGCCTGGACCGCTGCAGTATCCCCTAATCACTCGCAGCCTCTTCGTCACTCCAAGCCGTCCGCAGGCTGCCACCACTGCAGTGGCTTAATCTTCTTAATATACCATTTTGCACACCTCCTCCCTCCCCCCAGAAGATCATGGGCAGAGGCAAGTCCAGCCTGAGGCAAGTCATGGAGCAGAGTCAAGGCCATTCTGGCTGGCCCTGCCCACCTGGCAGCCTTGATGCCGAGAGGCCCCTCCCACCCTCTGGCCAGGGCAGACACTGGATCCTCTGTCCTGGAGGATGCCCTGCACATTCCTTCCTCTGCTCCTTTGCTCACGCCCCCTGGCAGCCGGGGATACCTTCCATGGGAGTTCTCCTCCCACTGCCTTCTCCCCACTGGCCCACTGACCTCAGCTGGCTTGAGTTCCTGGGGCCCTTCTGGTGTCTGCCTCCACATGGTGCTTAGCTTCAGACTGCAGGCACTCTGTTCTACCCCATGTGAGGACTGCTGTCAGTGCCCATGGGGCCAGTAGAGCAGGACTCTGGCCTGGGTGTTTCCACAGGGCGGAGCAGCCTTGCCACAAAGGGGTGTTACCCGGTTTAATAGAAGAGGCCACTGGGAACCAGCAAGGTTAAGGACTTGCCTGGGTCACCCAAGTGGAAAGTCTCCGAGTTGGCAGGCCTCCTGCATTCAGGTTTAGCCCCACCTCTTAGCAGGGTTGCACACACCATGGGGACTTTAAGGGTTAGTGGATAAAGGTGCTCTGGGTTTCAGGGGAGTCCTGGTGCTGGGAAGTATTGAGCAGCTTACCCGGGGCCCAGTTACTCCAGGCTGACAGGCTAAGGGGAGGGGAAGCACTGGGCGATGGGAGATATACAGTTAGCGTCACATAGAGAAGAGCCTGGGGCCTCTGGGTGAGAACCTCAAGCTGCCTGGCCTCCATGTGCAGAAACCCCCGCTGGGCCTTGACCTCCCTGAACAGGAGGGAGGATGCAGTCTAGAGCAGAAAAAGGACTTCCTGGCCGCCAGAGGGGCTTGTACGAGTTTGTGCCGGCGGTCTGCGGGTCTGCGTGTGTGCGGGGCGGCAGCCTGGAGAGATGTGGAGGCAAGCGCAGGTGGGCCTTTCTAAGCGCGCGATGTGACCTCCATCAAGGCACCACATCTCGGAACCTCAGCCTCCTTGCCGTCAAGGAAGCCTACATCCCTCCCTTTTCTGGTGTGAGCAGGGAGGAAACGGACCTCTGGGAGGAAGGGCTTAGCGGTGCAGGGCACTAGTCAGAGTTGGCTTCCTCTCTGTCCCTTTGCAGCTGCAGTGACTGTGATCACGGCTCTGGTCCCTGGGGCAACGGTGTTGCTAAGATTGTATCTCTGCGTCCTCGTCCTGCATTTGCAGAACATTCCCAGCTTCTGATTTAGTAACTTGGGCAGACCTGGCTGTCTGAGAAAAGAGCGCTTTTTTCCCATGGATCACGGGGAATTCGGTGCCCTGGAAGGGAATAGGCGTTGCCCATAAGTTTGTGCACGGAGGAGAACAAGTGAAGGCCGGGGGAGAGTGCCAGCCAGGCCCTCCTTCCTACCTGCTCCTTCAATCCTGGAGCCTCCTGGCTGGGCAGGCTGGAGCTCCGGCCTTTGCCGCCAACCCTCGAGGAGAGCGGTGACGCAGGCCTTCGGGGAGCCTGCACCACCCTTCTGATGAGGCTCTAGGTTGGGGTGCTGGCAGGAGCGTGTGTGTCTGTGCGTTATCTGTGAGCCCTCAGGTACAGACTGCCGCCAGCCCTGTAGACAACATCAAGAAACAGTGAGAACATCCCTCTCCCTACACACCTGGCTGTACTTCACAGATTCACCAATGAAGTAAATACATGATACCAAAAGCTATCATGTTGTCACCATTTTATTAAGTTTTGTCTTCGGTGGCTTTTTTTGTGGCTAATTCATATGCTCTAAACTATACCCATTATATGTGTGTGCCTCAGTTATACTTTCAGACTTGTTCTTTATTAATGCCTCTGCATTCATGTGGAATATAACTTATATACCAAAGAAGATACTTTACGTATTCAGTCCGTCCATGTGTCTGGATTCATGAGCCTCTCACTGTCACCTCTGGATCCTGTCTGTCTACTCTTCTTGGAGTCAGAGTAGGGTGGGAATGGATCCCACTCCCACTCTCCCCATCCTGTGACTTGCCACTGGCCGTGCATCATCTTTTGGCCTCTTGTGCTTATCTGCAAGATGTGGAAGGGAAGGTTGTTGTGTGCATGGTACGAGGTGAGACCCACAGAGCGTCGTACCCATGTGGCCTGCGCTTACCATCTTTATCAAATCCAAGAATGGACAACTGGGTAGGTGGCAGAGTGACAGAGAGGCAGGTTCACTGACCACAGCTTCCCGACAGACTGGACTTGGGAGCAGAAGGTGGGTGATCCACTTAGTCCCGGGGGGCCTAAGCCCTGGGCTTTAGCTGTCCTGACTGTGGCCCCTTCCCCTGTGCTGTGGTCCTCTGTGACCCCACTGGCTAAGTCAGGTGGCACTGCCCCCACCCACAGTCTGGGGGGCAAACTCTCACCTGAGATCTGCTGAGGCAACGTGACACTCCGTCTCTGGACAGCTGGCTCTCGGCCTTGCCAGCTGACCCTGGCTCAGCTCCCCAGACCTCTCTGGAGAGAATCCATGCGTGGGCTGAAAACTTCTCTCCTTCTGAGAAGCCACTGACCTCTCAAATGCCCCTCACCTACCAATCAGAAGGCCCAGCCTACCACCTCTCCCACTTCTCACCCAGGCTGGCTGTGTAGATTGGGATTATTAAGATATATTTGGTGGTACCCAGAGCCTGACTCCATGCTTGGGTGATCTACCTGGGCAGCTGGCCAGATGAGGCAGCTGGGTAAACAGGGGGAGGTATCTGATGGACTAAGGACTTCACTGGTTGTTTATTCAAACTTCTAGTGTAGCTAGTATGCACCTTGGGCTTTGGGGGTGATCAAAACACCTCATCAGGTGGGCAGTAGGCTCCATTGAGCCAATCATATTTCACCCTGCAGCTTCAGTCATCAACCAGATTGGGCCTCCCTTTCTCCCCTGACATGGCTCGTTCCCTGTCCTCAGCCCTGTGATGCCTTCCCCTCCTCTCTGCCTGGAGAGACCCCATTCACCCTCAGAGTTCATTTCAAGAGCTGTCTCCCAGCTAAGGCTTTCCCAGTGTGTTCCTCAGTCACCTTCTCTCCTCCAAACTCCTGGATTTACTATCTGGATAATTTATTTTGGCACCAAAGCATCTAAGGCCTCTCGTGGTTATTCAACTGTTTCGTGTATGTATGATTTGTTTCCAGCTAGACTCTGAACTCCCAGGAGGCAGGGAGCATTGCTGGCATGTTTTTGCCTGCCTGGTGGATTATATGGTAGGGACTTAATATTAAGAGGGATGCTCAGTCACTCAGTCATGTCCGATTCTTTGTGACCCCATGGACTATAGTCTGCCAGGCTCCTCTGTCCATGGGATCATCTCAGCAGCAGTACTGGAGTGGGTTGCCATTTCCTCCTCCAGGGGATCTTCCCAACCCAGGGACTGACCCTGCATCTCCTGGGGCACCTACATTGGCAGGCAGAGTCTTTGCCGCTGAGCCACCATATTAACAGGGAGGAGGCACTTAATATTCTGTGCTAGAAGAGCAAATGAAGTAGAGTTTGTCATTAAGTCTGATGACCTCTCTAGTACGTGTTCGCTGTCCTAATCCCAGACCCTGGGTAGTAGTATTACTTCCAGTGTTTTACATTTGACCAGAGAGATTAAGGATCTTGCTAAAGGTCACACAGTGATTTGACAGGATAGGCTGAGAATTAACCCAGGTGTCCCAGTCTCGGGGAGCAGCTCCAGGTACCACATCATATGTGACATCTTTCTTGGGGATCTCCCATCTGCTCATTGGTGTGTTTGTATGTACATGCTTGTTTGTGTGCACGTGTGTGTGTGCGCATGTATACATTTGTGTGTCTTTGTGTGTACGTGTATGCAGTGTGTGTGTGCCTGGAAGGAAATAATGTTGCCAACAGTTGTCCAAGAAAATGCTGCCAAGTCCACAGAGTAATTGGGGAGAACATGTGACTTCGCGTATGGCTGTGTGACTGGATATGTGTATGAGGCCTTGGCAATCACCTTCTGGTGTCCACCAGCATCAGTGCACAGCTGGCCTGGGCCTGCTGAGCTGACGTGACAGCACAGGACAGGCTGGGTCTCGGAGCACCCAGTAGGAAGTGGGTGGAACCCACAGCGAGCCTGTGGCCCCAGGATCAGAGACTCAGCTGAAAATAACTAGGGGCTGGGGGCTTTGTGCCCTGGCCACCCCGAGTGCATTTTCTTATGGATGCTTTTGGGGGGCGTCCTCCCATTAGCCCTAGCATTCAGCCCCTAGCTTGCTGTCCCTGCTCCCGGATGTGTAGGAAGGCCAGATGTTTTTGAGGACGGGGACAAGGGGCTCAGGGACAAGCCTCTGCTCCTTCACGGTCCACCCTGTCTTCTAGCCTGAGGAGCTCACCAATGCCCTGGAAATCAGCAACATCGTCTTCACCAGCCTTTTTGCCCTGGAGATGCTGCTGAAGCTGCTAGTATATGGCCCCTTTGGCTACATTAAGAACCCCTACAACATCTTTGACGGAGTCATTGTTGTCATCAGGTATGACTGCCCCTCTGCTCCCTCTTGCCTGAGGAATGCCCTTAGGGTAGCTTGGGGTGAGGAGCCACACACCCTGTTCCTCTGGGCCTGGAATCAGGCCCCACTGACCCAGAGGCCCCCTGCTCCCCTAGCTGGGGATGCTCTGTGCCCCTCGCAGCGCATACCACACTCTCTCTCAGCCCTCCCTTGCTCCGCACAGAATGTGGTCTTCCATCTGCTTTGGCCAGGCTCCTCTGAAATCTCTGCTCTCATTTCCACTCCTTGTCCTTGACCCCATGCAGGTCTGGGGTGGGCAAAGATTGGGGAGTTGGCTTTGGAGCAGAGTTGGAGGAGGTGTAAGGCCCAGCCAGCTGTCCCTGCTTACAAAGTGCTTGGAGACTGTCGCACACGCTGGCAACTTGCTTTAGGGTTTCCAAGACCTTGGGAAAGTGTTCCACTGTTCCCCCCTGCCTCAGGCCCTGGGCCAGAAGAACTGCTTTATTGCTTTTTGGAATTGGCTTTAGATTTCATTAGAAGAGAACAAAGCAAACACTCCATAACCTGAGGCTGTTGCTTTGGCTGAAGGAGGGAGAGGACTGGCCCGGAGGGGAGAGCAGGAGGGAGGGAGCTGTCACCCTGACGCTTGCCTCTTGGAGCTCCCGCCTAGAGACCCAAGTTTCCCTCAGAGCCCACTTTCTCAGTGCTGGCCAGGCCAGGCCCTCAGGTGCTTCTGCGCCCTCCCAGTAGGTGGGGTGGGGGGGAAGGTGAGCATGCAGAGGCCTCAGGCTCAGGCTCTGGCTCCTGCCCCACCCCCCGCCCCTTGCAGCGTGTGGGAGATCGTGGGCCAGCAGGGGGGCGGCCTGTCGGTGCTGCGGACCTTCCGCCTGATGCGGGTGCTGAAGCTGGTGCGCTTCTTGCCGGCGCTGCAGCGGCAGCTCGTGGTGCTCATGAAGACCATGGACAACGTGGCCACCTTCTGCATGCTGCTTATGCTCTTCATCTTCATCTTCAGGTGAGGGCAGGTGCGGCATCCGTGCCAGCGGGGTGAGGGCCTGAGGGGCAGGGGTTTCTGGGGCCCTGACCCCCATCCCGCGGCTCCTGTCTTCAGCATCCTGGGTATGCATCTCTTCGGCTGCAAATTTGCATCTGAGCGGGATGGGGACACGCTGCCGGACCGGAAGAATTTCGACTCCCTGCTCTGGGCCATCGTCACTGTCTTTCAGGTGCAAGGGCAACAGGAGAGGGTGGGCAGGGCGGTGGGGGTGCCCCGGTAAAGGCCCTGACTCCCTTCCTCGGCCCACAGATCCTGACTCAGGAGGACTGGAACAAGGTGCTCTACAATGGAATGGCCTCCACGTCATCCTGGGCTGCCCTTTACTTCATCGCCCTCATGACCTTTGGCAACTATGTGCTCTTCAACCTGCTCGTTGCCATTCTAGTGGAGGGCTTCCAAACGGAGGTAACCCCCTGCCTGCAGCAGTCCACTTCCAGGAGGAACTGGCTGCACTGCTGGAGTGGCGGTGTCCTGGGAGGTTCTGCAGGAAGTGCCCTTCAGACAGGCTGGGGGACTAGGACTGGGGGGTTCTGAGTTTCAGGCAGCCCCTTGGCACTTGAGAGACAGGGTGGTTGTTGGCGGGAGTATCCCTGGATCCAAGGTGAGCTACTGAGTGGGCTTCCCCGACAAAGTCAGCTACACTCTACCCCAGGGAGCTGGACAAGATGAGTGTTGGCACACGGACAGCTGGATCCCTGAGCACAGGTGTGCTTGGGGACATCTGGAAGGAACCCATCTGAGTTGAAGGGTGGGGGAAGTTTGCATGCAAATCATCTGCGCTTTGGCTGAGCTGGTGAAGATGGCACCAGCGCCCGGGCAGAACTGAGCTGCCCTGGTTGAGAAATGAGCCCAATTAGCTGCGGGCATGGCAGAGATGAGCGTCCTATTTCCAGCCCAGGCGCCATCACTTTCGTCATAGGCAGCATCATCAATTAATATTGATTTACATTGATCCCACCCTCGCCCTGCCAGGATGCAGTCTCCGCCTGAAGGGCTGCATACCATTCTGCTCCCTCAGCTCAGCCGCTCTTCCTACCCGAGTCCCAGGCCCAGCCCAGCTTCCCAGCACCTTGCACAGGGCAGGTCGACTCAACCTAGAAATGCTCCAGGTTGGGTGTGGAGAAGCTCTTGGTCCATTTCTCTCCGGGTGACCCGGATGGAAGCTCCCGCTGCGGCCTGGTCTATAAATATCCAGCACACGGTGGAAAAACAAAAGTCTATTTTCTGACTCCTTCCCAGCCTTGCGAGGGAGGGCTGTTCCCTGTGGGCTGGGCTGGATGCAGGTGTGGGTATGCCTCTCCCATGCCGGCGTCCTCGCGTTGGAGTTCCATAGTTAACCGTTGTTGCATTTCCTCCCCACCCTTGGTGATGCCTGGGCCTCTTGATGGGAAGGAGGGACATTGGTACTCTCCCTTGGATGGGACCTTTATTAACCCTCTGTGGCCTAAAGGGTTAAGGATGTCAGTGTGTTCCATATGAGTCAAGGTCTACATGGAGACCCACCGCTTGGCCACTGCTTTTGGCCTGTGGGTGGAGGAGCTGAGTGGGGACAGTGGTCCTTCAGTGTCTTCCAAACCACAGCTCCTGACAGCTAAGATTCCCTCAGAAAAATTCCTGTGGAACTCTATGGAAATAGAAAACATCCCAAGCCTATTTCCCTCCTTCAAGTTGCCATTCAGCCGTCTTGGCAGTCCTGGAGATGCCTGGTACAGGCACCCCTCCCCATCCCTAGTCCTTCCAGCAGACACCTTGTTAAACTGAGAGCTGTGGAACTGGCCTGGTTGCTAGGCAGCAACAAAGTCTGCGTGTGGGAATGGAGAGCAGTCTGGCCTTTGGGCCTGGCCTAGTCACTCTGGCCCTCCTGGGGGCTTGTGGCTGTCCCAGCATGAGAGTTTCCCCAGGGTCTGGGGCCATACCCTCCTCAACAAGTGCCTAGGAGAGGGTCTCACTCAGGGTGTGATGCTTTGGGTCTGGGGTGGGATGGAGAAAGGATTTCAAGATCAACCTCTTCGTGGGGGTGGGCAGCAGCATGGCCCTGAAATGCCCATGTGAGGAGCTAAGTCAGCTACTCACTATCTATCCTATAAACCCCTGGGTCGGTGCGGAGGTTGGTCACTCAATGCCAGTGACCTGGACACCTGCAGAGACACCTGCCCTCAACTGCATGGAATTTTCAGAGGCACACTTGTGGCTCTGAGGGCGCCCCAAAATCTGGCAGAAGAGGTTGGCTTTTGCTATTGCAATGACCGGCTTTTTTACCAAGGAGGCAACCTACCTCAGTGGAGGCAGTGGCCACCCCCATTTTGTTGGCCGTCATCAGCAAGAGGCCTCAAGGGTCACCCCTTGCTGGGCTTGCCACCCTGCCAAGATGTAGGAGAAAGTAGCCTAGGAGTCTGAGCCAGCTGGGTTGTTGACTTTCCAACTTGCAGGGGGCAGCGCCCTGAATCCCTGAGTATTTATCATCTGCACACTTAATTGAATGAACAGACAGCAGGCCCTGTGTGAGGCCATTAATTGATATCAAACAACCTCGTAGCCATCATCCTAGTGTTGTCTGCCACGTGCCCTCTCAGCAGGAGCATGCTGATGTGGAGGGCAGAGTTACAGTTAGGAGGCCTGTCCTTGCGCCTGGTCTTTGGGCTCCTCCCTCACCTCTGCATTCCATCCACTCCTCCTTCCCACCCTCCATGCCTGCTGCTTCAGAGCCAGTGAGAGGTGAGCTGGAGACTCAGGTACAAGGCCCAGATGCATCTCTTATTCTCTGTATCACATGGGGCAGATTTTTTTGACTTCTCCAAACCTCAGATGCTTCCTGTGAGATGGTGCTAGCTGTACCTCCTCACCTGGGTAAGCTAGTGTTAATGGAGCAGTTTCGTGATGCCTGGCACACCCCCAGTGAATGGTAGCTGTTATCATTAGGGTTACTGGGGGCTCAGTCTCTTTCCCTTTCCTTGTTCCCATCTCTGTGGCCTCTGCCCTCACCCTTCAGATTCATTCTGGCTCCAGGGCCTGTGGTTGAATCCTGGAAGACCCTTCTGTCCCCTTTCTTCTCCTCTCTTGCCCCATGTCTCATTTCCCCCACTGCTGGGTTTGCACCCATCCGTTTCCTCCTCCTCTTTCAACATTGCTGCTGTTTGAAAGCCGGGCGCCTGTGACCAGTGCCCGTCCCCTGCCTCCCCTCTCCCTGTAGGAAATCAGCAAACGGGAAGATGCGAGTGGACAGTTAAGCTGTATTCAGCTGCCTGTCGACTCCCAGGGGGTAGGTATGCGATCATGAGTCGGCATGCCCCCGGTGCCCTGTGCCCCCCACTCTGCCTCCGTGTCTGTGCTTGTGTTCACGCTCAGCTGCTGTGCAACCTGTGGTGGCTGTGGTGGTCCTTGGTGTCGTGAGGTTTGCTTTGATTTTAAGTCCCTTCCCCCTTGAGGACACTGAGGGGAGGGCCTCCTTGCCTCTGCCCTGTTCACCAGCAAAGGGCACAATCCATCCCGTCAGACCAGTGGAGAAGGAAGGGACTTAGAATCCTCTGTGTGCACGTGCGTGGTGCACCGCGTGTGCGTGCCTCTGCCATGGTCCCCGAAGAGTCTGAGTCGTCGGGCCTCGGTGGAGTCAGGATCTCTGCCGTAGACCGAGCGCCCCCATCTCTCTCCTCCTCCTTGCCTTAAGCTCCTGTTGGAGACCCCACAAGTTGCCGCATCTTAGGAGAAGTCTTTGGAGGATGGGGGGGGGGGGGCGGTGAATGTGCCTCTTGCCAGAATGTACCAGGATTTTCAATCGACTTCTGTGTCTCTGGCCCCGTGGCCGCCCGGGAGGGCCGGCAGGTGCTCAGGGGCACCTCCTCCTCTGGCCACACTGAGCCTGTGCTCTGCTGTCTCCTGCGCTGGCACCAGAATTCGGGGCAAAGCCAGGGTTCCCATGGGACTCCACGGTACTGTGCATGCTGAGCAGCCCCCTGGAGATCCCACTTGATAATTAAAGGCCTCGTTAGGGATGTAAACTGAGTTAATGAAAATGATCCCCTGAGATGCCAATTACGCAATATTTATGTCCTTATCAAAAGTAGCAATCAAGTATTTCTTAATAACTTCTTAAGGAGAAGTGTGTAATTACTGGGGAACCTACTGACCTGCTAAGGAGGAAGAAAAAAACTGTCCCAGAGACAGGAAGAGAGGTAAAAATGGGGCCAGGGTAAGAGGTGGGTCTTTGGGAAGAAGGAGGAAAGAAGTAGAGAACATCCCTTGGGCTGAACGGCTCTGTCTGGGGTCCTTCGATTTCTCTCTGGGGTCCTCGGGTCTGAGGCTCAGGGGAGGGCAGTCATGGAGGGAAAGCAGAGGGCGCAGTGGCCTTTGGAATTGAGGCTCTTGTGACCACTTCACTCAGGCCCCCAGCTCCCTCTGACCTGTGCCACCCACCCGCTGGACTATCCCCTGTCCCCTCGGCCCTTCTTGAGCCAGTCCGAGCCAGGAGAGCTGTGCTGTGAGTTCTGGAGACAGCCCAGCCTTCTCTGGGGTGACAGGGGCCCTTGGGAGGCCTAGGCCCCGTGCCTGGGGGGTCTGGTCTGAGCCAGTGCATGCCTCGTGCCGTGGTGGCTGGTTCCTTGTGGCCTCTCTGTGGTGTGTGTGTGTGAAGACAGGGAGACCTTGGTCCATCCCACTAACCGCTTCCGGGCCAGGTTCCTAATAGCCCGCTGCTCTCCCACCCTAGGGAGATACCACCAAGTCGGAGTCGGAGCCTGATTTCTTCTCGCCCAGCCTGGATGGTGATGGGGACAGGAAGAAGCGCTTGGCCTGTGAGTATCTCTCTGCAGGTACAGGCCCTGGTTCTTGGCCAGCCTTGAGTGGACTCAGGGTCTCACCCTCTCTCCCCTGCAGTGGTGTCTCTGGGAGAGCACCCGGAGCTGCGGAGGAGCTTGTTACCACCGCTCATCATCCACACGGCTGCCACGCCCATGTCATTGCCCAAAAGCTCCAGCAGCGGCCTGGCCGAGGTTCTGGGCCCTCCCTCCCGCCGCACCAGCAGCAGTGGGTCGGCTGAGCCAGGAGCACCCCACGAGATGAAGTCACCGGTAGGGGGTGCAGTGGGAGTTGTACAGGGGTCAGGAGGGAAAAGAGGTGGAGCTGGCGGGCCCAGGGGGACAGCCTCTGAACCACGGGCTAGACGAGGCCCGGGGTGTTAGTAGGGCTGGACATCTAGGCGGACGCCAGAGCCCTGACCTTGAGGACCAAGGAGCGGTGTTCTAGTTCTACTTCTGTTCCCCAAGTGTCCTTGGGGATAAGACTCAGCCTCTGAGACTCCTCTGTAAAATGGGACGTCCTTACCTCTCTAAGTCCCTAGGGTCACAAAGAGTCGGACATGACTGCAGCCACTTAGCATAGCAGAGGATAGCATACCTCCTTAAGACCTCATCTTAATAACCGCAAAGCCCATCCAGATACTGATTCTGTGCCAGACACTGTTCTAGACATTGCTTATAAGTGTTCTATTAATAAAAGCATGTAATCCTCACAGCAACCCTCTGCTAGGTACCAATATTAGCCCCATTTTACAGATGGGGACCTGAGTCTCAGATTACCAGGGTGAACTGTGGGGAGAGCCACACTGAGCAGAGGACAGAGCCACCATTTCAGTCCGGGTGGTCGGTGTCAGGGCCCAAGCTGTTACTGTGATTTTATCCTGCCATGCGACTAAACGAGGGATAGGTGCTAAGGTCATGTCTCTTTCACAGATGAGCAACTGAGGCACAGAAAGGTTTAGTGACTTGCCTAAGGTCACACAGCTGGTGTGAATCCCGGCATCCAGGTCTGGGGCCCCTGCTCACACTTCTATAGCGATGTGATGCCAAGAGGCTCACAGGAGCCAGGATGAATGTGAGGGGGTGTGGGGCCATGAAGCTGTGGCTCAGACCAATCTCTCGTCTGTTCACTCCTCAGCCAAGTGTCCGCAGTTCCCCACACAGTCCCTGGAGTGCAGCAAGCAGCTGGACGAGCAGGCGCTCCAGCAGGAACAGCCTGGGCCGTGCCCCCAGCCTGAAGCGAAGGAGCCCAAGTGGGGAGCGGAGGTCCTTGTTGTCGGGTGAGGGCCGGGAGAGCCAGGATGAGGAGGAGAGCTCGGAAGAGGAGCGCACTAGCCCAGTGGGCAGTGACCGCCGCCACAGGGGCTCCCTGGAGAGGGAAGCTAAGAGCTCCTTTGACCTACCGGACACACTGCAGGTTCCCGGGCTGTACCGCACAGCCAGCGGCCGCAGCTCAGCCTCTGAGCACCAGGACTGCAACGGCAATTCGGCCCTGGGACGCCTGAGTCAGGCTGTGCGGCCCGATGACCCCCCACTGGATGGAGACGATGGTGATGACGAGGGCAACTTGGTGAGGCCCCTGTGGGCACAGTGACCTCTCACCCCTGACTTTGAGTGAGGGGAGCTGTGCCTGACCTGGTGCAGGACTGGACAGCTCCCTCCCAGTTGTTTGGCATTCAGGCAGTTACCATCACGCTCAAGGGATCTCAAGGGGTATCCGCTCTGAAGCCAAGCTCCAAACAGCCCCTTTGTCCCTCCGCCCACCCCACCAAGCCCCAGATCCTCATCATGCCTGGGGCTGCAGCTCTGCGTCCTTGTTGGATAAGAATGACTTCAGGCAGATGTGTATGAATCTTTCATGGCCCTCCCCCGTGACTCAGAAAGACCCATCACTCATCTCTCCAAACTGATGCCCTCCTCTGTCCCCTCTCTTATATCGACCTCATCACAAGCCTTGATTTCACACCACTTTTATCCATTCACCTTTTCCCCAGCCCTCTCACCACCACCTTTAACCCTGGGGATGGGGCTCAGGGACCTGGGACCTCAGGGTTAGCACATGAGAAGGGGCGAGCGTCTCCTCATCCCAGGTGTGTCTTTGAACAGACAGCTGTGATGGGGACAATGTTTGATAATTCCAAGCCCAGTGGGGAGGGAAGGAGGGAAGGCAGGAAGGGGGCTGGGCCGGAGTGGAGAGAGCAGACTAGGAGTGAGGGCCACGGAGCTACTGAGGAGTGAGGGATCAGGACCTTGGAGACCTGGCTCTGCTCACTCCCCGGGCCATCCTTCTACAGAGCAAAGCAGAACGGATAAGGGCGTGGGTCCGCACCCGGCTCCCTGCCTGCTGCCTGGAGCGAGACTCTTGGTCTGCCTACATCTTCCCTCCTCAGTCAAGGTCAGCACCCCGATCTCTCCTTCTCATGGGTAATTCTCCTGTGACTCTGTCCCAGGGATGCTAGAAGTGTCCCTTGACATGGGGGTGGGTGAGAGCAGGGCCTCGGGCCGGGAGGGCCCAGGATGGGTAGGGGCTGGGCAGTGCCCCTCACTGCCATCCCGCTTTACCCCCACTCAGCCTTTGCCTCTGTCTTGGAGCAGGTTCCGCCTCCTGTGTCACCGAATCATCACCCACAAGATGTTCGACCACGTGGTCCTCGTCATCATCTTCCTGAACTGTATCACCATCGCCATGGAGCGCCCCAAGATCGACCCCCACAGTGCTGTGAGTCACTGGGGCTGGCGGCAGTTGCTGAGTGCCTGCTTGGTGCCCTGTCCTCCCGGGTTAGAGGATTCGTACCCATGCAGCGAGCCAGGCAGGCAGGGAGGCCCAGAGAGACGCGGAAGCAAGGAGCCAGGAATCTCCCTGATTCTGACCCTTGCAACTGGTACCCCAGGATGCCTCCTGTAGCCTCACCTGTTTCCCTGCTGTGAAAAAGCAGCCAGCTGGGGGGCTTGCTCCTAGCCTGGGCAAAAGTAAGCTTTGTTGCCGCTGCTGTTTGCCTTCTTGTGCGCCAGGGCTCGTGAGGCCTGTATGTGAGTCAGTGAGTACTGCAGTGATGCCAACAGTGAGCCTGGCCCTAGCTGGTCTGAGTGGTCAAGGGTCTCCTTCTCACCAGGACCTGTGCACTGACGGGGAGGCACCCTGCCCAGCCCGCCCCGTGGGTGGTGCCCCAGAGGGGAGGGAAGCTGTCCGTTGCTCCTCTGGGTCTTGCCAGGTTACAAACAAGTAGCATTTTAGGGGCCTTCTGGGGAGCATTGGTCACTTATGCTTGGCTTTGCACCTGCCAGGCCTCCTCAGGAGAGGAGAGGCCATGGGTCAGAGTGTGTGGACACACTCCTTCAGGCCTGGCTTCTTTAGGATGGGCCTGGCTAGTCCTGGGAGCTCTCTCCCCCGGCTGGCATCACAGCCTGTCCCCCTCAGCAATGACATGAGGCCTAGAAAGGTGGGGGGCTCTGTTTCCCCCTCATGACATCTTGGACCACCAACTTGGAGGTAGACCCTGTCCTCCTTGTGGCCTCCCACACCATTGCTCGGATTTCAACGTTATAGAGCTTCTGTTTTCCATTAGGGTGGGCTCCAGCCAGGTCGGTGGGAAGGGGTGATGGTGGCAGAGGGAAATGGGCAATGGAGGGGCCAGCCTGGGAATAGGTGAGAGCCTGTATGCATGCAGTAAGGGTGGCCAGCCACATAGACCCCCTCGTCTGCCTCCTGCCTCAGAGCTCGCCGTGGCGGGTCTCTCCCCCACCCTCCCACTCAGCCCCTGCATCTCCAGCTCCATCACATGCTTCTCCCTCTCCCCCTTTCCCTGTTTCTCACTCCCTCTGACACACTTTACCCGCTGCCTCTCCAGCTCTCTACACCCCTCTCTTGGCCACACAACGATGGAATCAGCTCACAGATATCAGGGGATTGGGCCGCCTTCTTTCCTGCCCAGCCTCCTGCTATGCTTGGCATAAATGTGGTGCCTGGGGATGCACAGCCTGTACTCAGGCCCCCATCTTGCCCTGCGGCTCCATTTCTGGGGCACACAGCAGGAGAGCAAGTACGTGGAGCAGGGACGAGTAGGATGGAGCATCGAGAGATCAAGCTAAACGCTGCTCCAGTTTTAAGAAAGGAACCAGTGAATAGGGCCTGAGCGCTGGGGCTCAGATGACAGCACTGTGGTGGGAATCACTTTCCCTCAAGGCAGCTCCAGGAGGCAGGGGGCAGGAGTGGGACTGTGCTCAGAGCTCTGAGCGAGTCAAGGGGCTTGACGCTGGCTCCGTGTGTGTGTGTGTGTGTGTGTGTGTGTGTGTGTGTGTTTGAGGGACAATAGGAGAGGAGGGAGGAGACTGCATGTTGAGGAGAGTGTGGGGTGGTTGTTCCGAGTTAAACACTGAAGGCAGCTCCTGGCTTCTGCGCGCAGAGCAGACCTGGCCCACAGAGGGGGTCCCGCTGGCAATACCTGCCTGCTCTCTTTTACAGGAACGAATTTTCCTGACCCTCTCCAATTACATCTTCACCGCAGTCTTTCTGGCTGAGATGACAGTGAAGGTGATGTTGGGGGGGGCGGGGGGCGGTCAGCATTGGATGGAAGCCATCTGGTTTCCGGCTGTTGGGGGGAGGGCAGGGGAGAGGCTGGGCCACCGAGGGGGCAAGGCTGGGGACTGACTGCAGGGAGGAGGCAGTGTTGGTGACGCAGGGGCATCCCCAGGTGGTGGCACTGGGCTGGTGCTTTGGGGAGCAGGCCTACCTGCGTAGCAGCTGGAATGTGCTGGACGGGCTGCTGGTGCTCATCTCCATCATCGACATCCTGGTGTCCATGGTCTCCGACAGCGGCACCAAGATCCTGGGCATGCTGAGGGTGCTGCGGCTGCTGCGGACCCTGCGCCCCCTCAGGTGCAGGCACACCCTCATGGCCAGCACCCCATCTGCCCCTGCTTCCGGCCTGTGACTCCACCGGGAACCCTGCCTCCCACTCCCGGCATCACTTCTCACTTGGTTTAGCTGTGGCCCCGGTGTTCTCCCTCCACAGGCATCCCACTCAGGGACCCCCTCACGTGACGCACTCCGACAGGGCACGCCATACAGGGGCCCCTAGGCAGGGCCTCATGCCCTTCAGCTGCAGCTCTCCCTGTGTGGAACCCTCAGGGGCGAAACTTGAGTTTCCCTGTGAAGTGACAGACTGTTTCCTGCGTCCGCGCTTTCTCCCCCATCCCAGGGACTACCCACCAGGAACCACTTCTAGCAATGGGTCTGCACTGTTAGGAGACCCTCCCCAATCAGACAGTCACCCTGAACCCCAGCTGAGAGTCAGAAGTTGCCGTGGGTGGGGACATGGATGAGGCAGATATTGACTGACCAGTGAGGTTTTCCTGGCTGCCCTCTACATGCTCCACGCAAGTTTATCTCCCCATCCCCACAACATTCTGCATCCCTGGGTTGAGTCATCACCCAGACTCCATCCTAGAGCTCTAGGTGTGGGGGTGGGTGGGAGTCTCTGCACAGTGAGCCCAGAAAGCCAACCTCTTCCCTCCACTAGAGCCCAGGATGGGGACCAGTGAGCCAAGATGGGAGGGGGTGGCAAGCAGGCCAAGGGAATGTCTGAGCCGGGAACCCCTCTTACCCGCCTCCCTTTCTCCCCAGGGTAATCAGCCGGGCACAGGGGCTGAAGCTGGTGGTGGAAACGCTGATGTCCTCGCTGAAGCCCATTGGCAACATTGTGGTCATCTGTTGTGCCTTTTTCATCATATTTGGCATCCTGGGGGTGCAGGTGTGTGGGGGTCCAGAGCCAGCTATCAGCAGAGACCTGAGCAGTGGCCTTCCTCTTGGCCTGGATGCTGTGGCTCCAGGAGCTGCTGCCACCTTTATCCTAGAAAAGCCTTGAAGCCAAAGGCCCTCGGGCTCCTTCGCCTCCTGGGCATTTTGCAGAAAACTGGGAGCCGGGAAGAGGCCAGCAAGGGGAGAGGGCCTCGAGGGGCTTCTGACCAGTGCCGCAAAGGCTGCCGTTCTGCCCCCTCATGCACTGCTCTGAGTGCAGACGCTGGCCTTGGCCTGCAGTCTGCTCAGGGGTCCCCTCCCTTCCTTCCCTACTGGAGCCAGTGGGCTGCAGGCCAGGCCTGGGGATCCAGGGCTCAGACAGCTGGGCCAGGTTAGCAGTGAGCTGGCAGGCAGGCTGGTGCAGACCCCAGACGAGGCAGTAAGTGGGGGCTGCTGGGGAAACTTGGCCTCTGGCCCAGGGAGGGAACTTGGCTTTGGAGGAAAAAGAAAGGGAGCTGCCTGCAGGATTTAGCAGGCACCTCTAGGGGCCAGGGGAGCTCATTCATCCCTCTCCTCTAGAGTACCCCTCCTCGCTCCAGGCTCCAGACATTTCAGCTGTAGCATAGACGGCTGGCTGTTGGGCCAGAGGGAGCTTCTGGTTGGCTGCCCGCCTCCCTATCCCCTCCTTTGGCTTCCTGGGGTCTCCACTCTGCCTTGGGCAAGGGAGGTATTCTTGGGTTTCCTCAAATTCTCTGGCTCCAGAGACCAGGCCAGAATACATTTGCTAAGACTGTGTGGTGTCTCTCTGCACACGCGGTGCCCCTTCCACTTCTTACTTCTGGCCTACTTAGGCCCCTGGTCCTCCTGTCCCTCAGTCCCTTCCCCACAGTCATAGCTGGTCCGTTCTAGAGTGAGGGTGAGCTTTCCAGTCAAAAGGACCTGAGCCTGAGCCCCCTTTTCGCCACCTTCTTGTTGTATAAACTTAGTGAGTGAATTTGCTTCTCTGAGCCTCAGTTTTCCTCATCTGTTGAGTGGAATCCATATACCTTGCCCGCCCCCACCTCTAAACCAGATCTCTTGGCCCTCCTGCAGTGTGTCAGATTCAGTGGGTCTGGGCTGGTCCTGAGAATTTGTATTTCCAGCACGTTCCTGAATGATGCTGATGCTGCTGTCCAGGGACCCCACTTGGAGAATCACTGGCCTCCCTCTTCGTAGGAAATGAATGACTGTCCCCCTCCTTCCACCCTTTCCCAGTCCCCTCCCCTAGGACCTTTCCTTCCTCTCCAGGGACTCTGCTCCGAGGAGCCTGGAGGAAGGGGTGCCTACAGGGGAGGTTACTGTCAGTGTGTCTCTGACTTGACCGAGCACCTGGCCCTCACCGAGGGTGCACCTGGAGCTCTTAGGCCCCAGGGCTGGTCTGGGCTTCCTGTGCTCACAGCTCACTTCTTTCTGTGTCTCTGGTTATGTGTGTGTTCAGCTCTTCAAAGGGAAGTTCTTTGTGTGCCAGGGCGAGGACACCAGGAACATCACTAACAAGTCTGACTGTGCTGAGGCCAGTTACCGGTGGGTCCGGCATAAATACAACTTTGACAACCTCGGCCAGGTGAGTCCCAGGCTCTAAGGTGGAGGTGGGAGAGGGGGCAGGAGTCTGGGGAGGATGCAAGTCCATGCTTAATGATGCATGCGGGGCAGTTCGCTCACCTCTGTTTCATCATTAGTGAATGGGTCCTAGTGGGATCTCCATGCAGTGAGATGGTGCATTTCTTTAGCACGGTACAAGGTGCAGGTGTATTGTCAAGATGATTCTTTTTCTCATTCCACATTCATAGAAACAGAAATGTAGAAAATGAAATAGCTCGCTCAGTTTTGCTGGTGTATTTCCCTGCCCCACTCTGGGTTTGGTGTCTGGATTTCCAGAACTCTGGGGCCTGTTGCTCTACCTGGCTGAGGTCATCTCCCATGGTTCTTCTGGCTTCATAGCAGCCATATGGAGCCTTGGGGCATAGAACTCTCATGGAGCCTGGAGTGTGACTCCGGGCTAGCCTCTGAAGGCCTAGGGTCCCTCGAGCTATTGCCAGGAGGTGCTTTGGGGGTCACTGGTGGGTGTCTTGGCTATACATCCTAGGTTTCAAATGGTCCTTTCCTCCCCTTCCCCCCAGGCCCTAATGTCCCTGTTCGTGCTGGCCTCTAAGGATGGCTGGGTGGATATCATGTATGATGGGCTGGATGCTGTCGGTGTGGACCAGCAGGTAGGGCTGAGGTGGGCAGTATCCATCTTTGGACTCAGGTCACTCACGATGGGCCAGCTCCAGGTGTGATGCATGCAGGCAGTGGATAGAAAGACAGCAAAGCAGGTTGGCAAAATGCCATCCGAAAGGTATTACATCTTAATATCAGAGGCTGTAACTGGTGGCCTGAGGACAAATGTGGGCTTGCTTTATTGGCTTGCAACATATTTAAAATTTTAAATTAGTGATAAAAAATTAAACAGTTTCCCTGGTAGCTTATATGGTGAAGGATCTGCCCACCATGCGAGAGACCCAGGTTTAATCCCTAGGTTGGGAAGATCCCCTGGAGAAGGGCATGGCAACCTACTCCAGTATTCTTGCCTAGAGAATTCCATGGACAGAGGAACCTGGCGGGCTACAGTCCATGGAGTCACAAAGAGTCGGACATGGCTGAGTGACTAACACTGCCACTAAACAATTAAAAGTTGACAAGTTTCACATGAAAAATCCAGATTTGGGTCTGCTTGAGTCCAAAGATCTGGAAACACTGGACTTGCATTCCCTAAGGGCAGGAGTCAACTGAAACAAAGAAGCAACTCCCCCATTTTGGATAAAACATCCACTGTCTTCTTTGCCACAGTCCCCAAACCTCTCTACCGGCTAACACCAAGTGCGCACCATTCATTGACCTCACCTGATGGATCTGTGTATAACTGAGTATGCAGGCCCTGTCTTAAGGAACCCAGCTGGGGGGCAGCACCTGTGACAGTTATCCTCAGGCTAATGTCTTCACTTGTCCTGCCTGCTCCCCACCAGCCCATCATGAACCACAACCCCTGGATGCTGCTGTACTTCATCTCGTTCCTGCTCATTGTGGCCTTCTTTGTCCTGAACATGTTCGTTGGCGTGGTGGTAGAGAACTTCCACAAGTGTCGGCAGCACCAGGAGGAAGAGGAGGCCCGGCGGCGGGAGGAGAAGCGTCTACGGAGACTGGAGAAAAAGAGAAGGAGTAAGGAGAAGCAGATGGCTGGTCGGTAGTCTTTCCACATCTCTCTGAGTCATACTTGACCTTGGCCTTGCGACTGTAGGGGGCCAGGGGCTGGGGCTGGGGCAGGGAGAAGATGCTCCCACCCCCTCCTCACCTCCTTCCCCTCAAGAGCATGTCAGCCTTTAGAGCCTGCATGAAGCAGACCAGTTCAGCCCTGTGGGGTAAGGGAGCTCCCCTCTGAAGACCTCCCGGTCTCAGCATCGTGCTCCCCAGATGATGCCAGTGGGAGCTGATGCACAGTCCCTCCCAGCCTGACTCTGAGAGGAGCGTCATGGGAAGAAAACCCCGTTTCATTGCCCTGTGCCGGTATCCAGGGATCCTGACCTTGGCACTTGGCACCTTACCCACCCCACGGTTGGTGAGCAAACATCTTCAACCTGTGGCTGCCCGGTGTCTGTAGCTGATGGGCAAGGCCTTGGCAGACTGTGCAGATGGACCGTGGCGTGCAAACCCCAGACCGCTCCTTTCTCCCTGTTTCCAGCAAAACTCCCTGGCTTCCCAACTGTCATTTTTTTCTTTTTTTTTGCTAAGCTGTTCAAAAATACACACCCAGCTCAGGGAGGGTCTGAGGTCACAGGAACTCTAAACTCATGACGCTCTGGCCTTAGACCCTTTAGCCCTTCATCTACGATCTCCAACACCTCTTGCCATTGACCGGGTGAGGCCCCTACCCCAGGCCTCCTCACACTCCTACTATGGGTGGCCGAGACTAAGCGAAAGACTGCAGATTCCAGGACACGAGGCGTGAGTGCGGGTCCTGTTGTGTCCCCATGTGTCTCCAGGCGTGTCTGCACTTGAGTCACCTCCCAATCTCAGGGCTCCTGCCTGTCTGTCTCGTACTCAACAATCAATCAGTGTAACTCTCTTTCAGTCGCCCACGTCTCTCTAAGTGTCTTTATGTGTGGGTTTTCCCAAGCCTTTGTATGTCTGTCTCTGTTTCGTCTGCGGGTTTGCCCTCTTCTCTCCACCCTTTCACAAGCCGTCTTCCTTACGCTGATAAGATGTACGTGGTGCTCCGCGTTTTCCCTTTGGTTTGTTACAATGTGAGCACTATCAAGCAGGTGGAGGGCTGCGGTGCCCCCAGCCCCTGGCTCTAGGGCATCTGGAGCCAGGGGAGGGCTGTTGGGGGCTGTGAAATGGAAGCGGGCGGGACAGAGCGCATGCTCCCTGTGAGAGGGGTTGCTCCAGGGTTAGGACACTGACCTCTAGGCAGCAGCTCTGGGATAGGGGTCGCATCTTTGCTCCTGGTGGACGACTGGGGCTGAGCAGGCGTACTGCCCCCAGCAGCGTGCTCCCACCCCTGCCCCGCCTGCCCCTCCTTGCAGTCTGTCTTCTCGGCAGGTCATCTGCAGATGGAACTCTTTTGGCAGGAGGTGCCTGTGGCCCTGCCTGACCAGCTGGCTCCCCTTCTGGGGTCTGCAGCCTTCTCAGGTGCAGCTGAGGCCACAGCTTGGGGAGTGGACATCTGTTCGGAGGACAGGCTTCCTCCTCTCCTCATGCCTCCAACTCCCTGCCCCTGTGACCCTGATGAGCTGGCCAAATTGCTCAGCTTCCTCAAGTGCCCTGTGTCCGAGCTTGGGGCTGGTACTTAGGACCCGCCACCCTTGCTCAGCATGCCCTATTCATAGGCAGAGTGAGGGTCACAGCCCAGGGGAAGTGAGCTGCTGAGGGGGCCCTGCCCAGCCCACCTGGTCCGGTCAGTGACCAATGTCGTGTTTCATTCTTTTAGATCTAATGCTGGACGATGTAATTGCTTCCGGCAGCTCAGCCAGCGCGGCGCCAGGTACTGCGTCTGGGGTTGTGGGTTCCAGGGTATGGCCCCGGGCGGTCAGGCCCACGTCATGTGTGCGGGCGTCCTCTTTGGTCCCTCTCCATGGCTCACTGATTCTGCCTTCTCAGGGTGAGGGGTTCTGGGTTCCGTGGCATCCCGTAGGCCTGTGCTAGGTGGACAGGAGGCGAGGGCCTTCTCCCTCCCCTCCAGCCAGCTTCTCTTGGTGGACCCTCCTTGTCTGGCCAGGCTTTTGAGGCCCTGCTCCCAGCCCTCTGCCACCTCTTCCCGTTCCGGCTCCTGCTCCTGGGTCGCACAGTTCGATTATTAGAGCTGCTAGAGCTGCAGATCTCTCCCGCCTCCTTTTGTCTGAACGGGAGACTGTGATCCAAGCAAGCAGGCTGAGAGGAGCAGAGAGGGAAAGGATTTGTTTTAAAAATGTAACAATGAATAATTGAACAGACTCATTAATAGTTAAGTAATCACAGTGGCCACATCATTGCTACAAACAGCAGGAATTGGGACTGGAAGATCTGAGTTAGCCACAAGCTTCTCCCCCAAAAGCCAAAGATTTGGGAGTGAGTTGGGTCATTTTCTTTGAGAGCTGTGTCTCTGGGAGGGCCCTCCTGGTTTTGCCTGCACCCTCCCCCACAACCCCCCAACAGTCCTCTGGCCCCTGCTCTCCCAACACGGCCCCCAGACAGCGGTTCAGAGGTTTTGAGAATCTGTGAAGTGTTGTGGGGCCTCATTACAGCCTCCGATGTCTCCACCCTGTGGTTCCCAACCTGATTGTCCCTAAGGGCCCCCCTTGTCATCTTCTACAACAGACCCCACAATGTAAAAGACCTTCTCTGAAGTTGAGAGCATGTCAGTAATGACTTTGTTTCACTGGTTTTACTAATCAAAGGCACATCTAATTGCTAATCAGGACTTATGAGCTGCAGAATCTTTCACGTTGAACAATAGCAAAGACCATTTTGCCGTTAAATTAGTCTGTGGGGTCTTAGCACAGGCATGTGTATGATTGCATTTAAGCTTTTAAAAATATTGAAAAGAACCTCAGGACCCCCATGTGACTGCCTCCTCAGGCTGTTGAGGGCTTGGGACTCCAGACTGGGAACCATGGGCTGTACCTTTCTCTACTTTCCCAAATTCCCTCAGAAGCCAGCCTCCTGCAGACACTACCCTATGGGTGCTGGGCTGCCTGATCAAAGGGGAACCCCTGAGCCGCCATTTGAGAGGTCATGCCTGGGGCCCTGGGTGGAATGATGATGTTTGGCATTGAGAGACCACCCGGGGGCTCAGGAGGCTCCAGCCGCTTTGTATCTGGATTGCCTGGGCCCACATCTCTGAACTGGGCTGTACTGTGAGTTCCTGATGTTAAGCAATGAAAGGAGGGTGAGGGGACGTGGCCTTCAGCTTCTCCCTTATGGGTTCACCTGGTCTGTACGCTGATGTGTCCACACAAACACACTCACACCAGGACACCATGGGTCTGGCCTCAGAGGCTTCTCCCCCAAGAGTCAACCATGCAGATTTCCATGGCCCCTGAGACCATCTTCTGACACACCCACTAAATGATAAGCGCTCTCTTGACTCTCATACTGCACCCCCTTCCTGGGACATTCTGCCATGCTCCTGTGGGCCCAGGCAGGTCTATACACTGGTCACAACAGTGTCTCAATACTGCACCCCCTTCTGGGGACATTCTGCCATGCTCCTGTGGGCCCAGGCAGGTATATACACTGGTCACAACAGTGTCTCACCTTTCCCGCTGGTGATGAAGACTCAGAGACCCCAAACAAGGGCTCAGACCACCCCTATGCCTCTTACGTATACCTGTTGTTCCGCGTGGTCTATACTAGAGTTTTTCAAACTTTCCTGTGCCGAAGAATCCCCCAGAGGACATAACTGAGCCCCACCTTAAAAACTCTCACAGTGGTCCAGGGTAGGACCTGAGCGTCTGCATCTCCAGTCAGCTTACAAGGCATGGCAATGCTGGTGCATCAGGGTACCCAATGGTGTGATGGGGATGAAGTCACACCCACTAGTCTGGAGTTGCTAGGAATCAAACATGTGCACCGTACTTCCCTGCCAGCACCTCTGCCACCCTGTGCTGCCCCCAGCAGGAGCAGAGTAGCCAGATCCCAGGGAAAGGCTGAAGGGAAGAGTCTGCTTATCAGGAAAAAGACCTGGTCCAGCCCAGCTTCCAGGTGGAGGGAGAAAACGGCTGCCTCCAGCACCAGATCAGCTCCCCTCGGCCTCCTGTGGCACCTGCCTCCAACTTGCCCTCTCTCCTTTCACCAGGACCCACTGATCAGGCCTGGCTGCAGCAGCTGAAGTTGGCCTCTGTCTTGGGGGCCTGTGTCCCTGGGAGTTACCCCTGCCTTCCTCCTATTCCACCGCTCCCCTCTGCAAACCTCTGCCCTGGCTGTGCCTCGGGCTCCCAGTGACCCCTACTAACTCACGGTGCCTACGGCTCTCACTCACAGCCTTGCACCCACTCCTGCGCCTCTCCTCTACCCCTGCCCCTGACTGGAGGCTGGGCAGTCCCGGGGGGTGCTCTTCTCCTCACTGTCTGACTCTGCTATTTTCTCTGCCTGAGGTAACTCATACAGGTAGGAGGCAGGGAGACAGGGCCAGGGCAGCTGAAATGCCAGTGACCACTGGTCAAGACCCCCTCCTGGGCTATAGCTGGAGCTGTCAGAGCAGCAGCAGACCCCCCAAGGCTTGCCCCGGGGGTCTCAGTTTCTTCTCTGAGCCCTGGTTCTTGCCTGTAGAACCGAGGGCCAGAGACAAAACAGGTGACATCATCCAGAGCGCAATAGTGAGAGCCTTTGGACAAACTTCGAGGGCACCCTCTGGGCCAAAACCCCAAGGCTTTGTGTCTAAACCCACCTGGCAGCTGGTGAGGGACTTTTCAGGTACTGGCTTGGTCGCTGCCTCACACATAACTTTTTGATAGGCCTCCTCTCTCTTTTTAAAACAAAGGGATTGGCCAAGGAGATGCTTATCAGGTTGGCCCTGGTGCACTTTGGACCTGGGCTCTAATGGAGGGATTTCTGGCAGCCTTGGCACCTGCTGGTCTGGGGTCAGGGCTGAGGGTGGAGGGGTTCTGTACGCACCTCAAGGGTCTGCGACTGGTCTCTGTGAACAGATGCCCTGCCTCAGTCGTCCTGCCCCACCTTCTCTCTGGGCCTCCACCCGCTCCTTGGGCTCCTAGAGCAAGGCCAGGAGGAGGTAGCAGCAGCTCCATCTGGCCTGGGGCTGCCTACACAGACAGACTGGGGTGTCAGGGTAGGGGGGACTCTCTAACCTGTCCTCTGCATGGTCTCAGCTAATAACAGGGCTAATAAGGAGCCGCTTTTTCTAACCTAATTGTATTCAAACATTTTAGTTAATTCTCCATTCATATTTTAGCATAATGGGATCGAGTGCTCTCGGCACTTATGGAGATTAATGCAGAGAAAGAGTTCCAGCTGCTAAGGCAACGCTGGGCGACTAGCGCCCTCTTGTTCTGTGGGTACTGAAGGAAGGAAGGAAGAGGCTGGCTCACTGGGTCTACCTGCTGTGATCGCATCGTTGTGTGGATGACCTGTGGCCTTATGTTGTCCCCTGTCCCTGGCCTCTTCACCCCATCTTCCTGGGGGCCCAGAGGGCCGCCTGAGCAAATAAAGTCATGGTTGGCTGGCCCATCTCTGGAAACAAAAATATGGCCTAATGCATCCGACAGTGCACCAGATCACTGGGACTTTCTGCCTCTCGGTTATCCACACCTCAAGGCTGATGCTGGAGCGCGGCAGCTGGTGAGGCTGAATGGGCAGCTCTTGGGCACTCTTCTTCCTTCGGCCTTTGGTGGGGGCCCACCCAGGCCACTCCTTGCCTCAGTTTACCTCTCTGTTTAATAGTCCTGCATGGGAAAGAACAGTTATAACCAAGCTGGCCTGAGCCAAAGCTTCCTGCAGCCCTGGCACAGTCCTCAGAGGCTACAGCCCTGGCTGGCTTCCGCCGTAGACTTCCTGAGGGGGAAGAGCTGTCTGGGACCTGAGGTTGCCCCCCAAGGCCCCCATGCGGTGCCTCTTCTTTCTTTGTGGCTGCCTCTGATGACATGTATCCCCAACTTGGTGTGGCCTTTCCTCACACCTGGAGGAAGGGCCCCCTGTAATCTCCTGCCCCCAGATTTGTTCTGCCTGCTTAGTAGGTCAACCTGATATGATAATTTTTATAACTATGTGGTTCGCTAATTACAAGAGAAATATGATGCCTCTGACAGATCTCAGACAGTGCTTCCTGCTTCCAGCCCAGCCTGCAGGGGAAGCTGCCCTGGTCCCCAGGAGCAGACTGGGCACTGCCTCATTAGAAACTGGGTGAGCCCTGTGGCCTCCCCTCTGCCCTCTCCTGAATGAGGGTTCAGGAGTCCCAGGCCCTGCCCCAACCGCGGGAGGCCCTCTGAGAGGGTCGGTGCAGTCAGCCAAGAAGACGTCCAATTTCCGATCTCCGGTTTTATCTCCAAACCCCGGCTCTGTTGTAGTCTCCTCTGCTCCCCTCAAGAGTCTAAGCTTGGTAAAGGAGTAAGAGCCTTCACCTCTCCATTGATGGTGCTTCCTCTGAAGCCAATAAGATCAGCTGTTTTCCGTCTATTGATCGGACCTCACTGCAGAACGCCAAGTCGAGGGTGCTACGAGGGGCTGCTGGATTTTGGAGGCTGCCTCGGGGAGGGGGCTCACCCGGTGTCTACTGTGGGCGGGGAGCCCCGCATGTCGTGACCCCTTCTGTGCCCACCCACAGCCAGTAGAACAAAATGCTTGAAGGGGAAACACCAAGAGAGGGGCTCCTGCCCAAAAAGAGCAGTGCGTGGAGCGCGAGGATGCTGATGACGCTGGAATGTTTCAGCTCTGGCATTAGAGGCTGGTGGCTGTCAGGGACTGTGGGTGGAGGGGGCACAGTGGGCAGGGCCCAATGGCTGCTCTGTTCTCCCTGCTGCCCCACCAGAAGCCCAGTGCAAACCCTACTACTCAGACTACTCCCGCTTCCGGCTCCTCGTCCACCACCTGTGTACCAGCCACTACCTGGATCTCTTCATCACGGGTGTCATTGGGCTGAACGTGGTCACTATGGCCATGGAGCACTACCAGCAGCCCCAGGTAGGACTGAGCGACTGGCCGTCTGGGCCCCACCTCGTCATGAGCCTGGGGGTGAAGCCGGCCCAGCCCGAGGCAGGGCGCCTCAGGCCAGTGCTTGGCCCCTACAGGGGACCCTCTTGCACCACTTGCAGGGACTTGCGAAGGTCAGTCTTGTCTTGGTCTGACAGGTGAGGACACTGAGGCTCAGAGAGGTTAGTTGACGTGACCAACTAACTGGGAAGTGAAGGACCTGGATTCTTCACCCAGCAGATACTTGTTGCCTTAAATAAATAAAGATGTTCAGTGCTCTTGACCTGTGAGGATAAAGAAGGCAGATCTGTGCCGACCCTTTTGGAATTTAGATCCTAGTCAGTATCCAGCTCCAGACCTCACCTGTGATCTTGCTACTTCTCAAATCAGCTTCCGTCATCTGCCTTCCACATCTTAGTTTTCCCATCGGTAAAATAGGGACACTGAATTGACAATGCAAAGACCCCTTTCGCTTCTAGCATTCCATGCCTTCCAGCACATTCTCATGTGATCTCTTCACCATCCCTCAAGGAGAGAGATCTTTCAACACAGAGTTGGGATCATACATGTGAATGAGAACCTGCTCTCTCCTAGAGTGGTGGCCAATGACCAGCCATCATGGTGAGAAGGGAGGGAAGTTCCCCTTAGGCTCACACTGCCTCCCGGATCTGGGAGGAATGATAGAACGATCAGGACGGGCATCTTCCCCGGGCCTTAAGAGACCTTGCGTCTTGCCCCCATCCCTGCCAGATCCTGGATGAGGCTCTGAAGATCTGCAACTATATCTTCACTGTCATCTTTGTCTTGGAGTCAGTTTTCAAACTGGTGGCCTTTGGCTTTCGACGGTTCTTCCAGGACAGGTAAAGGGGAGTGGGGGGTGAGGGATGGGGGAGTGGGCACATGTTTCCCAGGGAGATGCCCCGGGGGATCTAGTGCCTGAAGGCCTTTCTTGACTCTTCGGGTTCAGACTCCACTCCAAGACCTATGCAGGGCTGATGGCGCAGTGTGGGTGGGGGGATATCCAGGGCCTGGGAGATGGGAGGGGAGACAGGGAGCCTGCCAAGAAAGGGCCTGGGGACAGCGACAATCAGGGTGGCCTAGACTGGAGCCAGACTGCCTGGACCAGATCTGAATCCTGGCTCCACCACTTAGAAGCTGGTAACTTTGGGTAAGTTACTTAAGTCACTTAATCTCTCTCAGTTTCTTCAGCCATAGAATGGGATATAATAACTGCATCTACATCACAGAGTTGTGAAGATTTTGAGTTCCTATTTGTAAAGTCTATCAAGTAGCACTTGACACAGAGCAAATACCGTAAAAGGACTAGATAAAGAGGCAAATGAATAAAAAGGAAACGCAGAGGGCCTAGAACTAAAGTCCTAACCCTGCTGTGGTACCAACTGGCTGTGTGACCGTAGCTAAACCACGCCTTCTCTGCAGGATGGGAAGGCTGGACAGGCTGACCTCCACTCTCCTTTCTGTGGCTGAGAATGTGCCACTCATGTTGCCACAACTACCCCCTCCTCTGCAGTGCCCCCTTCAGGGAGCTGTGTCCTGGGCTTTCAGGTGGAACCAACTGGACCTGGCCATTGTGCTGCTGTCCATCATGGGCATCACACTGGAGGAGATTGAGGTCAATGCCTCGCTGCCCATCAACCCCACCATCATCCGCATCATGAGGGTGCTGCGTATTGCCCGAGGTCAGTGCCGGCTGCCTGCCCACCATGGCCACTCTTCCAGGGTGACCTGCTCCAGGGGAGACAGCAGAGGGCAGCTCTGACTGGCTAGGGAGGAGGTGGGTGTGGGTTCCATGAGCCTTCTAGCCTCTGCCAAAGGGGAAGGGTGGGGGTGAAGCCACGGCAGCTTGGCTGGCTGGGGCTGGCTGCCCCACCAGCCCCAGCCCCGGCCCTGGCCCTGGCTCCACCAGCTGTGTGGCCTGGGCCCTAGAGGGGCTAGCTCATGACATTGTCCTGTTCTGCAGTGCTAAAGCTACTGAAGATGGCTGTGGGCATGCGGGCACTGCTGGACACAGTGATGCAGGCCCTGCCCCAGGTAGCTGGGAGGTGGGAGTGGGTGGGAAGGGTCCTCTCGGGAAGGAGAGGGTGTTCTCCGAAGGGGTGGGGGAAGCTGGCTCGGAGATCTAGTGGCGCCTTCTCCATTGCTCTTCCTCTTTTCCAGGTGGGGAACTTGGGACTTCTCTTCATGTTGTTGTTTTTCATCTTTGCAGCTCTGGGCGTGGAGCTCTTTGGAGATCTGGGTGAGTTGGGGTAGGGAGGGCAGAGGAGCCAGGGTTGGGGACTCAGGGACTCCTGGGCTAACTCAAGCCTCTCTCCCCTTCCTTCCTCCTCAGAATGTGATGAGACACACCCCTGCGAGGGCCTGGGCCGGCATGCCACCTTTCGGAACTTTGGCATGGCCTTCTTGACCCTCTTCCGAGTCTCCACAGGTGACAACTGGAACGGCATCATGAAGGTGAGAGCCCCCACAGTGAGGCCCCTCCCAGGGCTGGCTCTGGCCTCAAGGAGGTGGCCCCACTTCTTGGCTCAGGTTGAACTCGATGTGAACAAAAGCATGTAACCTTCTAGCCTCCATGCTGGAACACTCCAGGACTCCCTCACCCCAGGACATCCTCTAACTCACACCTCCCAGGACAGTGGCTAATGCTCTCCTGCCCCTCGGACACCAGCTCTCCCTCCTCCTGCCCTTCCTTGTCCCCTGCCAAGCTCTGTGACACTGGAGACCTGACTTCCTGTGAAAGCTCTGTCCACCGTCTTCCCAGCCTCACCCTCCCAACCTGCCTCCCCAGGACACCCTCCGGGACTGTGACCAGGAGTCCACCTGCTACAACACGGTCATTTCCCCCATCTACTTCGTGTCCTTCGTGCTGACAGCCCAGTTTGTGCTGGTCAACGTGGTCATTGCCGTGCTGATGAAGCACCTGGAGGAGAGCAACAAGGAGGCCAAAGAGGAGGCTGAGCTGGAGGCTGAACTGGAGCTAGAGATGAAGACGCTCAGCCCACAGGCCCCCTCACCACTGGGCAGCCCCTTCCTCTGGCCTGGGGTTGAGGGCCCCGGCAGCCCTGGCAGCCCCAAACAGGGGGCCCCACATGCCACACCCCACCCTGGAACAGCCTCCCACTTCTCCCTGGAGCACCCCATGGTGAGCAGAGATCCCCCCCCTCCGCCTCTAGAGACAGGTGCTGTGGGTGCTCAGTTGGTGGGTGGCGTACAGGGAGTGGGCAGCAAGCAGACCCTAGGGCTCCTCCTGCCTCGATGTGGAGAGGTAAGCAGGCCCTAGCCTGTCCCCAGAGATGGCTGCCCACACTTGCAGCGTGGGGCCGCCCCAGCAAGCCACTGGCACACTTGCTGGCTCATCTGTCCCGGTGTCTCCAGCTTGGCTGGGACTTCCCTTCCTGGCTTTTAGGTTCAAGGTCATTTTCTGTTTCCTACCTGTTTCTCTCTTACCCTTGCCCTGATTTTGCCAAACTTCCTTCCTCCCTGACCCTCAACCTGCCTGAGGCCATCTCTCAATCTTTCTTCCTGATCTTTTCTCTCTTTCCCCTTCTCTCCCTCTGGGCGCCCCTGTTTTCCATCTCCTATCTCTCCGTCCTCCTCCCACACCTGTCTCTTGCCCACCTTCCCCACTGCCCCCTTTCTCTCTCTCTGTTGTTACTGTTAGGTGTGTGCGCGCATGTGTGTACATATATGTGACCTCCTCTTTTCTCTGTCTCTTCTCAACCCCTGCCATGACACTTCCCATCACTGCTCCTCTGACCCTCACTCCCCTGATTCTTTGGCTCCCCTTATGGGCTGGTCCTCCCCAGGACAGGCAGCTGTTTGACACCATATCCCTGCTGATCCAGGGCTCCCTGGATGGGGAGCTGAAGCTGATGGACGAGCTGGCAGGCCCAGGGGGCCAGCCCTCTGCCTTCCCTCCTGCCCGCAGCCCAGGCGGCTCCGACCCACAGGTTACTGTGTCCCTGTGCTGCGCCCCTTCCCCTGACTGTGCTGGGCTGTGCCATGCTGCGCCATGCTTCTGGGGAGGTGGGGCTCTTTCCTGCCCACTGGGTGTCTGGGGAAAGAACAGCTTTACTCCAGTTGAACTCGGCCTGGCAGGAGGTGGCCAGGGGTTCTTCAGGCTGAGATTCACCTCTGGAACACATAGTTGGAAGGCAGGGATGCCGAGACAGCACTTCTGAGGGAGAAGAACAGATGGAGGAGGGGTTTGGAGAGGGCAGTCTTAAGGAAGAGCCTGGAAGAAAAGAGGAGCAGAAGACAAGTTGTCAGTGGGTTAGCAGGCGGCCAGAGTGATGAACGAGGCCCAGGAGAGAGGTGCTCTGGGGGTGAGTGCAGGTGGCCGGGGGGCCCACTGAGGGACAGGTCTTAGGCCACAGTCTGCTTCTTTTCTGTACCCACTGCCCTCCCCACTAGTTCTGTGTGGCAGCCTTTTAAGCTATGGAAACCGCTGGGCATGGTGGATGCTATCTGTAGCCTGTGGCTTCTGACCCGGCCCTGAGAGGGGATGGAAGGCTCCAGTCAGGAGTGGGTTCAAGGACCTCGTTTGAAATAGGACTTGGCTTCTTCCCCAAGCCTTGCATCTTCCCACAGCAGCACATGCTTTTCTCCTCCAATCCCATCTCAGTGCAGTCTTCTGCTTCCTGGGGTCCTCTTCCTTCTCCTCCTGGGACCTGTCTCGCCACCTTTGACCCCCTCCACTTGGAGATGCACCCTAAAACCCTCCTCCTAAGTCACGGACTGCAGGAAAGTCCCTGGTAGACCCAGAGTGGAAGCAAGGAGACAAGTTTCAGCTGAAAGCCTAGTGTTCCATGGGCCATGATGGATGATGGGCTGGGCAACCAGGTTCCCAGTACCTGGGACACCTGTTAGCCTGATCAAAGAAATGGATGGTGATCCTTAAATAGGAAGAGACCTTGCTCTAGGGTTCCTGACCTCTTCTTGGATTCAGGCTCAGATAGACTATAGGGTCCTGAACCTGGCAGTGACCTAGAATGATCCCTGAGAGATCAAGTCCATTCTTGAGTCCTCTCATCCTGAAGGAAGGTCATGGGGAAAAGTGCTGGGGGAGAAGAAGATGTTGAGAAGGTGACCAGGCAGTCAGCTCATCTGGGAGGCATGGCCCCACTCTCCTCCAGGGTCCTGCAGGCACTGAAGCCCAGCTGCAGATCCCAGGTGAGCCAGCCAGATGGGGTACTAGCCCAACTGAGTGTGCCCAATTCAGGCCAGCGACAGGAGAGCCCTCCCAGAACCCAGGCTGGAGAGGGCAGGTGGAGGAGAGCCCAGGAGGGGAGATGCCAGAATTCGAGGGCAGGCCAAGTCCTGCCAGGCTTTTGGAAGCAGAGGGAATAGGCAGAAAGTGGCCGTCAGGCTGGCAGCTTTGTCCCCAGCACGCCCTACGCTTCTCTGTCTTGCTGGGAGCAGAGAGGCGCTTTGCGGGCCTTTCTTCTTCTTCCTTTTTTTTTTTTTCCTGGTATCTTCTTTATAAGAGTCAGAAGCCCTCCCAGCTCCCTGCTCCCTCCCTGGATGGTGGTAATGTGGGAGGGGCTGTCAAGATTCCTGCAGCATCTTTAGAAGCGTTTCCCTGTCTCCTCGCTTTGTCAGTTGCTCCAGCTCTTCCTCCAGCTCCTTCCTGCCTGTGCAGCCTCTCTGATCAGAGCAGGGGTTTGAAGTGGGGGGAGGGGAGGTGCTCTCAGTTTACTTGGGAAGGGGTGGGAAGAGAGAAAGGAGGGACTTTCTCCTTATGCTCTGTGAACAATGGGAAGAGGGACTCTGTGTGTGTGTGTGCATGTGTGTGTGTGCATGTGTGTGTGTGCACATGTGAGAGTGCGCACTGTCCTGGTTTCTTATGCCTGATCATCTCTCTCCCTGTCTAGATCCCTCTAGCTGAGATGGAGGCTCTGTCTTTGACGTCAGAGATTGTGTCTGAACTGTCCTGCTCTCTAGCTCTGACGGATGACTGTTTGCCTGATGACACTCACACACTCTTACTTAGTGCCCTGGCGAGCAATGTACATACACACAGCCCCCACTGCTCCCCAGCCCCCCAGGGGCAGGCTGACTGCAGGGGCTCCGGATCCCTTCCCCCTCACTCTGCCGCCAGCCCTACCCAGAGGCAGCACTCAGTGCCCCAGGCTTTACTAAGGTCCCCCACTGTGGACAAAGAAATTAAATAAGATTCAACTGGGGCCTTGCCCAGGGGGCCCAGGGGCAGCAGTTGTGAAAGGGTTAATCCAGATACCCAAGAGGGACAGAGCTCAAAACAGAGGTGTTATCAGACAGCTGACCAACGTGCCTGTCTGGCCACAGAGTTGGTTTTTGAATTTGGAGCCCCGTGCAGGCCAGCCCTCCCCATCCCTGCACCCCTCCTTCCCACCTCCCCTCCCCACCTCCCCCCAACATGAGCCATTCACCACCACACAGTGGGTGAGAGGCACATCTCTGCTGCTACCATCATGCCCTTCTCCACCCAGTGGGAGGGGGTGTTCCTGTCTCCCCTGTCACTGTCCCTGGGTGTCCCCACGTCCAGAGGGGCTTCTTTGTGTTCTGACAGCTTCTCCACTTTTACCCGGCTCTCCCATCCACATCTAACAGTGAGCAGCCCCCTCCTCCCTACCTTCCCCTCCTCTTGGGACTTAAGGAGGGACAGGGGCCCATTTCTCACAGCAGGGCTCTGTTGACCACTGATTCGGGGTCCCTGGGGGTCTTGGAGTGGTTGGCAGAAGTGGAGCCTGGGGCTGAGAGAGGAAGCAGACGATCCAGACTGTTTTCTGACAGTCATTCTCAGGCCTGCTGGGACTACTTACCTGGCTGAGTCTGCAAGGGGACAGGAATCTATGGCCTCTCTGAGAACTAGGAGTGGACATGAGAACTAGAGATGGAGAAATCTCTTGGGAACAAATTTTGTTTCCCTCCGTCTGGGGTCAAAAGCTGATGACTGCCTTTCTTTGAAATATGATTTTAAAAAATCCACTCTCATTCTAGTCTGTCCACTAAGGGAGGACCTGAGACCATGGTATCCAGGCCTTGCTCACCACCCACCACCTGCCAGAGTCATTGTTTAATTAAAGAGAGGTGCGGCGGTGGGTAAACCAGCTGTAACCCATCCCCTTAGTGTTCATCCATCATTCAGCTCACATTAACCCAGCCCTTGTCTAGTGCTGGGTGCTGCGGCTGCATTAAGAACTGGATGATCAAACAGCCTCTGTTCTGCAGGGAGTCTCTGGCTGCCTCCTCTTCTGCTCATTGGGAAGGTCCTCCCCGACTCATCAATCCCCCCACAGCCCCAGCTCAGTAATTGAGATAGGGAGTATGTGCGTGTTAAGTCGCTTCAGTCATGTACGACTCTTTATGACCCTATGGACTGTAGCCTGCCAGGCTCCTCTGTCCACGGGATTCCCCAGGCAATCTCCAGGTGGGATACTGAGGGCGGCTGGTGCTGTTAGCTTTTAACTCTTCACTGTGCAGCTTCAGAGCCTCTCAGTGAGGCCTTGAGTATGAGCTCTTGGGCTGCCTGCAGGGCTGGGGGCTGGGGGCTGCTCTTCCTCCTTTGAACACCTCCTCACCTCTCCGTCATCCCCAGTGGGAAGCTCCAAGATGTAATATGAATAGTTTTCTGGGGGCAGGGCATCCTCCTACCCACTTCCTCTGTGTTTGGAAGGCTCATCCATGTGTCTGGTCCTTCTCTCCAACCACATCCATCCCATCACCACCTTGTCCAGGGAGGGGATGGGGGCCAGGGTCTGGATGGGGCGGTGGGCTTCTGAGTCCCATCGCCTAGCTCTGCCTCAGTCACCCAATCTGATGCCCCTCTTCCTCCTACTTCCCCCCCCCACCCCCCGCACTGTTCCTTTTGCAGATGGAGTCCCACCCTGAGGAGGTGCCCGTCATGCTGGGACCAGATCTGCTGACTGTGTGGAAGTCTGGGGTCAGCCGAACGCACTCTCTGCCCAATGACAGCTACATGTGCCGGGATGGGAGCACTGCCGAGGGGTCCCTGGGACACAGGGGCTGGGGGCTCCCCAGAGCTCAGTCAGGTACCAAGGCTGGGGGCAGGCCTGCTTGGCCCACACTGGGAGATCCGTCCTTGCCTAAGCTCAGTCCTGCCCTCTGGAAGTAGGGGTACTGAGGCAGCCAAAGAGGCCTCTCCTACCTCTGAGGAGCCCCCAGCCTGAAGGGGTCAGCTGCCCCTGCCTGAGGAAGCTCCCAGCCTGAGGGGAGCGGCTTTCAATCCAGGGTGGGGATGGGGTGGTGAAAGCAGGGACCCCAGCTGGGGGAGAGTGGACAGGGGATGGGAGGGACTCAGGTGGGGGCCAGCACATTGACTGTCCAGGTCTTTTCTCCCCCCACAGGCTCCATCTTGTCCGTCCACTCCCAGCCAGCAGACACCAGCTACATCCCGCAGCTTCCCAAAGATGCACCCCATCTGCTCCAGCCCCATGGTGCTCCCACCTGGGGCACCATCCCCAAATTGCCCCCACCAGGCCGCTCCCCTTTGGCTCAGAGGCCACTCAGGCGCCAGGTGAGCTGGTATAGTGGGTGGGCACGGGCCGGGGCTGGCCTCTCTGCTGGGAATCCTAGGCTGTTGGTGATGATGAGGCTTGCCACTTCCATTCTCCCAGCAAACATTTATTGTGTGCCAGTGATGTGCCAGACTGAGTTCTAGATGCTGGGGACACAATCCTAGGCAAAGCAAAGTGGTCTGTGTCCCCTTGGGGACGCAGAAGAAGCCAGAGACCAGAGGGGGTCATGGTTGTCCAGGGACACATGTCAGGTTGGAGATAGAACCTGGGTCTCTGGATTCCCTGTCCATGGGCAGAGCTGCCCAGCAAGTCTCTGTCCTTGTAGACCTAGCTAAGGGGCACAAGGCATGTTTTGGGTGTCTCCACTTTTGGTGACCCCCGGGGCCCAGCTTCCAGATCCCACACTCAAGGAGCACAGAACAAAGGCTCGGGTAGCCAGGTGAGGCCTGTCTGCCCCCCCGTGACAAGGCCGCTGCTCATGCTCTGTGTCCCATGTGTGAGGATAGCTACCTGAGCATCTGCTTTAATCCGTCACCTTTGGGAGCAGGCACAGTCCTCAGCGGCTTCACAAATATTCACTGAGCAGCCCCCATGTCCGGGCACTGGGGACAGGGACAAATGAGACAACGCCTGCCCTCTGGAGCCCCTGGTGTAATAGCAGAGACAAATACCCCATCAGGTCACTGCAGCAGCAGGGTGCGCACGCGTGTGGTGCAGCAGAGAGCAGAAGAGGAAGGAGTCAGTTTTACTTTGGGGTAAAGATGGTCGGATATTACATCACAGAGTACTTGAGCCCATAAAGTCAAAGGATGCTTGTCATTTGGGAAGGGTATGTAAGGCCAAAGAAATAGCCTGTGCAGAGGCTAGGAGGTGTGAAGGAGACGGCTGGGGAGCAGGGCTGGCCCAGTGCTTTCTGGGATCACATGGGTTGGGAGCTGCATGGAGCAATTCCTGCAGGCCTGGGGTGGGGACACAATGGACAACAGAGAGCAAACAGTGCATGACCCCTATCTCCCAGTAAGAGCAGACACTGAGAACCCCTGCTTAGGGTGGTCCTGCAGCTCCATGGAGGGGAAGGAGGGGTTGTCTGACCTGCCAGGTAGGACAGTTCATGGGGGAGAGGAAGCCTGCGGGCTGAGCCCTCCCCCCACCCCATACAGGCAGCAATAAGGACGGATTCCTTGGACATTCAGGGCCTGGGCAGCAGGGAAGACCTGCTGTCAGAGGTGAGTGGGCCCTCCCCGCCGCTGGCCCGGGCCTCCTCCTTTTGGGGCCGCTCCAGCACGCAGGCTCAGCAGCATTCCCGCAGCCAGAGCAAGATCTTGAAGCACATGCCCCCGTCAGCCCCCTGCCCAGGCCCAGAACCCAAGTGGGGCAAGGGCCCACCAGAGACCAGAAGCAGCTTAGAGCTGGACACGGAGCTGAGCTGGATTTCAGGAGACCTCCTGCCCATGGACAGTCAGGAGGAAGCCCCGTCCGCACGGGACCTGAAGAAGTGCTACAGCTTGGAGGCGCAGAGCTGCCCGCGCCGGCCGGCGTCCTGGCTGGATGAACAGAGGAGACACTCCATCGCGGTCAGCTGCCTGGACAGTGGCTCCCAGCCCACCCTGGGCCCCGATCCCTCTAGCCTTGGAGGTCAGCCTCTAGGGGGAGCTGGGAGCCGGCCGAAGAAGAAACTCAGCCCACCCAGCATCTCCATAGACCCCCCAGAGAGCCAGAGCCAGGGCCCTCGGCCCCCACCCAGTCCTGGTGTTTGCCTCCGCCGGAGGGCTCCGTCCAGCGACTCCAAGGATCCCTTGGCCTCTGGCCCTCCCGACAGCATGGCTGCCTCACCCTCCCCAAAGAAAGACGTGCTGAGTCTCTCTGGTTTATCCTGTGACCCAGCAGACCTGGACCCCTGAGTCCTGCCCTACTCTCCCACTCACCTCTCTCCACTGGGTGCCAGATCCCAGCTCCTCCTCCTGGGCTGTATTCCTGAAAGTTTCCAAATGGGCACCGAGGAGGTGCTCCTCCTTGCCTCAGTAATGCTGGGCACTGGCAAGCAGAATTTCCAGAGTTAACAGCAGCAGCCCCGGCTCTGGACAGCCCTGGCCACCTTGGCTCCAAGTGGAGAGAGAGGCCCAGCAGAGCTGAGGTTCCCGACACCAGGAGCTGTTGGGAGAAAGCAATACGTTTGTGCAGAATCTCTATGTATATTCTATTTTATTAAATTAATTGAATCTAGTATTTGCGGGATGTACGACATTTTGTGACTGAAGAGATTCGTTCCCTTCTGCTTTTATGTGTCTCAGAATATTTTTGAGGCGAAGGCGTCTGTCTCTTGGCTATTTTAACCTAAAATAACTAGTCTAGTTATGTTCCCTCTTCTTGCAAAGCACAAGCTGGGATCGAGAGTGCACTACAGCCTTGACGGGGGCCCATCTTCAGTGGAGAGCAAGAACCATTTTGGAAACTGTAATGTAACTTATTTTTTTCCTTTAATCTTGTCATCATTTTCTGTAGGGAAAAAAAAGAAAAAATTTTACAAATGAAATGGAACCTTTTTATATATACATACATACATATCTATATCTATAATAAAGTAATTTTCCAAAATAAAAAGTTAATCACGGTCCAGAGTAAAAGCCAAAGAGACAGAGTTAGGTATTTCCAGATGGCACTGGACAAAGATTCCTGGAGATGGGGAGTGGGTGGTGGGGAGGGAAGGGGTCAGAGCTGCCTCTGTGTGTGTGTGTGTGTGTGTGTGTGTGTGCGCACACAGTACCCAGAGAGAGAGTGAGAGGATACAGCCTGGCCACCCAGGGGTGAGGGAAGAGAGAGGCCCCTCTGTTGGTGGCAGGCTGGACAAGCAGGGTATACTCCTGCTTCTATCAAAGCTTTATCGCTTCCTTTTAGCCAGGCAGCTCTGTGAATGTGAGTGATGCCAGATTAACTCTTATTTCTGCTGACAGCTACCAGCCCCACATTGAAAGCTGGAAATTGGCATAATGAAGCTGTTTTTGTTTAATGAGGCTGACTGAGGCTGGGGGAGGTGTCTCAGCTGCTGTAATGGGGATTCAAGGGGTGCTTTCGGGGAGGAGGCAAGTGCTTCTGCGTTTTCCTTCCTCAGGCTTCAGCCAGGGTGACCTGAGTGGTCTGGGCTTCAGCCTGTTGCCCTGGGGGGGGTTGGGGGGTCACCAACAGGGCCCTGGCACTGCAGGCACTGCCCCATCAGGGCTGGCAATGGGATTAAGCTATGTAAACAGTGAGCTACTCCCTCCTAAGATGAGGGGCCAGGGCTGGGACCGCTCAGTGGAGTTGATAGGGAGATGGCCCCCTGGGGGGTGATAAATGAGCACGTCAAGGTGTTTACACTGGCTGCTGCTGCCTGCCCAGTGGGAAGCCGCTGAGGAGGCGGGGTGGGGAGCTGGGGGGGCCGGGGGGCTGAAGGCAGCCAGGCAGTCTGCGGGAAGAGGTGGGGAGGAGGAGGTGCCAGCAGCATAGCCCAGAACCTCCTTTCTGAGACTACCATAGGCAATATTCTTTTGTCTGAAACAAAATAGTGTCATCGTGCCAAGGGTACTAATCACAGGCTCACCCAGGCTGTCCCTGCCAGCCACCTCCAAACATCTGCCCCAACCCCAATCCCTTGAATACCCCTAACCCTTTACCCCTAGCACCTTCAAACCTCAGGACTCGTGAAACCTGAAAGGCAGCTCGGGCTTGGCAGCACTCACCCACATCCCCCACTGGAACCTGGGATCCCGGTGAGGTGGGGCAGGCTGCTGGATGGTTGGACCTGGAAGTTTTGTCCAACCCAGTGTTTTCTAAGCGGGTGAAAGTTTTCCTAACTGCTCTTTTGGACAGAAATAATACCACTCCTTGACACAAACACCTGGTTTCATCCTCTTAGGGTGTGCAGTAGCATAAAACTCTTTTTTCCTCTGGGCTCTGTGGATAGGGAGATGGGGGTTGCATTCAGGAACTGCCTTTTTTAAGAAAAAAAAAAAAGCAAATCTACACAAAATTCCTAGAGTTTTGTCACCTAGGTCTGTAGATTAAGCTTTTATATTTTGGTAGCATTCTGTAGCTGTCTATTCCTTAATGAGGGTAGGAGATTTGGAGAGGATGTTCTGGGGTCTTTTTTTCTTCTAATGGTTATTGGAATCTGGGTCAAGGTGAAGCCAGAGAATTGGGCTGCTTCTCCCTCCCCTCAATCCCAGACTTCCCAACCATCCCCTGCCCCCAGGACCCCTCAGAGTCAGAGTGAATATTTCAGGGGAGAGAATTGTGGCCTCCCTGCCAAAAATGTAAAATCTTTATCAGTGATGAAAGCTGTTGTGTCTCATTAAAAGGGTTCTGAAGTAGAAATAATGACACGGCTGAATCTTATTAACAGTATGTTATTAACAATCTTAACAAGGATGCTAATCGCATGATGCTTGTCTGGATGGTTATTTGATTCTGCTCTAGGAACGTCGGGGGTGGGGAGTGGAGGAGTCTGAAGGAGGCTAGGATGAGGGGCTGGTGGAGGCAGCAGGCCTTGGACTAGGGCCTCCAGGACAGGGTTAGAATGGCCAGGAGCTTCGGGGATGTGAGGGCTTTGGGAGGTAAGAAATCTACTTCTGGCACTTCTACTTCCAGCCTTCTCCTTGTGAGTTCAGAAGAAATTGTGTTAACAGCTGCAGGCCCCCATCTTAGGCTTGGCTGCCTCTTTTTCCTCCACCTCAAGGTCCAGGGAAAGGTCTATCTAGGGGCGGGAGGACAAAGACCAGCAAGTGGAGTGAGCGCTAAAAATGAATCCGAGACTCATCTGTAGCCTCTCACCTACTTCTCACAACACCCTAGCAAGCAAAGGACCACTGCTATCGTTTTCCCATGAGGCAATGGGTTCAGAAAGGTTTCAGTGACTTGCCCAAGATCACGCAGCCAGGGGATGGCGGAGCTGAGGTCTGAATCTTGATCGGGCCAACCTCTAGACCACTGACTTCACACTACCCTAGCCTCTGTCCCAGTGCGGAAGGTATGGGACATGGTATGAGGTGTCCTAATCAAAAAATGACTTGCCAGGGAGGACTTTCCCAAAGCAGTCACGTTTGTGTTCATGCACTCCCAGTTTGGTGTCCTCACAATAAACTGTGGAAAGTTCTGAAAGAGATGGGGATACCAGACCACCTGACCTGCCTCCTGAGAAATCTGTATGCAGGTCAGGAAGCAACAGTTAGAACTGGACATGGAACAACAGACTGGTTTCAAATAGGAAAAGGAGTACGTCAAGGCTGTATATTGTCACCCTGCTTGTTTAACTTGTATGCAGAGCACATCATGAGAAATGCTGGACTGGAAGAAACACAAGCTGGAATCAAGATTGCCAGGAGAAATATCAATAACCTCAGATATGCAGATGACACCACCCTTATGGCAGAAAGTGAAGAGGAGCTAAAAAGCCTCTTGATGAAAGTGAAAGAGGAGAGCGAAAAAGTTGGCCTACAGCTCAACATTCAGAAAACAAAGATCATGGCATCCGGTCCCATCACTTCATGGGAAATAGATGGGGAAACAGTGGAAACAGTGTCAGACTTTATTTGGGGGGGCTCCAAAATCACTGCAGCCATGAAATTAAAAGACGCTTACTCCTTGGAAGAAAAGTTATGACCAACATAGATAGCATATTCAAAAGCACAGACATTACTTTGCCGACTAGGGTCCGTCTAGTCAAGGCTATGGTTTTTCCTGTGGTCATGTATGGATGTGAGAGTTGGACCGTGAAGAAGGCTGAGCACAGAAGAATTGATGCTTTTGAACTCTTGAGAGTCCCTTGAACTGCAAGGAGATCCAACCAGTCCATTCTGAAGGAGATCAGCCCTGGGATTTCTTTGGAGGGAATGATGCTAAAGCTGAAACTCCAGTACTTTGGCCACCTCATGAGAAGAGTTGACTCATTGGAAAAAACTCTGATGTTGGGGGGGACTGGGGGCAGGAGGAGAAGGGGATGACCGAGGATGAGATGGCTGGATGGCATCACGGACTCGATGGACGTGAGTCTGAGTGAACTCCGGGAGATGGTGATGGACAGGGAGGCTTGGCATGCTGCGATTCATGGGGTCGCAAAGAGTCAGACACGACTGAGCGACTAAACTGAGGCTTAGAGAAGCCCATAGCCCTCCACCTTGTGTGGAGAGAGGCCTGACCACAAGGGAACGTGTCCCTCAGCTCCAGGTGCCTGGCCAAGAGCTGGCCAAGGCTGGCTCTTTGATTTCGCAGTTTCCCAAGCGCCGCCTTTCCCTAGTGTGATGGTCCTCTTGAAGCTCATGGCGCCTGCTCCCTCCCCCTCCTCCCACCCTCTCCTTTGTCTCCTCCTGCCCTCTCCCCTGCCCCACCCAGACCTCTCCCACTTTCCAAACACTGTCACCTCCACGTCACCCTTAATCCCCACCCATCAGAGCCCAGTGCCCCATGACCTCCTCTCTTCCTCTCACCTTTCCTGGGGGGGCGGGGGGGGGGAGGTGGGTGAAGGGCTGTCGACAGCAGGGCAGTGAGCACCTTCGCCTGTGGCACCTTGGTGCCCCTTCTGTAGAGGCACCTAGCCAGGAAGAGGGCACCAACACTGATGGTCACCTTCTACAAACAGGGGCTGTGTACACCCGCCAGGGAAGCAAACAGGCTTGCAGGGCCAATGAAGGACTCATCTGTGCCTGGGGAATCACAGCCATCAGAGTGCTGAGCCCACGGTGCCCTGTGATCCCAGCCCACAGCTAGTGGACCCAGGACTAATCCAAGATAGTGGTTTCCAGGAGGGGAATTAATTCTCAAAAGTGAGTTTAGGTGTCAACGGGTGCCCTGCTCTGAGGATACAGCAAGGAAGATCAAGCAGGTGGTGGCTCCAGTGAAAACCCAGGAGGGGATTCTGCTAAGAAATGTTGCAATTCTGTGTGTCTTAGCCCTGGTCCAGGTGTGGAAGCTGCTGACTGTGGCTCACCAAGCTAATTAATTCTTCTTGCTTTGAAAACTCCTGAAGCGGGCACAGCAGCCAGGGCTCACACACCTGCCAAATCAGAGCAAAGTGCAGACTGGGAACACGAGGCCTGCTTGCAGACTCCACAAGTAGGGCCAATGTAGGCCCCACCAGGCTGGGGTCTGGAGGAATGAGGCCCCGCCCCCACACACACAGGAAAAGAAAGCTGAAGTTTGAGAGTTGGAGGTTGGTTTGGGGTTTGGGGGTGCTCCAAGCCTTCAAGAAGTCATGGGGGGTAAAGAAAACAAGCAGTGAGTGGAGGGGAGAACTGGCAGCCTTTCCTGCTCTAATGCCTTCCCCCGTCCCATCAGTTCCTACCGACGCTCCCTGTTTGCAGGATTTCCTGTCTCTGGGTCTCCCTGACACCCACTTGCTCTGCTTTCTTCTCTCTGCTGTCTCTGCTGCTCAAAGCCATACCTTGCAATTATCTTATCTTTCCATCTTTCTGCCAGGAAATTCCCAATGCTGAGTTCCCCTGGGATGCTCGCTGGCAAGGGAGACTCAGCACACTCTCTGTGCATCCTGCCTGGAGCTGCAGTCAGCTGGGGAGAGGGGATGGGGCTGGAGCCATTCAAGCTGGGGGAGGTTCAGTCCCTCTCTATGCTGCCGCTCAACCCATAGGTCTTTACTGCTCCTCTCAGGAGCCTCAAGCTGGAAACATCTTGGGTCTGAAAACTCCGAAGAAGAGCAGACAGTGCTCACTGCTGGGACTGTACCTAATGCTACAGCGGCCTTGCTACTTATGACCTCTTCTAAGGATACAGGATTACTGTTTGGTCAGTCGACAAGTATTTCCTAAAGACCAACTTTGCCAGGCACTATCCTGGGTGCTGAGGATATGGTGATAAACAAGATTATCCTTGGGAAGCCCCTGGCAATCCAATCGTTAGGACTCCATACTACCACTGTAGGAGGGACAGTGCTTAATCCCTGGTCGGGGAACTAAGACCCTGCATGCCATGTGGCCAAAAACAAACGAAAAACAAACAACATTATCTTTAAGATGTTCACAGTCTTTTGGGGGAGATAAGCAAGACAATCAGTGATAGAGTACAGGGAGGGCGGGCTGTGCAGAGAAAGGATCCCTACTCAGGACTGGGGTGGGGGAGGTTCAAGGAAGGCATGAGGGAGTAGGGCTTGAGTAAAATCTTTAGGGATGAGTAGAATTTGTCAGGTGCAGAAAGGGGAGTGAGGCACAGGGAGGAGAGTACGCCAAGCAGTCTTGAGGGGGATACAACAGTGAAGGACACAGGAAATTTATCCTGCCCAGAGGATGCATGGAAATAGCCCAGCATTCAGGAGACATGGAGCTCATCCTGACTCTGCAGGACAAAAGGAGGGCCTCACTTTTCTTGCTTTGGTGAGAATGACCAGCAGCTTAATGCCTAGGAATATTGTGGCTGTTATTCACTGGCTTTGTGAAAGGAGCCACATTCCATGAGAGGCCAGGAAGGGCAAACTCCCAATGAATGCCTCACGAGAGGGGAGGAAGCAAGGACTGCTAGGTGTCCCACTATGATCTCAATCTTGGAGGCTCCCACCCAATGCCACAGGCTAGGGAAAGGCTCTCCAGTAGCAAAATGGGAAGGCTGGGGCCAGAAGGGATGGTGCTACAGCCACAACGCTGAAGGCAGGACCCAAGCGTCCCAGTCCTAAACTAGAGGAAGGGTTGGCAGGGGATTCCCAGCTGCTCCACGTAGAAGCCTAGATCAGCAGGATGGAAAGAGACTCTAGATGGCATCTTGTCCAAGTTGCCCAAGAAACTGAGTCCCAGGGATATCAAGGGGCTTGTCACACAGCATACTAAAGATTCTACCCAAGGTGCGGCAGGGGGTGGAGGTAATACCGTCAATCTCTGCCCTTGGGAACCTCTCAGACTGGCAAAGAAGACTGATTCTTCACAACTAAATATAACCCAAGACAGACTGTGACAGGAGTGTGAAAACTCTGCAGAGACCTGCCCAGAGATGGAGGGGGCTGGGAGACTGGGTGAGTGGGGGAGTGGGGGGGACAGACAAAGGGCTAAAAGGACTTGCCAAGTGGCAGGGGAGAGGCCCCAGTCTCCTGCCTGGGGAAGGGGGAGTCTTGTCCACTCTGCTCCCACCTCCACCCCTCTCATGCTGGCTCAGATCTCTGTTCTGATAGCCCATGGCTGAAAAGACTTCCTTCTGGAGACTTCCTGCCTGCCCAGAGGGATAGGAGGGGGCTGTGGCTTCTGCGCTATCTTGCTGGCACCCATCTACACCTGTTGCTGAACAGCCAAACAAGAAAACACTTTCTTTCAACAAGTGCAGGGAAGGGATCATCTGGGCAGATCCTACAGACAGGAACAAGGTTGGGAGGCAAAAGCAGGGAAGAGGTGCTGGTGGAACGGGAGATTCTTTCTCAACCTCAAGAGGGGTGATGAACTGGCTTCCAGGGTCACCTTAGGGAAGAGAGGATGACTGGGGGAGTGAAAAATTGAGGGAGGGAGGGGTCCAGCATGGCCAAGCTGTGGAAAGCAGGAGAAGGAGGCCATTGACCCCCCCAAACACATAGTACAGATGGGGAATGTGGTGACTCGGTTTTAGGAGGGATGTGCTAATGTGGGGCCCTTCCTGGAGCCTCACCTGCCCATCTCCCACCCTTACCAGGCTGAAGTGGAGCCTACTTAATGTGCCAGGAGATACGCTCCATGCTTTACACACCTTTCACGTTTAATCCTCACGGTAATCCTGTGACATAGATACCTGGATTATCCTTGTTTTACAGAAGTGAAAGTGGAGGCTGAAGCAGCTGGTGGAAAATCAGGGAGGGGCAGAACCTCAGGTGGGCAACTGTTCAAGAAAATCATGGGAAGAAGCCACCATCTGGACTATCCTGGGACACCCCCCCCCCAATTCTCTCTCCTTGGGTGTACACACATGCGCGCGCGCGCACACACACACACACACACACACACACACACGTGCACATTGTGTGTTGGTCTCTGCCAGTTCCCAGGTAACTCACAAGCTCTTCCCATTTCACAGATGAGGAGACTGACATTCAGAGATGAACGTACAGGGGTTTATCCATGGAGAGAGTCCTGTTAAGTCCCTTTCCACGTTCCTTGACTCCTGGGGGCCCCTCCCCCAGCAGAGTCCGGGGGCGGGTTGGGTGTGTCCCTCTTGCAAACAGACCCAGCTCCCGCCCTAGCAGCTTCATCTCTCTGGGACTTCTCAACGCGGCGCAGGGGCCACCTGAAGGAGTTGTCACTGTGGCAATGGCCTCGGCTCCTGTCCCCAAAACCTTCCTGGAGCCGCAGTTTCGGGGAGGCGCTGTCGCAATTCGACCCTAAGGGCCCGGGGGAAGGACTTGCGGGGGCGGGCCTGGGCGGAACGCCGGGGCGGAGGCGGCTCCAGGCGGTCGCTAGGTCTGTCTGGGGCTGGTAGGCGATAGTGCTCGCCCTCCTCGCTCTGTGCGGACCTCATGGACGCTCTGTGCGGTTCCGGGGAGCTCGGCTCCAAGTTCTGGGTAAGGAGGTGTCCCCGGACTGAGGGCGCGAACTGGCTAGCCCTTACACAGCCCCGGGGAGACGGCGATGTGGTGCGGGGAGGAGGCCTGGGTGGCACCGCCCAAAGCCTGGTCCTGGTGGCCTCCCTGTCCTCCCCAGCCGCATGGCAGAGTCTGGGAAAGTAAAATACCAGGCTCCTCCAGGGCTCGGTGGGTGGCATCCTGAATTCAGAAGGTGTCCCCGCATGCCCCCTCACCCTAGTCCCTCTCTGAGGCTGACTGCAGGGGGCAGAAGAAGCATGTCCCCATCCCCAGATGCTGATAACCCTTCAGCACCTGCCCCATAGACTAGGACTTGGATGCCACCCCCACCCCCAGACCCTGGTTGACCAGGTGCTTTGGGAGGCTGGCTGCACTGGGCTTTCCTCTCCTTCAAGGGTTCCTGCTTCTTGGAAAGAGTTCCTTCTTTCCTCTGGGCAAGAGGCACCAGAGAGCAGGCGATCCTCACTGCCCCAGCCACAGGAGTGAGAGGCAGACCTCACTCTGGAGGCAGGGCCTTCCAGGTACATGGTATCAGGCTTTCCTGGTCCACCCTCTCGTTTTACAGATGGGGAAAGGGAGGCCTAGAGACTTGCTCAAAATCAGTCGGTTAGAGCAGCGTAGAGCTGGGACAGAAAAGCAGGCCTTCCGCTTCACACACCAGATCTCTTTCTGAGACATTAGGCTGCTTTTCAGGCCGCTGACTGCGGACTCCCCGCTAGCTCAGGTGCAGTCCGTGTAGACAGCCCAAGAGCTTCCTGACAGTTTTCAAAACCTGCTCCCAGCAGCTCCCTTGGTCACCATTGCCGCTCTGGGAGGCCAAGTGGTGCTGCGTCTCCGTTTGACGGATGAACTCAGCTCCGAGGTGGTTATCTGGGCCTGCCCAGCATAGGCTGGCCTCAGATCCAGGGCCTCAGAACCCCAGTCTCTAAATCTTTCTCCCATTTTGGTGTTTGTACAGGTGTACTTGGTGTTACATGTAACGTGTGTGTTGTCCATGGGTGGGTGCTGTGTGTGTGCGTGTGCCTGTGTGTGCACCTGTGTGTACGTAAGTGTGTGTATACAGTCAGGAACCCTACCCTTGGTCTGTGTTTGGGCTGGGCTGAGGGGAGTTACATGGATTTTTTAAAATGTGGGGCATTGGAATACCTGTAAAAAAACGATTTGGGGGGATCACTCTTTTTCTTTGGGTCACTCATTGGTTCATCAGAGATGGTGTGAATTCTCTGTGGCTCTGCTTGCCCAGCCCCACTGGAACCCCATCTGTTATCCAGTCTGATCTGGTCACTTGTTACCAGATTCCAGAGATTGCTCCTTTGGCTCAGGAGTAAGCTTCCTCTCACTGCCACTTAAGCCTGGCTGATGTGGCCATGGCAGATCACAGTATCTGAGGTGGCCCAGCAGAGGACTTGTAAATCAAGGGGGCAGGTGTGCCCAAGCCTCAGGTGCAAGGGCCCCTTGTTCCTGGGTAGACTGTTAACCCTAAGAGCTTAGGACTCTCCGAGGAACAGACTTTAAGGGACCAGGAGTTGGGGAACTCAGGACTCCTTTCCTGTTCTCAGGCCTTCCATGATGCTGTGGAATCCAAGTATCAGCCTGTGGGCTTGGAGCAGCCGGCTCAGCCCCTCATTACAGAGCTGGGGTAACTGAAGGAAGGGATTTTTCAAAGTCATATGACAGTCAGCTACGAATTGCTGGACTGGAAAACAGGACCTGGAGATATGGTTCTAACTTTGCCATTGCCTGACTGTGAACCTTTGGGCTTCTGGACTCCCTGGTCCCTGAATTTCCTGTTGCTTATGAGCTGTGTGCGCCTCCTCTGAGAACCCCAGGGTCCATGGAAGTCAGTGCATCTATGTTAGGTCCCAGAGGTGACTCCTTTGAGGTCTCTGAGTGGATACCTCAAATGACAAGGGAACTGACCACTCCTCTTCCTGACTTCAATGTCTAAGCGCCTTCCATCTTCCATATTATCTTCTTGGCTCCTGAAAGCTGTTCCAGGCTGTACCCAGTGTGGCTGGTGACTGGAGGTGGGGTAAAGAAAAAGCAGGAAGGTTCCCAGCTCATCCTCGGAGTGTTTGCAGAGCTGAGAGAAGGGGAGCAGGGTCTGAGGCCTGGAGGCTGGAGCTACAACCTCAGCTCTAGCTCAGTTACCCACAAGACCTGGAGCTCAGGGCTCCTCACTGATGCTGTGCTAGTTTGCAGCTCATATTCATTGTGTGTCAGGTATACTTGTCCCTGAACCTTTTATCTTTGAGGCCTATGGATGACCCACTTTGTTGGAAGTTGGTTCAGGGCAGCCAGAAAATACGTGAGCCAAGGGTGTAAAGCAGGGGCAAGAGACATGGTTCAGGTCCCTCTGGGCCACTTGTTTATTCTACCCAGCCTTTTTGCTAGCTTACCCTCCCAGCTTGTTTTTCCACCCGTGAAATGGGGAAATAACCCATCTCCTAACTATTTCACAAGACATATGGAGATCAGATTAGAAACAGAATGTGAAATGATTTGAGAACTTAAAACTCTCTGTTGGTAAGATGTTCATGGGTCATGATATCCCTGGGAAGAGGAATAAAGAGGAAAAGAGATGAGGTTAGCAGGTCTAGATTTGGGAAGACCTACAAAAAAGGGGCTGGCAAGGCCATTGGGCCAGGGGCTCCCACTGGCTGTTTCCTGGGTAATTTGTGGATAAATCCATCTGCCTTAGCCCCATTTAAAGGTGAGAGTAGGAACCCCAAGGGGACTCCTAACCCCGCTGGACATGTGTGTGCGTGCTTTGTACTCTCACACACTGTGCACTGGATGAGTGACTCATCCTTTCTTTGACTCTCTCTTACCTCTACCCGCCTTGGGATGTATTACCAGCATCCTCTGATCATGCTTGGGAGTGTGTGGAAATAAACTGCAAGAGAATGAACTGTGGCCAAGTGGCCCAGGGATCATGGATCCAGAGATGCCTCTAGAACAAAGAAGGTGGAAGTGTCCTTTTGATGCACCATGTTGCCTCCTGCCTGGAGGATTAGGGGAACACCCACGTGGTGATGAGGGTGCACAGAGCAAGGGCCTCCAGCTGTTTGCCCTAAGGAGGTCTTGACCTGTTTGCAGAATTAGCTTTCATCTGATGGCTCCAGGGAGTTCCTGGGAGGCTGATGCAGGCTTAGAAATCCAACGGTCCCAACCAGGAGAGTTGTTCAAAGATGGCACTGACTGCCTGAGCAATAGTGAGCTCCCCATCACTGGGGGGCTCAAGCACAGGATTAGTAACCACTTGGTGGGGGCGGTGGAAGGAGGAAGGAGACGGGGTCCTGCCCTGAAATTCTGCGACCAGCTGGTAAGAGAGAATGTGTGGTCAATAGGAAGCTCGCCAGTTCCTCCTCTGAGATTTTCAGACCTCTTTCCCTGACCCTGTCCCCACTCTACGCATGCTACACTCTAGTAGCAGCTCTTGGCAGAGTCCTGAGGGTCTCCTGCTGGTCAGGCACCATTTTTCACTTTCACTGTTCCCTTGGCTGTTTACTCACCCTAGGGAGGGGCAGGGACCCTAGGGAGGGGCAGGGCTCTAGTCCCTAGACACTCCCTGTGTCTCCCACTCTGTTCCAGCTAGTGCCATTCTGTTATTCACTAGCTGTGTGACTTTAGGCAAATTGCTCACCCTCTCTGAGTTCCAGCTGGGACCTCCTTCAGGTCTAGTTGCTCCGTTCTGATTCTGAGGACCTGAGCCTCAGACTCGGGCGGGTGTGTGTGGGAGGGGTTATGACTAGGCTTCTGTGGACTTTAGGGCTCTGGGATGTCAGGGTCTTCCCCAGCCTCCTCCTGGGTCACTGCACAGTCGGAATAGGCAGCCACCATAACATATGAGTAACAGAAAAGGCTCTGATTTCAATGTATTTTGATTCTCAAATGAAGATAGTAACCCCCAAAGATTTGGGAAACTGGCAGAGGCAGGGATGGCTTAGGCAGGTAGGTAGGAGGTAGACACCCCTCAGCCTACTGGACACCAAACACCACCCCCACCAGGAACCCAGTCCTCCCTGCCAAGCTAGGGGCTCTAGAATCCCTCTCTCCATCCCACCTGGGGCACCAAAATGGAGCCTCTGAACTTCTGGCTCCTGGTAGAAAGATTAGGTCCCCAGGCTGGCCCCTCCCAAGCCCTGATGTCCCGGACCTGGTCTGGAGAGCTGGAGACTTAGGGAAGGAAATGAGTCAAGGAAGTGGCACTTGAGAGGGAACTTTGCCAAGCCTGCCTGCTGGTCCTCTCACCAGGAAATGACCTTGGAGCCCGAGACCAGCCCCCAGGGAGGGAGGCCCCAGTGGGGCCTGCCAGCTGACTGGCCGAGGAGGCAGGGTCAGACCACCTGGGTGGTGTCCACCCCTCCCTGGTGTGGCTGACCCAGGGGCACAGATGCAGCAGGATCCCTGTTGGGATGGGGCGGTGAGGCTTGGATGTGTCACTGCTGCGGGCAGGGTGGGGTGGGGGGAACCTCCCCTCCCCAACCTGGAGCTGTTCCTTTTCCAGGGCTGGATCCAGGAGGTGTTCCTAGGCTGGGGTGGGTGCTCATGGCGACTAATCCGTGGCCTGGATTTCTCCTTCTAACTGGATAGTCAGGTTTCTAGTCCAGCGGCTCCCAGAATGCCAGCTAGTCTGTTACCTGGTGATGGCAGCCCCTTTCCCTCTGCTCTGTGAGAACCACAGCAAGGAGGTGGTTTAAGGGCAGGCTGTATGGCTGAAAGGAGATTTTTAATGTTTCAGGTGAGCTGGACACAACATGTTCTATCCCCAGGGTGGTTTGCATTGTTGGAGCCCTGACGGGGACTGAGACTCTGGAGCTCCACGGCCTGGGTTCAGGTCCATGCAAACCGGGGCTGGTCACTTTTCAGCCATGAGTCTCAGCTGTTGCGGACATTAAATAATAATCTTGGAACACAGTGGTGCTTAAGTACCTGAAGTTCTTGCTGGTTGCCAAGGCCCATTCAGAAGCGGAAGGGCCAGCCAGGCTGTGAGCCACAGACTTGCCTCCAGACCCAGACCCTTCCAAAGGCTATAGTTAGTGCGTGCGAACAGGCCCATGCCCTTTTTCTGTACCTCCATTTCTGCTGAGATAATGAACTTGTCAGTTGATCCCTTCTCCCCACAACACAGGATTAAGGAAGTAATTACTCTTCTCTTGACAGAGGCTATCAAAAAGCCTGGGGCTCCCGGGGACTGGAAAGTCCCTAAAGGCTCTGTGGCAGAGGGCTCTTGGGTCCTTACTGCCACCTGTCCCCTGCTGGGTAGGGGTCTGTAGGGATTTCACTCTTGGTGCCCGTGAAGGGGCTCCCCGGTATGTGGTCCACTCTGGGTGCCAGACCTTATCAGTCCCATCCAGCTGTTTAATCACATTGTTAAGGTGGCTGTTGTTGCCGTGGAAACTGTGTGGGTGGCAGTAGGGGAGGGCTGTGGTCTTGGCTCCCAGCCCAGCTGGTGTTCTTCAGAATGGGGACTGGGGGCTGGTGGTTTGAGAAGGGATCACCCATCCGACCCTGTGGGGTTGCAAGGAGTCGTATGGGGTCCATGACCTCCACTAACCCTGTCCTTTACACTTAGCTTTGTTTGGGTCAGAGACCCTCTCGAGTGCCTTGGTGTCAAGGAGACAACAGTCTGAGCTCCTGGGCGTTCAGCAGCACATATGGGTTTTGGAGGGTAACTTTAACTTATTTGGCCATTTATTCTTTCTTTCTTTTGTTCCACAAATGCATAGGAGTGTGGTCTCTGTGCCAGGAACTCTTCTAGGCAGTGGGGCTGCCTAGCTGACCCAGCAGAACTAACAAACTGGTCCTCACGGAACACATATTCCAGTGGAAGAAGACAGAAAAATTATAAACATAACAAATAACTCAGTTATATACTATCCTAGATAATGGTGAGGGCTATGGGAAAAGAGGACAGGCTACCAGGGGTGGGGATTCAGGAGCCGGGTGGGGGTTACAATTCCAGTTTGAATTAGAAAGGTCAGGGTGGGCGTCCGTAAGATCTGAGATCTGAGCACAACCTTGCAGGTGATGAGGGCATGAAGCAGTACCGCTGCCTGGAGACAAGCGCAGGCCTGACGTTGGGAGACTGCACAGAGGGCGGGAGGCAGGTGAGAGAGGGGAGTGGGGAAGCTGAGGTCAGAGAGACGGGGGAGCAGATCATGTGGGTTTCAAGGGCACCCTGGGCCTTTACTCTGAGTGAAATGGGGAGCCCTTGACAGGTTTTAACCAGAGCAGTGACATGGTGCGTCGCTAAGACGTCCGGCTTAGGTTTCATGAAGACGTGCCTCTAACTGCTGTACTGAAGGAGACGGCTGGGTAAGCGGCAGGAGCAGAAGCAGGGAGACGAGAGGGGGGGTGATGCCGCAAATCAAGTGAGAGAGTGGGGTGGAGAGGAGCAGTTCGATCCTGGATCTATCAGGGAGATCCAGGTGAAGATGCCTTTTTATAGATAAAAAGCATTGGATATAATCCTTTCATGTAGTTCAACCTAATAATTTGAAGGTAGAACAGACAGGATTTGCTGAAAAGTTGGGTGTGAATTGTGAGAGAAAGAGAAAGAACCAAGGATGACTCGGAGGATTCCAGCCTGAGAGAAGGAAAGCATTGCCCTGCGTCAAGGTGGGCAGTTTGGAGGAGGGACAGGCAGGAGTCCTATTCTGGACATGCTGTATGTGCTGGGTCCTGTCATTGTCTTAGCAGGCTGCTGTGCTGTGCTATGCTTAGTCGTGTCTGACTCTGCGACCCCACGGACTGTAGCCCCTCAGGCTCCTCTGTCCATGGAATTTTCCAGGCAAGAATACGAGAGTGGGTTGCCATTTCCTCCTCCAGGGGATCTTCCTGACCCAGGGATTGAACCCAGGTCTCTTGTGTCTCCTGCATTTGCAGGTGAGTTCTTTACCCCTGCGCCATCTGGGAAGTCGTCAGGTCTTAGCAGAATGTCTGAGGTAAATAGATGTCTGGGGACAGAGGCATGGTCTGGTACGCTATCTCCTGGAGAGGGCTCTGCCCAACTGAGCCCAGGCCGGATCTCCCTGTGGATCAAAACGCTCATCTGGTCCTCCTAAGATCTCTTGATTGTTGCCACAATGGAAGTTTATGAAACCACAACAAGGTCCCAGCAGCTTCTGCTCTGTCACCTGCTTCCTCCAGTATTGCCCTATTTGAGTCAAGGCGCCTTGCTGTTCACTCTCCCCCCGAAGTGAGCTGGCTGGGATGCTATCCCGACGGCCATTACTCACGCGCACAGACAGGTTCAGAGGGATGAAGGCGCTCACCCACGATTCCACAGCTCCAATGAGGCAGCTCAGCCACGATTCCACAGCTCAGCCACGATTCCACAGCTCCTCCAGTGAGGACCCACACTGGGTCCTCTACATCAGGGTCTGTTCTCATAGCCACTCCCTGCCTGCCTCAAAGAGCCTTGCCCTTGACCCATCGTAAGCGTGAGTCCTGGTTGTGCCTTTGAACTCAGGCTCCGATCTCCCACACACACTCTCCCTCGTCAGTGGATGAGTAGACCTTGACTGACAAGGTCAATCTGGGCTGCTCCTCATACCTGACCCCGTGCTGGGAGTTGGAAGGTGTGGGGCAGGAGAGGAGAAGAGTAACAGTAAGGCCCAGTGTCTACCCTGAAGGGCTCACATCACTGTAGAGAGAAGATATATTCACAGGTGCAGGCCCAAGCAGCACGGGATGGGAGTGGCTTGGTGTTAACAAGGCCTGGGTGCTCCTCCCAGCTCCTGACTGCCAGGTGTCCTTGGACCTGTTGCCAGAGCAAGTGGAACCTGTTTTTTCTTTTGCAAACCAGGCCTAATACTGTTTCTCTTCTTTTCTTTTGGAATAATGACCTCTTAAGTGCTATAATAAAATGCTGCTGAAACATAAAGGGCCTCGATCACTCAGGTAATGAGTAATTTGCCTGAGTGCCAAGACCATACAAAACAAAGCAAAGCAAAGCCCCTTGGAGGCTGGGGCACCCCAGAAATGCTTTCTGTAGAAGGTGTAGCTCGAGTTGGGCCCAGAGAGGTCAGTAGTTCCCTCTCTCCAGGCCCAAAGACCAGGTGATAGAGTTGGGGATGGCCTTGGGCCAGCTATCGGACTGGTAACGAAGGGGATGGGATTAATGGGCTTGTGAAGGATTAAACAGGGTGTGGCTGCCACTTGAGGGTGGCCTGAATCAGTACATGGTCCTTTCATACAATGGGCCACGTGTAAAAATGGGGAGGAAGAATCCTCACACGCAACACCGAGGGTGAGACCCCTCAAATGCAGTGCAGAGCGAAGAAGCTAGACATGAGAGATCTAGGCTGTGTGATTTCCTTTATAGGAAGGTCCCACGTGGACAAAATCACATGTGTTTGGAACGCAGAACAGAATTCCCCTGGGATGAGGAGTGGCTAAGAGGAAGCCCAAGAGGAGCTTCCGGGCATCAGCCATGTCCTGTTTCTTGATTTGGGTTCTAGCTACACAAGCATGTTCAGTGTGTGAAAATTCACTGAGGTGTATACTTAAGCTGTGTGTGCTTTTCTGTAAGTATATTATACTTGGGTAAGAAATGTCTTAAAGAGGAAAGCCAGGCAGGCCGGGGTGTCTGCCTCCCCCACCTTGGAAGAGCCCGACCAGGCCTACAGTGTAATCCTGCTCTATGATCCAGCCCTCAGCCCTGGGCTGAGTGCCAGTGCTCAGCAAGAGTTGCTGGTCCTTGGCTTGCATTGCTTGAGTGACTACTGAGTACTGGGTTCTAGAATACAAGATGTATGTGGAAAGCCTCTGCTTTCCAGGGTTTGAGTGAAACGCCCCCAAAGCCGGTGTCGGTGGACTTCATGCTCCCTAGAGGCAGGAACCATTTGTCCCAAGTGTACTTCTACCCCCCACCCCACCTCCCCAACCTCCCCACCAAGCCCATAGCAGGCCTTTACCGGAGCATCATCGAGTGGAATACATATTCTAGAAGGTGGTTCTTTAGGTCTTTAAGTGCTGAGTTCAGAGCTGGAAGGATGCTCAAGCTGGGAGAGGTGGGTCCTAAGCTGGGCCCGCCACCCTGCCCTGTCATTATTGGGATTTTGACAAGTGGAAAGAGGGATCCGACTGAAAAAAGGTGTAGGAGTGCAATTTAGAGTGAAGTGAGTTTGGCATTGGGGGAAAGGAGCAGTGGGAAGGCAGGAGGGGTGCTTGGACTTGGCTCCAGGAGCGGGTCTGGGGACATGAGGCAAGGGGCACGAAACTGCATTTCAGATATCTTGCAACTGTAGGCAGGTGCATTAGAGGCAGAGTGCTGACCCAGATGGAATTAAAGAGTGGGGACAGGCTGAGGAGGGGGAAGCAGGGTGTGCAGACCACTCCACGAACTGTTTTCTTAAGATGATAGAACTCAGGCATATGTTTAATAGTTTAGATAGCTGCTGTTGCTGCTGCTGCTGCTGCTAAGTCGCTTCAGTCATGTCCGACTCTGTGCGACCCCATAGACAGCATTGCTGCTGCTGCTGCTAAGTCGCTTCAGTTGTGTCCGACTCTGTGCGACCCCATAGACGGCCTCCCACCAGGCTCCCCCGTCCCTGGGATTCTCCAGGCAAGAACACTGGAGTGGGTTGCTATTTCCTTCTCCAGTGCATGAAAGTGAAAAGGGAAAGTGAAGTCGCTCAGTCGTGTCCGACTCTTCGTGACCCCATGGACTGCAGCCCACCAAGCTCCTCCATCCATGGGATTCTCCAGGCAAGAACACTGGAGTGGGGTGCCATTTCCTTCTCCAGTTTAGATAGCTAGCTAGATAGAAAATTCAAGGCCAGCTGTGGGACTTGAATGCCATGCTTGGACTTCGTCTGAAGGTTTAGAGGGAGGGTATAAGGTTATCCTTTTGTTTATTCATTTATTCAACAAATGTTTAATCTATTGAAAGCAAATTTTTGGTGCGCACTTAGTATGTGCTGGGCATTGCTCTGGGTAGTTAGGATACATCAGTAAATGAAATAAAGATTCTTTCCTTCAAGAAACACATATGCCAGCAGGAAGAAATGAAGGAAAACATATTAAACTACTAAATTATATAGCATGTTAGAAGGTGGAAGGTATAGGGAAAAGAAAAAGCAGGGAAAGGTTAAGGGAATGCCGGAGATAGGGTGCAAGTCCAGTTCAGTTCAGTTCAGTTCAGTCGCTCAGTCGTGTCTGACTCTTTGTGACCCCATGAACCGCAGCACGCCAGGCCTCCCTGTCCATCACCAACTCCTGGAGCCCACCCAAACCCATGTCCATTGAGTCGGTGATGCCATCCAACCATCTCATCCTCTGTTGTCCCCTTCTCCTCCTGCCCTCAGCAAGAGACAATAATAAACAGAGTGGTCAAGGTAGGCCTCAAAGAGAAATAAAGACTCAAGGATGTCTAAGCGAGGAGTGTTCCAGACATAGAGCAGCAAGTGCAAAGGCCTTGAGGCAGGAACATACCTGGTGTGTTCGGAAGTAGTACTGAGGCCACTGGCTGGAGTGATGGAGGAAGAAGCAGCAAGAGAGGCCACAGGTTGGCAGGAAGGTGTGCTGTGGAGGCCTTGTAGGCTCTTGTACGATGTGTAAAGTGGAGAAGTCCAGTAGGCAGCTGGATATAGACTTGAGGATTTGGAGAGTGGTGGGGTAAAGTTGGGGCTAATAGTAAAGAACCTGCCTGCCAATGCAAGAGACATAAGAGGTGTGGGTTCAATCCCTGGATCAGAAAGATGCCCTGGAGGAGCACATGGCAACCCACTCCAGTATTCTTTCCTGGAGAATCCCATGACAGAGGAGCCTGGTGGGTTACAGTCCATAGGGTCCCAAAGAGCTGGACACGACTGAAACGACTTAGCACGCATGCGCGCGTGGGAAGAGATAAACTTGGGAACCATCGGCAGGTCGATGAGACTGGATGAGATTGCCCTGGGGTTGAGTGCAGATGGGAAAGGGGATGGAGAAGAGGAAAGGACAGAGCTTAGGGGCACTCTGAGGCCAAGAGAGGGAACCAACAAAGAGGATTAGAAGGAAAGAAAGACCAGGAAGGAAGGGGAAGACCAGGAGAGTGTGGACAGGGATCTGGGCCCATAGGGCATAGGAAGGAAGAGAATCCCATGGAAATTGCTCAGGAAGAGCTGAGAGCTTGGGCTAGACTGATGGCTGAGGGGCCAGGTGGGAGGGGCCCTGTGGGAGATGTTATCATCCCAGTGTTACCCTCGAAGAAACGAAGGCCCAGAGAGGTAAAGCTCAAGCATCTTGCCTAAGGTCAAACTGTTTGAAAGAAGTAGAGTCAGTAGCAATGAACTTAGCAGTGAACAATATTTACATAGTCAAAAATATGTGAACTCTGAAGTTTATTTAGCAATAGCCTGTGATGTTTCTACACTGGAAGGCTAAGGGAGTTCAAGTGGAGAGGGAGATAAAAGCCTTACCTTCCAGTGAGAAGAAAATGGCAAAAGAAAATAGAAATTACCAAATAATGGTAGATCATGTGATAATAATGAAACCAAATTGCTTAAAAACATGAAGGTAGCTCCCAGAACAACGTTAGCATGTTTGAACATATTTACCCCAGGAAAATGGAGCTAGGGGTGGGGAGTAATGAAGCAGGGTAACATTTTCCTTTCCACAGTTAGACTTTTAAAATTATATGCGTGTTATAACTTTAAGAAAAATAAAAATGGTAATTCTTTAAACTGGCAATTAGAAGGTAGGAGGTTCTATCCTTTGGTGTTGTCTCTAGGTGGATGGGCTTGTGGGTGAGGCCTGTTTTTTATTTGTTTATATTTTATGAGCTTTCTGTAAAGAATGTCTAATACTTTGCAAGAAGGGAAAAAAGGATTAGTTCGTTGGTGGCCTTGGGGGAAAACAATTTTAGTAAAATATATGTTTGAATAGTTTCCCCCATCCATTTCCAAAAAAATTCTTAGGTGCAAAGACAAAACGAAGGGTGGGGATCTTGTCTGGACTCAGTGGTTCCCAGGGACACAAGACTTTCAGTGCTAGAACCAGGACAGTCCTATGCAAAATGAGACAATGGGTCACCAGGGCTTTGGTTTACAAAGCTCTCTCCACATCACCTTGTTCCTTTGAGTTCACTCCCACTGAGGGAGGTAGGCAGGGTGGGGGATGGCCTCCCTTATTTTAACAGAGAGGCAATTAAAGCCGAAAGAGGCTCCCTATCCCTTCCCTGGGAGACTTAGAGAGGAAGTGGACTCTTCAACCATGTGCATATACTGCTTTGATAAAGTAAAGTAATTTTTAAAAAAAGAGTGGAAATCTCGAATGACAGAAAGCAGATCAGTGGTTGCCCCGAGAGGGATGGGCTGCAGAGGGGCACAAAGGAACTCGGATAATGGTGGGATATTTGATATCTTTATTGTGGGTAGCAGTTTTGCAGGTGTGTACAACTGTCATTCATTGGATTGTGCACTTTAAATGGGTGCAGTTTATTGTGCTTGAATTATACGTCAGTTAGAGAGAAAATATGAGGAAATGAGGAAACTAGCACCCTTAGCCTCCTGGGAGAGCTCACACTTGGGACAATGCCTGCTCATTTGCACGCTTAGCCTTTCAAGGTCACACGCCTTCCACCCGCTAGGGGGCATGGAGCAGCTCTCTGGCCCAGCCCCCTTCCTGGAGCGTGAGCCCACTGCTGCCCCTGAATTCTCCTCTCCTTTCCCAGGACTCTAACCTGTCCCTGCACACGGACAACCCGGACTTCACGCCCTGCTTCCAGAACTCCGTGCTGGCCTGGGTCCCCTGCGCCTACCTGTGGGCCGCCCTGCCCTGCTACCTGTTCTACCTGCGGCGCCACCACGAAGGCTATATCGTCCTCTCTCCCCTCTCCAGGCTCAAGACGGTCAGAGGCTCGGGGCTATCCTGTGGGCGGGACCGGAACGTGAATGAGTCCCTTCTCCCACCCTCAGTGACTGGACTGGGTTCCCCAGCCTCACCCGCCCTGTGCTCAGGGCCTGCCAGCTGGGTCTACAGCCCAAAGAGATAATCTCTGGGGAAGTTCAGTCAAGGTCTCCAACAATGCTCTCCCCACTCTGGAGAAGCTTCCAGCCAGTGCCCAGCCCGGCCCTTGAAGGCAGGCCTGGGCAGATCTATTTCAGGACCAAAGGCCCCTCCCCAGGGGGGTCTCCGATTCTTTGAGGGGGAGGCTCCAACCTATGCCCTGTTCATAGGCCTTGGGCGTCTTGCTGTGGTGTGTCTCCTGGGCTGACCTCTTCTACTCCTTCCACGGCCTGGTCCACGGCTGGGCCCCTGCCCCCGTCTTCTTTGTCACCCCCTTGGTGGTGGGGGTCACCATGGTCAGTGTGGGACCAGGGGATCTGGGTGGGGGATCTGGGTGGGTTGTGGGATGCTGGTGGGGGAACCATGGGCTCTGAGGAGAAGGCTGGACACCCTGGAAGTGGGTAACCCCAGAAACACCTAGCCATGGGGCGTGGGGAGGAGTGGAGTCAGGTCCAGACGTGTGCTCTGGCCCAGCGCCTGCTGCTCCCCCCGTGCAGCTGCTGGCCACCCTGCTGATCCAGTATGAGCGGCTGCAGGGGGTTCGGTCCTCGGGTGTTCTCATCATCTTCTGGTTCCTGTGTGTGGTCTGTGGCATCATCCCCTTCCGCTCCAAGATCCTTTCAGCTTTGACACAGGTAAGGGGAAAAGAGAAACCCGCCAGGTCCCACCACTGTCTAGGGATTAGCCCCAGAGCTCAAGGCATTGTTGGCTCCCAGGCTCCTCCTCTCTGCCCCTCCTCAGCTCCCAGGACCTCCTCCGCTATTCAGTCCCTTTGGTGTCATTCCTTGCTTGTGGCATCTCTGCTGAGAAGCAGGCTGGTGAGCAGGGTGAGAGTCAGTGTACCCAGGGAAATGCAGCAAGATGCGCCCTTTGTTGGCTGCTTGTGTAATGTAGCCGCTGCCGTGGTTGCCACCACCGTCCAGTGCAGTGTTTGTGCAGTGAGAACGTGTGTGCACCCATGAGCAATTTTGGCTTCCCTGGAATCCCATTACCTCGTTCTCCCCTGTTCTCGCACCTCCCGCAGTCCCTGGTCCTCCTCTTGATTTTCAGTGGCAGTGGGGGGAAGGTGATGTGGTGTAGGAACACTGGGGATCAATCTAGTGTCTCCCTATTTCTCTATCTCAAGAGAAATCAGTCAAGTGTATTTAGAAGAGCACAGGCTGGGAACAATCCAATTACTTTGTGATCTTGGGCAAGTTCCTGAGCCATTTGAAGCCTCATTCCTTCAATTACACAGGGGATGTAGGTGAGCAGGGCAAGTCTCCACCAAGTAGCAGACCCCTATGATCTTTCCCTTCTCTCAGAGCCCTCTGGGTGGGCGACCCCGGGACCCCCAGGGGCTGACTCCTACACAGAGGGATCTGGTGCCCCAAGAAGTCCTTTGGACTACAGGCCCAGGGATCCCCAAGCTATGGTGTTGCTCCCCTTTCTCCCCCAGGGCAAGATCTCAGACCCTTTCCGCTTCACGACCTTCTACATCTACTTTGCTCTGGTGCTGTCTGCCCTCATCCTCTCCTGCTTCAGAGAGAAGCCACCGTTTTTCTCCCCCAAGAATATGGACCCTGTAAGTTTTAATGGAGTTGGGTGGTAAAGGCGGTTCCACGGCCCATTGCTCAGCCCAGTCCTTCCGGTTCATTCAATCTTCTTGTCACCTCCAGAGTGTGCAAACTGGGGCTTGGAGCAGAAAGGAGTGAGGCACCCTCCTCCCTCTGCTCTGCCTTGAGAGGAAAGATCCTGATTTCCCCTGTCTCACTCTTTCACCTTCTAGAACCCCTGCCCAGAGGCTGGAGCTGGCTTCCTCTCCCGCCTGTCTTTCTGGTGGTTTACAAAGTAAGTTTTCTCTTTCCTAAGCCTGGGAATCTGGGGGTGGGGATGGATAGTTGGGGAGTTAGAGAGAGGAACGGGAGCAGGCCAAGAATTCAGGAGCTTGAGGAACTGTGAACCCCAGTGAGCATGGGGCAGGCAAGGGTGGGGAAACCTGTCTGTTTGGGCCGGGGACTGAGTACAGAAGCCAGGCCTAGTCCAGTTCTGATCCCAGGGCAGGCCATGAGGACAGGCCCAGGGTTCTAGAGGGAGAATTAGTTCCCAGCTCTTTGGTCAGGGATAAGCTTGCAGCTGTCATTTCCTTGGGCATCTCTCAGAGTAGCTAAAGCAGGAGAATTATGTCTGTGACCTTGGTGACAGCTCATTAACCATATTGTACTGAGGAAGCGCCTGGGCTAGGTCTCCATCCAGTGGGTCTTGTCATCGCTCAGGGCCCCAGTCAGCATCAATTTCATCACCAGGGCCCAGGAGTCAATGGGGCATCTGAGAAGCAGGGAGAAAGGGCTGGAACTTGGAGTGGGAGTCAGTGACCCCCATCTTGCTCACTGTAGGAATAAAAGAGACACTCTTCTTGGCTACTGTTCCCCAGGGACATCCTCTTGTCTGGAGACCCTTGTCCCCAGGCTCCTAAACTCTGACCCAGTGTGGTGCTGCCTGCCCACTCCAGGTTGGCCATCCTCGGCTATAGGCGGCCCCTGGAGGAGCGAGACCTCTGGTCCCTAAACAAGGAGGACCGCTCCCAGATGGTGATGCAGAGGCTGCTGGAGGAGTGGAAGAAGCAACAAGATCAGGCAGCGCGGTGAGGCCCCCTTTCCCCAAGTCCCTGCACCCCTCCACCCCAGACCCTTCACACAGCCCGGGTCTCCTGCAGGCGAGGTTGGTAGATCACATGGCTGGGGGTGGAGGGAAAAACAGGTGCAAGTGGTCCTGGGGTGTGCAGTTTAGGCCTGCGTGGGGCCAGCTGGAGAATGGCTGACACTTTCACAACACTTTGTCCAAGGGGCTTCCCTGGTGGCTTCGACAGTAAAGAATCTGCCTTCTGTGTGGGAGACCTGGGTTCAATCCCTGGGTTGGGAAGATCCCCTGGAGAAGGGAATGACTACCCACTCCAGTATTCTTGCCTGGAGAATTCCATGGACAAAGGAGTCTGATAGCTACAGTCCATGGGATCGCAAAGAATTGGACACAACAAAGCGACTAACACTCTGTCTGAGGGACGGTTCTAAGATTAACCCAGTCAGTCTCTGACAGCCCTACTGCACAAGCTTTAATGTCTTTGAGTGGCAGATGCCATCACTGAAGCGCTGAGGTTTGATGACGCACCCAAGGTGCCCTAGTTGGCGGTGGCACGGGCAGAATCCACACCCGACTGTCTGGCCCCCTGCAGCCACTCCTGAACTGCCCTGACTGACTTGAAGGGTGGATTCCAGAGACTTCCCTCAGGAGGGGCAAGGACCAGGGGAAGAAGGTTAAGGCCAGCATCCCCGCTTAATCCTGCCTTTTATGTGGAGCCAGCAGCTGGAGGAGATTACCATCTGACTGAGGGCCTTCCCACTGACCCAGGAGTCTGTCTCTGGCTGACTACTCAGACAAAAAATCTGAGACTCTGAGTCCTCCTCCTTCACCCACATCCCCCCCAGGGCCAAACCCTTTTGCCTTCCAGCCACAGCCTGGGTCCCAGAAGTCCCATGCTGGTTCTGTCTGAGCCCCTGATGGCCAACTGGCTGTGGAGGAGCCAGGGACCTGGACTGGGTCATCCGCGTCTTGGGTTCATGGCTTGGAGCCTCTGAGACCTAACGGCCTCCAGTCGGCCTGCTGCACCCCATCTCTGTCCCTTCATGCCACCTCCACTCCCTCCCTGCTCAGCCCCCCAGTGACTAGGCCACTAGCCAGCCCTGCCCAAGTCTCCTTTCTCATAGCATTCTCCCTGGAGCCAGCAGCCCTGGAGAGGCAGATGCTGGAAATTGCTGGGTGTATAGTTCTTGGGGAGCAGTTAAGACACCTCTTTGTATATCCTCTAGAACCTGAAGACAGAATCACTTGGGGATTCTCAGCTGGAAAGTTGCATTGTCTGTCCCAATTCTGAGAGCCAAGAAAGCAGCTTCCCCTCTTACCTGCTCTTCAAAGCCCCGGTGGCCCTTGGCTTCATGGGGCCTTTGTACCCTTTCTGACTCACTGTTCCTTCCTCCTCGGACCAGACGCCAGGCTGCAGAGGCTTCTGGGAAGAAACCGTCCAGTGAGGGTGAGGTGCTGCTTGAGGGCCGACCCCGGGCCCGGGAGGCCTCCTTCCTGCGGGCCCTGATGGCCACCTTCAGCTCCAGCTTCCTCCTCAGCATGGGCTTCAAGCTGATCCAGGATCTGCTGTCCTTTATCAACCCGCAGCTGCTCAGGTCTGTCCACGCTCCCGCCCGCACAGCCCTTCCTGGGACAAGGGGCTGGCCTGGGGGACAAAGAGTGGGGAAAGAGCCCCAGTCCAGGAACTGGGGGGCCATCCCCATTTTCTGTGGACCCTTGGCAAGTGGCAGAGTCTCTGCACCTCCTTTCCCCATTCGCATCCAACTTACCTGGCCCAAGTACAGCTGCCAGGCACCCCGATGTATACTTTAGCAAACATACTCTCTTTAAATCCTCCCAACAGTCCTACAGAGGATTTCCCATTTTACAAATGAGGAAGCAGAAAAACAAAAAACAACAACAAAAAATGAGGAAATAAGAACTCAGAGAAATGAAGTGATTTGACCAAGGGCACGCAGCTGGTGGAGATGGATTTGAGTTCAGAGCTCTGAACTCCAGCTATGGTGCCCTTTCCAATTGTCCCCTGAGTAGCTTGGGCTAGAAGGAGCTCTCAAGTGAGGGAATGGGAAGGAGCCCTCACTCCATTGCGCCTCCATTCATGAATTTGTACATTTGTTCATTCAATGAACATTTTTTCAGCCTCCAGGGTCTCAGAATAGTGCCAGACCCTAGGTATACAAAGATAAATAAGATATGGTCTTAAAGTCTTGTGGGAGAAACCAGTGTGTAAATCTGTGTTAGAGCACAGTGTGGGCATAGGTGTACTCAGGTGTCTGAAAAAGCCCTCAGAGGTACCCTGGGAAGGGGCAGGGTTCTCTTGCCAGCCAGGGAAGTTGTTTAGTTTGGAAGGACCGGCAGCTAACTAACTAGGTGAAGAAGGAGGTGAAGGTTCAGAGTCACAAAGGCCTGAGACAGCATGACTCAGGAATTCCAAGCACTTACGAATGCTAGAGGAAGGGTGACTGGAGGGAGGGGCAGAACAGCAAAGAGAGAGAGGGAAAGCTAAGAAAATCCTGGAAAGATTTGAAGCCAGGGAGGGCATCTGGCTTGCATCTGGAAGGATCCCCTGCTGGTAGTGTGGGTGGTGTAAGGCAGTGTAGCCAGATGGAAGTGGGCCAACTAGGTCTAAGGAAAGTCCAGGTCGGGAATGAGCTGGGTTCAGGAGCTACTCTGGAAATGGGTGCCTGTGTCAGGGAAAGGGTGGGGACAAAGGTGACCTGGGCTCTTGGATAGCTAGAGAATGATGGAATTTTTTTTTTTTTTTTTTGACTGAGATAGTGAACTCAGCAGGAAGAGAGACCTGGGCACGGGGCACGGTGGTGAGCTGCGTCTTCGCCATGTCAGGCTTGAGGTGCTGGTGGCCCCCAAGGGAGACTCCCAGCTAGAGGGAGGTCAGAGAGTTTTCAGAGTCATCATGGAAGCCCAGGGCTCCATCTCTTTGGCTGACCCCATCCAGAGAGGGGCCTTCATGTGAAGGCCCCAGACGGAGCCCTAGGGCATTCTGACAGGTATGGGGAGCAGAAGGCTAACCTGGAGGGGCCAGAGTTGGGAAGAGAATCCAGATTGTGGGCCAGGGCGCAGAGGACGCATCCAGGGGAGGTCATGGCCCCCAGTGAAGCGAGTTGACCAGGAAAATAGAGCCTGAGGAAGACAACACGGAGCTTGTTGGCGACTTTGCCAAAAACAGAGGCTGAGACAAAGGGGAGGGCCTGAGAGAAGGGTGTCTGCAGCGGAGACAGGGCCGATGAAGGTCTAGAAACTTCCTATTAAAGGTTTCAGTTTCCTGGGGTTACAGAGTCCCACAAACTGGGTGGCTGAAAACAGGAATGTATTCTTTCATGATTCTGGAAGCATGGTCTGAAATCAAAGTGTCAGTGGGTTGGTTCCTTCTAGAGGCTCTGAGCGAGATCTGTTCAGCTTCTGGTGGTGCTGGCAGACTCGACTTCCTTGGCTTGAGACTCATCGCTCTAATCTCTGCCTCCATCTTTGCACGGCATCTTCCCGTATGTGTGTGTGTGTCTGTCTGTCTGTCTGTCTGTCTGTCTGCATTTGTGTCTCTGTGTGCACATCTCCCTCGCTTTTCTCTTATAAAGATGCCAGTCACTGGATTCAGGGCCAGACTATTCCAGTACAACCTTATCTTAACTTGACTACATCTGGAAAGACTCTATAAGGTCACATTCATAGGTACCAGCGGAGAAGGCAATGGCAACCCACCCCAGTACTCTTGCCTGGAAAATCTCATGGACGGAGGAGCCTGGTGGGCTGCAGTCCATGGGGTCGCTAAGAGTTGGACACAACTGAGTGAAGTCACTTTCACTTTTCACTTTCATGCATTGGAGAAGGAAATGGCAGCCCACTCCAGTGTTCTTGCCTGGAGAATCTCAGGGACGGGGGAGCCTGGTGGGCTGCCATCTATGGGGTCGCACAGAGTTGGACATGACTGATGCGACTTAGCAGCAGCAGCAGTAGCATAGGTAGCAGGGGTTAGGACTTAAGCATGTCTTTTGGGGAGTCACACCCAACCCACAGCAGAAGAGGCCTGGCCATGACTGTGGATTCCTCCATGGGGCCAAGAGGAGGTTTGTCCTAACATGGAAGAGACTTGATCATGTTAGTCGGCCAAGGCACAGAGCTGCCAGTGGAGAGGAGGTTCCTGGGGATGAGACGAAAGGGGGCCAATGATAAAGCATGCTCCTGAAGAGGTGGGTGGGATCTGGGGCTTAGGGGGCAAAATCCAGCGTGGAAAGTCAGAAGGACGCCTCCTGTCCTGAGGCAGATGGAAGAGGGTGAATGTTTGCAGGGAAGTTTGTAGTTGGCAGGGAGTTCTCAATGGGAACAAGTAATTGGGCCACTGCTGAGAGAGGTGGGGAGTGAGGACAGATCAGAAGGTAAGAGGTGAAGAGGACTGTGGGAGAGGAATTAGATTAGGGTCCTGGAGAAGGTCACTGGGCAGCTCTGGGGGCTGCTGATATTGAAGAGGATAGATTTCAGTGGCAAGAGCCTGTGTAGTCATGCACTGGACTTCAGAGCCCTCAGCAGTCCAAGAAAAGGTGCAGGAAAGTCTAATCAACGGACGGGTGGCATTGCTTCCTGCCACATGGTCCAAGGAGGCAAAACAGGCAGGCCAGTGAGGTTGGTGGCCAGAGCGTAACAACGAGGTAGGTGGAGGGAAGCCGTGGGAGGTGGGAAAGGAGGTGGAGGAAGAGAGGAGTAAGGAGACAGAGTCTTGCGCCAGCTCTGGGCTGATTCTCGTGGTCTGGGTTGGGGCTGTGGAGGGCCAGCAGCCTCCAAATGAGAGGCTTGAGAGAGTGGAGGCTGAGGCGCAAGAAGAGAGCAGCTGTAGGGGGAACAGCCTAGGGGAGATTCCCCACGCTTACTGTTCTCTCCTCCTTTTGCAGCATCCTGATCAGATTTATTTCAAACCCCACGGCCCCCACCTGGTGGGGCTTCCTGGTGGCCGGGCTGATGTTCGTGTGCTCCGCGATGCAGACCCTGATCTTACACCAGTATTACCACTGCATTTTTGTGATGGGGTTGAGGTTTCGCACGGGCATCATAGGTGTCATCTATAGGAAGGTCAGCTGGAGCAGCAAATGAGGGGCTGGGGAGGCCAGCCCTGGGGAGCTTTGAAGAGACTCGCGTGACCAGTCCATCAGCCAACTGTCCACCTGCAGGCTCTGGTCATCAGCAATTCAGTCAAACGTGAGTCCACTGTAGGAGAAATTGTCAACCTCATGGCAGTGGATGCGCAGCGCTTCATGGACGTTGTCCCCTTCATCAACCTGCTGTGGTCAGCCCCCCTGCAGATCATCCTGGCAGTGTACTTCCTCTGGCAGGTGACTCTTGAACCCTGATCTCTGCCTCCTTCCTCTGACTTCTCCTTCCTTCAGATGGGACAAGAGAGAGTTATTCTGGGTCAGCAGAGGGGTGGGGGACAGAACTGTGAGGATGCTGGTGTCTGCAATCAAGTCTTTCCAGCCTGTGGGATTGTCCCTCTCACGGAACCTAGGGGAGGGAAGAGGGCCTTGGAGACAAGGTGGGTGTGACTCTGGTTGTCATTGCCTATCTATCTGTATTTGCCTCTCTGTGTGTCGGGATGCCCTTCAGTGGCTGCCTGTTTGTCCCTCTCTGTTGTCATTATCTGATGGCTGGCTGTTTCTGCAAATGTTTTTGCAATTTTGGCTTTATCTGTAAGTCTTCTTTTCACTGTCCATCTGTTTGGCTGACCACTAACTTTTGCTTCGGGCCCATCCCCGCATTTCAGGTCAATAGGCTTCTGTCTGTTGGGCTCTGTCTATATACTGTGTATGTTGGTCTGTCTGTCTGTCTAATCTATCCATCGTGCATCCTCAGAACCTGGGTCCCTCCGTCCTGGCTGGAGTTGCTCTCATGATCTTGCTAATCCCACTCAACGGAGCTGTGGCTGTGAAGATGCGTGCCTTCCAGGTGGGTGCTAACAGACTGAGCTGTTCCTGCCTGGAGCCCTGGCCAGGTGCCTGGAGGAGTGCAGTCACTAACCTGGGCCTTACCCACTACCTTGCTTACTGAGTACAGATGGCTCTAAGCCACTTTCACAAACCTTAGCTTACTCTTGCCTTACAACCCTGAGAGGCTTTAGAAACATTCTCATTTTGCAACTAAGGAACCAAGGCCCAGAGAGATTACAGCAATCCAGAATCAGACAGAACTTGCCTCTTCTGGTCTAATGAGAGTTTCTCCACCACATTGCACTTAGTGTAAATAGCCAGTCATTCAGTCCTTTATTGGCAAACATTTATTGAAGTCTTCCCTAGCTTCCCACTGTACACAAAATAAATGACAAATTTCCACTACCACCCACTAGGCCCCTGCTCACCTTTCAAACCCTCACCTCCTGGAATATGGCTAAATTTCAGCCAGTCTGGCCTTTCTTTTCTCCAAATCACCAAGCTCTGCATGCCTCCGGGCTACCATACGTACTGTTCCCTGAAATGTGCTTCAGCCTTCCTTGCTTGCCTAGTTCCTTTCCTTCCTTCACCCCAGCGTAAACTTTGATTTCCCAGGTCCCACCCAAATTATTCTCTCCCAGAATCCTGCTACTCCCATTGGGGTATGCATACTGATTTAGCGTAAGCATTTATTCAGGTGATTGTTTGCATCTTAGCTACTTCTCCTATCAGACTGTCAGCTTTATGATGGTTGGGGCCTTCAGTTGTTTATCATTATCTGCCCTACGTCTAGCACGTGGCCTGGTGCATAGTAGGTACTCAATAAATTGGGGCTGAATGAATAAATTAGTGTGGCCTGCTACACCTTGGGTTGGGGACTGGGTAAAAAAGAGAAATAAGGGATCTATTCCCTCAGGCTCACATGGATTTGAGACAGCATACATGTTCAGGGTGCCCTATAAGAACATGCCTTAGAAACCCAGAGAAGGGGCCTGGGATGGTCAGTGATGGGCACTGAGGCTGGAGCAGGATTTTGTCCAGCAGAGAGGAAGGGAGCTTGGCTTGGGCATTCCAGGCTGGGGTACAGTACAGGCTGGCAGGGAGGAGTGGTGGGCAGTCTAGCTGCCGTGTGTGTGTGAGTGCAGAGAAGATGTGTGCCCCTATTGGTAGAGGTCTGGGGAGGGGCTCAGGTACGCCCTTGCCGCACGTTCCGTAGGTAGAGCAAATGAAGTTCAAGGACTCGCGCATCAAGCTGATGAGCGAGATCCTGGGTGGCATCAAGGTGCTGAAGCTATACGCCTGGGAGCCCAGCTTCTTGCAGCAGGTGGAGGGCATCCGGCAGGATGAGCTCCGGCTGATGCGCCAGGTTGCCTACCTCCACGCCATATCCACCTTCATCTGGATCTGCACCCCCTTCCTGGTGAGGCGCCCATACCTGGGCTGCTGTCCCGTCTCCTGCTTGGTCAGCCTGGGCCTCTGAACCCAGCAGACTCCACCCTGACACCCATCCCCACCGCTGCCCAGGTGACCCTGACCACCCTCGGAGTATACGTATCCGTGGACAAGAACAATGTGCTGGATGCTGAAAAGGCCTTTGTGTCCGTGTCCCTTTTCAACATCTTAAAAATTCCCCTCAACATGCTGCCCCAGTTAATCAGCAACCTGGCCCAGGTAAGCCTGGGTAGGGCTGGGGTTCTAGTGGAGTTTGGGCAGGTTGATGGGGCTATTTAGGGTCGGGGATAATCAGGGAGAGTTATTGGAATCAGGGGAGGGCCATTTGGCATTATGAAGAATTGTTTGGTCAGCAGACTCATGGGCCATTTGGAGTCATTTAGGTAGGGTTTCTGGAAACCCAAGTTCTGGAGACAGCCTCCTCTTACCAACATGGACCCTATCTTTGGCAGTGGGAGCCAGCCAAGACTCAGGCATGAGAAGGGACCCAGCACCAGCATCTGGGCCCTCAGGGGGCCCAGCCTCACCCAGGAAGGTGGGGGCCAGCAAGGGTAAGAGGAGATGGGTGTAAGAAAGGCATAGCTTCCAGGGCTGACTCACACCCTTCTGCATGCAGACCAGTGTGTCTTTGAAACGGATCCAGCATTTCCTGAGCCAAGATGAACTTGACCCTCAGTGTGTGGAAAGAAAGACCATCACCCCAGGTCCAGACAGCCTCTACCTGGGCTTCTCTTAACCCAGCCACTTCTCCAGAAAATTCTGTTTCAAACTTTTAACTTTTCTCTTGTGGCCTCCTTTGCTTCATCCTCCTTTCCCATCTGCTCTCACTCTGCCCTCTTCTCTTCTGGTTCTTTACTCTCCTCTGCTACCCCTCCCCAGGACCCGCCATCACCTTCCTTCTCTAGGGCGCTTCTTACTCCTCCCTGCCACCTCCCCCTCACCACCCGCAAGCTTCCCTGTGCTCCCGTTGGTTCCTTTCCGTAGGGCTCTTCCACCCAGGGATCCTCTCCCCCTTGCCCTGGGCCCCCTGACCCTGTGCACCTCTGTCTTCCCAGGCTACGCTGTCATTATACACAATGGCACCTTTACCTGGGCCCAGGACCTGCCACCCACCCTGCACAGGTACCAGCTTCTCCTTCCCTTCTCAGCTGCCTAAAGTGGAACACAGTTCAGATCGTAGCAGAAACCGCCCCCCCCCACCCCCCCCACCCCCCCACCCCACGCTCCCACTTGTCAGCTTTTGACCTGGGAAGCAGGAAGAGCCTCAGCTTGCCAGGGTGCTGTCTGAAAAGAAGGAGAGCTTGGGTCTTCAGGTGGAAGGTGGGGGACAAAACCTCGATTCCTCCTCTGACTGGGCTACTTGTCTCCTTACCCCCAGCCTTGATATCCAGGTGCCAAAAGGGGCACTAGTGGCCGTGGTGGGGCCTGTGGGTTGCGGGAAGTCCTCCCTGTTGTCTGCCCTGCTGGGAGAGATGGAGAAGCTGGAAGGCAAGGTGTATATGAAGGTGAGAGGGGCAGGGATTACTGGGAAGGGAAGCTTGGCCAGGCCTTGGGCAAACGCTGAGGTAAATTCCTTTGGCCAGGGTTCCGTGGCCTACGTGCCCCAGCAGGCATGGATCCAGAACTGCACTCTTCAGGAAAACGTGCTCTTTGGTCGAGCCCTGGACCCCAAGCGGTACCAGAAGGCTCTGGAGGCCTGTGCCCTGCTAGCTGATCTGGAGGTTCTGCCTGGTGGGGACCAGACGGAGATTGGAGAGAAGGTACAGTCTCTTATCTCACTCTCTGGGGGAGTTAGCACACACAGCTGTCAACCTCAGTCCAGCTCAGATCCAAATAAGCATTCGTTCATTCACACATTCATCTATTAATGATGTCATGCCTAGCTCTGTGCAAGGCACTGGTAAAGCAGATCCGTTACTGGGGGAAGCTGACTTATAAACGGGTAGGGGCTGTAGAATGTCCTGGAGGCCAGGTTAAAGGCCTGTTCAAGGTACTGGGAAGGAGTAAAGGAGGTAGTCTGCATAAGGAAAAGTATCACTTTTGAGCTGAATCTTAACAGCTAAGGAAGAAGCTCTTATCATTCATCAGATTTTTATGACATACCTACTATATGCCAGGCAATATTATATATTAGTAACTGTGTGTCCGTGCTGAGTCACTTCAGTCGTGTACAGCTCCTTGTGACCTCATGGACTGATTCTTCCAGGCTCCTCTGTCCATGACATTCTCTAGGTAAGAATGCTGGAGTGGGTTGCCATGCCCTCCTCCAGGGGATCTTCCTGACCCAGGGATCAAACCCACATCTCTTATGTCTCCTGCATTGCCAGGTGGGTTCTTTGCCACTAGCACCACACGGGCAGCCCATACGTTAGTACAAACACCAGACTAAAATCTCTGCCTTCATATAGCTTACATTCTAGTGGGGAAAGATATGTTAGCAAGGTGAATCAGTAAAATGTATAATATTAGGTGAATGCTAAGAGGAAATGATGTGCAAGGTTGTATTATCAGTATGCTTTGTGAAAGCCCCACTGAGAACTGGAGACTTGAACAAAGTGAAGGAGTGGTCTGTATCTGGGAACATGAAGCCCTGTCTGGGACATCTGAGGCAGAGAGAGCAGTAAGTGCAAAGGCTCTGAGGCAGGAGTGTGACTGGGGCATTTAAGGACCAGCGAGAAGAACAGTGTGGCTGGAATGAAATGAGCAGGGATGAGGAGGAGGAAGTGAAGTCAGTGAGGTATCCAGGCAGCAGACATAAAGCCTTAAGTCTACTGTAAGGACTATGGCTTTTACCAAGGGTGATGGAAAACGTTTAAGGGTTCAGTTCAGTTCAGTTCTGTCCCTCAGTTGTGTCCAACTCTTTGCCACCCCATGACAGCACCCCAGGCTTCTCTGTCCATCACCAACTCCCGGAGCTTGTTCAAACGCATGTCCATCGAGTCAGTGATGCCATCCAACCATCTCATCCTCTGTTGTCCCCTTCTCCTCCTGCCTTCAATCTTTCCCAGCATCAGGGTCTTTTCCAATGAGTCAGCTCTTCGCATCAGGTGGCCAAAGTATTGGAGCTTCAGCTTCAACATCAGTCCTTCCAATGAATATTCAGGACTGATTTCCTTTAGGATTGACTGGTTTGATCTCCTTGCAGTCCAGGAGACTCTCAAGAGTCTTCTCCAACACCACAGTTCGAAAGCATCAATTCTTCGGAGCTCAGTTTTCTTTATAGTCCAGTTCCCACATCCATACATGACTACTGGAAAAACCATAGCTTTGACTAGATGGACCTTTGTTGGCAAAGTAATGTCTCTGCTTTTTAACATGGTACCTAGGTTGGTCATAGCTTTTCTTTCAAGGAGCAAGCATCTTTTGATTTCATGGCTGCAGTCACCATCTGCAGTGATTTTGGAGCCCAAGAAAATAAAGTCTGTCATTGTTTCCCTTGTTTCCCCATCTATTTGCCATGAGTGGTAGGACTGGATGCCATGATCTTAGTTTTTTGAATGTTGAGTTTTTAAGCCAGCTTTTTCCTCACCTCTTTCACTTTAATCAAGAGGCTCTTCAATAATTCTTCACTTTCTGCCATAAGGGTGGTGTCATCTGCATATCTGAGGTTATTGATATTTCTCCCAGCAATCTTGATTCCAGCTTGTGCTTCATCCAGCCCGGCATTTCACATGATGTACTCTGCATATAAGTTAAATGAACAGGGTGACAATACACAGCCTTGACGTACGCCTTTCCCAGTTTGGAACCAGTCCGTTGTTCCGTGTCCGGTTCTAACTGTTGCTTCTTTGAGGGTTAGTGTTAGGGTTAAGGATGGAAGGCATCTGATGCAATTTGGTGTGACTGGAGGTTAGCAAGGTGCAAAAGATGCAGGGTAATACGTAGAACTTTGATGACTTTAGTTAAGGTTTTGATCTTTACCCTAAAAACCTTGGGATATCAATGAAAAGTTTTATTTTTGTATTAATTTATTAGTTTTTGGCTGCTGCAAAATATACATGACGTGGATCTTTTTTGGCTGTGCCGGGGCTTGGCTGTGGTGGAGGGTTCTTCAGTTGCAGTGTGTGGGCTCTAGAGTGTGGTGGCATTAGCTGTGGCATAAAGGCTTAGTTGCCCCATGGCATGTGGGCTCTTAGTTCCCCGACCAAGTGAGGGTTGGACTCCTACCCCTGCATTGGAAGGCAGATTCTTAACCACTGGACTATGAAGAAAGTCCCCATAGCATAAATCTTTAACTTAAAAATCTTTAGAAGTATATAGATCAGTAATGTAAGTTCATTCACACTGTTGTGCAACCCATCTCCAGAACTCCTTTTATCTTACAAAACTAAAACTCTGTACCCATTAAACAACAGCTTTTACTTATCCATTCACCCCTCAGTGGACACTTGGGTTGCTTCCACCTTTCATATATTGTGACTAATACTACTGTGAATGTGGGTGGGCAAAGGCCTTTTTAAGACCCTAGATACCCTAAAGCGGAATTTGTAAATCAATTCTATGTTTTTATTCTTTGAGGAACTGCCATACTGGTTTCCATGATGGCTGCACCATGTTATATTCTCACCAACAGTGCCCAAAGGCTACAACTTGCACACATCCTGGACAACACTTGTTGTTTTCTGGGGTGGTGGTTTGTTTTTTTTGGTTTTGTTTTTTTATAATAACCATCTTAATGGATGTGAGGTGATATTTCATTGACATTTCAATTTGCATTTCCCAGTCATTAGTAATGTCGAAACACCTTTACATAAGTAAGGTAATATGAGTATGAGATAAGTAAGAGTAATGTTCAGAACACCTTTACATGTGTTTGTTGGCAGTTTGTATATCTTCCTTGGAGAAATGTCTGTTAAAGTCCTTTGTCCACATTTTAATCAAGTTGTTTAGTTTTTTGTTGTTGAATTCTAGGAGTTCTTTATATAGACTGGATAGTAACCCCCTATCAGATATATGAGTTGCAAATATTGTCTTCTATTCTGAAGGCTGCCTTTTCACTTTGCTGACTGTGTCCTTTGGTTGCACTGAAGGTTTCAGTTTTAATGTAATCCAGTTTTTCTATTTTTACCTTTGTTGCTTGTGCTTTTGATGTTATATTCATAAAGTCATTGCTAAGTCCAATGTCATGAAACTTTTTTCCTGTGTTTTCTTCTAAGAGTTTCACCTCTTTTTTTTAGACACTAAAGATTTCAACGTATATTCCTTCAAAACAAAGACATTCTCTTACGGATCTATGGTTAAGTTATCAAAATCAAGAAATTTATCATTAATACAGTGTTACTATCTAAAAATCACTGTCTGACCTTTGAAATGTCATTGTTTATCCCAGTCTTTTTTTGTTGTTTTCTTCCCTGGTCTAGAATTCAATCCAGGATCATGAGTTGCATTTAGTTGTCATATCTCTTCATTCTCTGTCAATCTGGATAGTTTCTCAGTCTCTGTCTTTTATTTTATTTTTAAATATTTATGTATTTACTTTCGGCTGTGTGGGATTGTGCAGGCTCTTTGTTGCGGCATAAGAGCTCTTTCTTTGGGCTCTTCCTTACACCACGCAGGCTTCTCTCTAATTGTGGCACACAGGCTCCAGAGCACGTGGGCTCTCGAGTTGAAGTGGGCAGGCTCAGTAGTTACAGGGCGAGGGCTTAGTTGCTCCACAGCATGTGGGATCTTAGTTCCCCAACCAGGGGTTGAACCTGCATCTTCTGCACTGGAAAGCAGATTCTTAACCAGTAGACCACCAGGGGAGGCCCAGTCTGTCTTTTAGAATATCAACACTTTTGAAGAGTACAGGCCAGATGTTTGGCAAAAAGTTTCTCAATTTGAACACCATTAGTTGTTTGTTTTGTTTTTTTTTTTTTTTTTTGCAGGTAATGTTGTATCCTTGGTGCGTCATATCGGGAGGCACATGATGTCAGTTCATGTCTTACTGACTAATGTTAACTTTGATCTCTTGCTTGAGATGATATCGTCCATCGATGATTTCATTTTATAACCTTCATTGATTTTTGCCTGAGTCAGTGTTACTATGATGTGGGCCAAATGTTGATTCTGTAACTCCATTCTTTCTATGATTATTAGTTGGCATTTTACTCTAAGAAAGAGCTTTCCTCTCCTCCCTTTTTGCTTATTCTTTAGTTTCTTTCTATCAGTGCGGGCTCATGTTTGCTTATGTGATTCGGTGGATTATAATCCATTACCATCATTTTTTATTTGGATGTTCAATTTGTCAGCGAAGAGTTTTAAGCAGGGACATGAATCGCATTTTGAAAAGCTGCCCTGGCTGCAGTGTGAAGGGGCCCAGAGGCATAGGAACCAGTGGCAAGGCTCTCGTGTTGGTCTGGGGAAATGATTTGGGCCTGAGTCTGGCAGTGGGGATGAGAAACTTTTAAGTAGGAGTCTGAGATGATAGGAACCCAGAGCAGACCTCCCCATCTACAGTCTAACTCCTCCTTCCCGTCTCTCCTGGACCCACACTGACCTCACAAGCCTGATTTGTGCCCAGAGCATAGTAGCACTGAAGGAAGCCTGGTTGGTCGAATGCAGACATGTTCACATGCCTCAGTCATATAGCTGCTGTGGCCACCCTTCGTTTCTCAGCAGCTGCAGCTCCCACCCCACATTTGCTGTCCCCAGGGGTCAGTTTCTCAGGGTACCCCTAAAGAGCTGAGCCTGTTCCAGAGGGAATGAGGAGAGCTGGTGGCAGGAAAGCAAGGTGTACCTCTGGGGTCTGCCCGCTGGGGTCTGCCTTGCTGCTATGTGTCTGACTTTCTGCATAATGGGTTTAAGAGTGATCTCACTTTCCCCCTGGTATGTGAATGATCTCAGGGTTGATGAACTCTGGGGTGGATGCTGGGTTTCCATTCTTGCTTTTGCCTTTAATAGTTTGGACTTTGGATGAAGTCATTAACATCTTGGGCTTTAGTTTCTTCATCTAGAAAGTGGGGCTAATGATACCTCCCTGGAAAGACTGACATGAGGACCAGAAGGGATAATTGTTACAAAAGTCATCTGCAGACCATATGGGCAATGGGAGACTAAAAGGTCTATTACCTCCTGGGGATTTCCAGCCTCCTAGAGTAAGACGGTGGAAGGTAGGGAAACCAGCTGGGCAGGGAGCAAGTTGTCCTCAGCTACTCTGGGGGGACTCTGAGAGCTACCACCCCTTTATCCATGACCTTAGAGCCTCCCAGGGATAGGACCAGGCATATGAAATGTGAATTTAGAGGTCTGCCTTGCTGAATGATAATTGACAGGGCCTTTGTCCCCCTTGTGATGGCCTGACTCTCTTCCACCCAATACACACTTCTCACCTCCCTTCTCCATCAGGGCATTAACCTGTCTGGGGGCCAGCGTCAGCGTGTCAGTGTGGCCCGAGCTGTTTATAGTGATGCCGACATTTTTTTGCTGGATGACCCACTGTCAGCCGTGGACTCCCATGTGGCCAAACATATCTTTGACCAAGTCATTGGGCCAGAAGGTGTGCTGGCAGGAAAGGTGAGGTTCCCAGAGGCTAAGTGGGCTAAAATGAAGTCTATGGCCACAGGAGAGGACTGGTGGGAAGCCAAGGGGTTTGGTGATACCTGGACATATGGAGTGCCTATGGAACAGGCTGGGCAACCGGGGAGACCTGGGGCGGGGTAGGCAGTGCCCCTCAGGCGCTGAGTTGCCTTTGGAGAGCACAGGTTGAGTCCCTGATGTGCCTGCTCCTGCTGCTGGCACTCAAGCACCTCACGCTTGCTCCGTGGCCCCGCACGTGCCAAGGGTGTGTGCTGAGGACAGTAGGTGTGATAGCCTGCTGCCTTCTCCCCAGACCCGGGTGCTGGTGACTCATGGCATCAGCTTCCTGCCCCAGACGGACTTTGTCATAGTGCTATCTGACGGGCACGTGTCTGAGATGGGCACCTACTCGGCCCTGCTGCAGCGGGATGGCTCCTTTGCCAACTTCCTCCGCAACTATGCACCTGATGAGGACAAGGAGCACCAGGAAGCCAACAACAGTCCAGGTATCTGCCATTCCTGGCTCTTCATATTCCCCTCCCCTCCCTGCATCTTCCGTGTCCTGGGGCATCTGAGCGTCTCTGGACAGCCCTGGTGTTATGCAGGAAGGTTCTGGAGTACTTGGATCATCCGTGTGATGTCAGACATCAGCAAGAGGGAAAGTAAACTGGATGACGTCGAATCCCTCTTCCTCCTCCTCTTCCCTCAGTCTTCCTATGTGTTGAAAGGGCCTATGGGCCCAGGCCCAGCTTGTACGGCAAGGCTGTTTTACAGATGAATTGTTGAGTAAACATGCAAGTGCTTTTGGTTGTTCAGTCGCTCAGTCGTGTCCAACTCTTTGTGACCCCATGGGCTGCAGCCAGGCTTCCCTGTCCTTCACCATCTCCCAGAGCTTGCTCAAACTCATGTCCATTGAGTTGGTGATGCCATCCAACCATCTCATTCTGTATCATCCCCTTCTCCTCCTGCCTTTAATCTTTCCCAGCATCATGGTCTTTACCAGTGAGTCAGTTCTTTGCATCAGGGGGCCAAAGTATTGGAGCTTCCGCTTCAACATCAATCCTTCCAGTGAATATTCAGGACTGATTTCCTTTAGGATTGACTGGTTTGATCTCCGTGCAGCCCAAGGGACTCTCAAGAGTCTTCTCCAACACCACAGTTCAAGAGCATTAATTCTTCGGAGCTCAGTTTTCTTTATAGTCCAGTTCTCACGTCCATACATGACTACTGGAAAAACCATACCTTTGACTATGGAAATGCTTAGAAAAGTCATGTATTTATCGACAAACATTTATTTATTGAGCAGCTAACTTTGTCCAGGCACTATTCCAGCAATAGCGAGACAGCAGTCTTGATAGTACTACAGAGACAGCAATGAACAAACAGAAAAATTCCCTTCTCGTGGAGCATATTGAGACATTGAGACCCCCTTGTTGTTCAGTCCTGGCTCTTCAACCTCGGGCTCCGGGCTGGCTCTCAGACCTTCTCCTGGGCTTTCTTGTCTGCTTCTGTATACGCAGTTACCATGTCTCGAGCATTTACTAAGGGCTGTGCCTGTTGCAAGCTCTTGACACACATTCTTTCCTTTAATCCTCACAATGACACGATGAAGTAGGTACTATTATTATCCCCACTTTACATGCCCGCCTAAAGTCATGTGGTGAGGAAGTGGGATTTAAGCTTAGCCAGGCTGACTCCAGAGCCCAAGCTCCTGACCCTTATATTTGAATCCTCTTCCACATAGTCCCTGATGGGAAGCTTTTCTTCCTGTCTAACATAAGTCTTTCTTGCTGCCTCTTTTTTTCTCTCAACACAAAATTGGTCATTTATTTTTATTGTTGTTCTTGCTGCCCTCTCAGTCCCTCTCATCTTCCCTTTTGCTTATCCATTCAGGCCTCTTTATTGGAGTGGGACTGGGGGATAGCAGGGCTTTGCAGGGTGAGCTTGCCAACCTCTCCTTTCTGCCTCCCCACTGCAGCCTTGGAGGACAAAGAGGATGAGGGAGTGTTGATGATTGAAGACACGCTCAGCAATCACACAGACCTAACAGATAATGAGCCCGTGACATACGAGGTCCAGAAGCAGTTTATGAGGTGAGCTCCTGAGAACTGTCCACCCCCGGGAGATGGTGGCAGGGCCCCCACGCCCTGCTGTGGAGTGGGGCAGGTGGGTGTTCTCCCTGACACTCCCCAAGGATCCAGCTGGGGGTCTGTCTGTGGTTGTGCTGGAGGCCACCTCTCTGGGCCTGTACCCGTTGCCTCCACAGACAGATGAGTGCCATGTCCTCGGAAGGAGAGGGCCAGGGTCGGTCTGTGCCTAGGAGGCGCCTAGGTGCGGCAGAAAAGGCCGTGCCGGCAACCGAGGCAAAGGCGAGCCATGTGCTGACCCAGGAGGAGAAGACCGAGATGGGCACTGTGAGTAGGGTGGGCGAGGAAGGCTGGAGAGGCTGGCAGGCCCCTAGCACTCCCGGGGCTCACGGGAGTCCTCTGTTTGACCGCTGTGGCCACACAGGTGAAGCTGAGCGTGTACTGGGATTACGCCAAGGCTGTGGGATTCTGGACCACTCTAGTCATCTGTCTGCTGTATGGGGGTCAAAGTGCAGCTGCCATTGGGGCCAACGTGTGGCTCAGTGCCTGGACCGATGAGGCTGCAGCGGACAACCAGCAGAACAGCACCTCCTACAGACTAGGTGTCTACGCCGCCTTGGGAATTCTGCAAGGTGAGCCTGCAGAGATACTTAGAAGGGGCGCCAGTGTTTCCTTGCTCATCTCTGCGCTGCTGGGTCCCCCAAAGCGTGCCCTTGCCTCTGGATCTCTCTCTACCGTCACAACCCCAGCGACTCCCTGACCCGCCCTCGCAGTCTTCCTGCCTCTAGACCTGTCTAGCTCATCCTAGCTACGCCCTGCCTTTGAGTCTGCCTAGTCCACTGAGGGGATCCCTCATCTTGGAACTCGCCCTGCATTCTGCCACCTGGCCCAGGTGAACAAGTGCCCCTCTGCCTCCTCCATCAGGGCTCCTGGTCATGCTGTCTGCTATCACGATGGCGGTGGGTGGTGTCCAAGCTGCCCGCTTGCTTCACCAGGCGCTGCTGCACAACAAGATGCGCTCGCCACAGTCCTTCTTTGATACGACGCCCTCAGGCCGCATCCTCAACCGCTTCTCCAAGGACATCTACGTCATTGATGAGATCCTGGCTCCCACCATCCTCATGCTGCTGAATTCCTTTTACAACTCCATCTCCACCCTTGTGGTCATCGTGGCCAGCACGCCGCTCTTTGCCGTGGTCATCCTGCCTTTGGCTGTCCTCTACCTCTTTGTCCAGGTGTGCCCTGAGTGAGTGGGCATGACTTAGCGTGAGCGTGGCTGTTGTGTGGGCCGGGCTCTCTTGGGGGCCACCTGTGGCAGATGTAGGGAGGGCACACCCCCCTTCACCTTCACAGCTGGATTTGATTCAGTAAACACCCTTTTGAAACTCATTTTCCTCACCTGTAAAATAGAATCTTAGATCCCACCTCATAGAGTTATCAATAGGATAAAATTAAATCCTTGTAAATTATGACTGGCCCTGGAACTCCTTCCTGCTGGCTATTTGTCAACAGTTTAAGACACATTATCCTTCCCTTGATTTTAGGTATCATCTAAACTTACATGCCATATCATATGATGCATATATGATATGTGATGCATATCTTATAAACTTACATGGTTTTTAACATAGATGAGTGATAATATTCAGATACAGGTAACTGTAAAAGGCATTTGTGTTGCTGATCCCCTGTCCTGCCATTAATCAGTTGATGAAGGTAACCCACAGGTGGCAGAAGCTCAGGCCTGCGTGTGAAGACTGTGACCTGGGCTGCACTCTGTCCTGGGACAGGGACTTTCAGCTGTACATCCTGCATGGGCCTGGCCATCTTGGGGCCCACAGGGCAGAGGATGGAAGACAGAGGCAGACTGTGGTTTTGTGGGGCTGACATTTAAACAACCGAGGGGTGGAGTGGGGAGAGGTTCCTTAAGAAAAAGTATATGAAATTATCTTATTTTTGCAAATTTGGCAAAATTTTGATTGTGTGAACACATTGCCAGGCCCCTAAGTGGAGACAGGCATTGTCACTGACTTGGGAGGCAAAATGAAGTCAGTGCGATAATTCAGGCCTGCAGAGTGAGTGGCCAGGAGCTGAGAGGGAATTGGGAAAGGCTTTGTGGACAAAGTGGCCTGAAGGACTGAGCAGAGCTGACCAGAGGGGAGAGAGTGGGGGGAGTTCATGGAACCATATCAGGACCCCAAGTCTCAGGTTCTTTCGGGTGAGGGAAGGGAGTGAGGTCTTATGGGGCAGTGGGATGGAGGGGGAGGTGGTGCAGATGGGCCCAGAGGACACGCAGGACTGAGCTGGGATTCCAGGGTCCTGACTCTTAAGTTCTTTCTCCAACCTCTGTCAGCGCTTCTATGTGGCTACCTCACGGCAGCTGAAGAGGCTGGAATCTGTCAGCCGCTCGCCCATTTATTCCCACTTTTCGGAGACGGTGACTGGCTCCAGCGTCATCCGGGCCTACGGCCGCAGCCAGGACTTTGAGACCATCAGTGATGCTAAGGTGGACACCAACCAGAAGAGCTGCTACCCCTACATTGCCTCCAATAGGTCAGAAAGCACTCCATCAGCCCCTGCTCCTTCCATGAGTTTCCGCCAGGGTCTCTGCAGGAGAGAGCCTGGTGTTCCGGGTCCAAGCCCCTCCTTTCCCCTAAACAGCCCCCTTCTTGCATCTGCCCCATTTCCTCCTTGCCTGATCTCTACAGGTGGCTGGGGATCCGAGTGGAGTTCGTGGGCAACTGTGTTGTGCTCTTTGCTGCACTTTTCGCTGTGACTGGAAGAAGCAGCCTGAGCCCAGGACTGGTGGGCCTGTCTGTGTCCTACGCCCTACAGGTACACAGAGGTCTCAGCCCCAGAGTAGGGCCGCCCCGGGGCAGAGGCCAGGTTTCATAAGCATCTCCTGAGTACCCCACTCTACCCAAAATGGGGACCAGCCACAGATTTTGATCTCCCAAACTGTGAGCTCCCAGTCAAGCAGGGAGAGTCACTCCCACCAGCAGGGGATGATACTTCGGGGTGTGCAGATCTTAGTGGAGGAAGGACAAAAGGTAAGAACCAGAGGAGGTCTCTACCTGGGAGTGTTGGAGAAATGACCTTGGAGCTTGGCCCCAAGAGACAAATAGAAATTTGCTGTGCCTGCACAAGATCAACCTTGACAGGGGTCCTGGGGCAGGGACATGGGGAGCTAGGCTACACCTTATTTCACAAGCCTGCAGAGAAAGTACCTGGAGCAGGTAACTAGAGCCTGAGCAGGTCACCCTGATATCAGCTGATATTGAAAAAAGGTTAAACAGCTGCAAATGGAATTTTTGTGAAGCAGATCATATTTGCAATGCCTCAGGTGACTCAAGTCTTTGAGTTTTGATAAATAAAGGACAATCCAGACAGGTCAGTCTTCTCAAACTATTCAGTATGCCTATGAATCACCTGGAGATCTTAAACTGTAGATTCTGATACAATAGGCCTGGGGCTCTGGCTTTTGCGTGTCTATCAAAACTTCTTGATTCACGAAGTGTGGTCCGAGGACCAGTTGCATCATCTGTGAGCTTGTTAGAAATGTAGATGCTCTAGTCCTGCCACAAACCTACTGAATCAGAAGCTACATTTTAAGAAGATTCCCTGGGAAATCTTTCTTGCGCATGTTAAAGTTTGAGAAACGCTGGGATGGGGAGCCTTTCGTTTGAGAAACACTGGGATGGGGGGCCATTGTCACTGCCTGAGGTACAATTGTGATTAGAGCTCCAGGTGGCATAGCTATGGGTTTGCCCAGGCCCACCTGGGTCATAGTTGGGATAGGAGCATAACGAAGGAGTCTGAGCTCCTCCCATAGCCATGTCAAGGGAGTACAGATTGCCCCACTTATGACCCAGTCCCTCTGGCTAGGTGACGTTGGCTCTGAACTGGATGATACGAACGATATCAGACTTGGAGTCTAATATTGTGGCTGTGGAGAGAGTCAAGGAGTACTCCAAGACGGAGATGGAGGTGGGTACGGAATCAGCCTGGGGCAGGGAGAGTTGAGAATAGCGGGTAGGGGTGCTTGATGGCCCACCATCCATCCCTACATCCCCCCTAGGCCAGCTCTTCGGGTGGCTCTTCATTCAGTCCTTAAAGAGAGTCAACCAGAGGTCTAGGTGAGGAGGTGCAGAGGGTTCAGAGTTGGACAAGACAATTCCTGATGAGTAGATAACAGCTCCCGTGTTCCAGGCCCTCCTCAGTCACAGTACTTTGTCCTCCCTGGGACCCCCGGTCCGGTGACCTGCCTCTGTCCCTCGGTCCATGAGTTCATCCAGCCTGGATTCTGTGCTCCACCAGCGCCAACACTCTCAACTCCCTTGCGCTTCTCTCTGTCATCCTCTCTCCAGTTGAGCCCATCTGTCTACCTTCTACATGCCGGTGCTCGGCTGCTAAAATGTTGCTGGAGAAGATCATTGATTTTACTTCAAGTTTATAACCACACACCACTGCAGGGTATTCCCATCTTGCTTCTCCAGGAAGCCTATGTTTCCAGTTTCAGAAAGATTTGTTTTGGCCATTCCCTTTCCTTAAGCTCCCACTCGCTGTGCTCAGCCATCGACCTTGCCTAACAGTTCAGTGAGGAAATAGGTTATGAGATGTGAGCCCCCTCAGCCTACCTGCCTCTGGACTTTCGAACCTGCCTGGGTCCCTTCACCTTTTTCCTCTTTCAACAGGAAGTGTCCCTTCTCGTTTCACAGTGCATTCCTTCTACTTGTTCGCGTGGCCACCCGAGGACTTCAGTCCTTAATTGCCTGCTGCACCATCCTTCTTGCTCCCTCTGTTGGACGGTCCCCATCCACATGCAAAAATGTGCACTCGAACCTTCCATTCTAGACTCTCAAACCAACCCCCCCTTTCCTGCGTATCCTGTATCTCATTTCTCTGCTCTCCTTTGTCATGAAACTAGCTTTGAAATAGGTGCTCTCCCCCTGCCTTGTCACCTGGTGGCTTGTCTGCCTCCTGCAGCCTGGTTTCTGGCCCTATCACTCCGCTGGATGCACTCAGCAGCGACTTCCTTGGTTCCAGAGGTAAGGATGCTTCGCTGTTCTTCTCTAGTTCGACCTCTCGGCATTATTTGGACAAAATAGCCCTCGCTGCTTCTTGAAGGCACTTCATGGTTTCTGTGACCTGAGCTCCTGCCCTGTCAGCCCCCACTGAGCCCTGACCCCGTCTGTTCCTCCCAACCCGGCCTCTCCTGCCCCTGGGGCCCCCATCTGTCCCTGTCTTCTCCCGGCTTCTCTTATCACCCCCTCCTCCCCCCATTCTCTGGGATCTTCAAATTCTCTCTCTTCATGCCTAGCATTACAATTTCCCCTGTCTACATACATGATCCTTTCTCCACAGCCTCAAATATTCCGCCCCCAATCCTGCTACCCATTGTTTTGATACCTCCTCAAGAGAGCATGGCACCCCACTCCAATACTCTTGCCTGGAAAATCCAAATGGACAGAGGAGCCTGGTGGGCTACAGTCCGTGGGGTCTCGAAGAGTCAGACACGACTGAGCGACTTCACTTTCACTTTTCACTTTCATGCATTGGAGAAGGAAATGGCAACCCACTCCAGTGTTCTTGCCTGGAGAATCCCGGGGACAGGGAGCCTGGTGGGCTGCCGTCTATGGGGCCACACAGAGTCGGACACAACTGAAGCGACTCAGCAGCAGCAGCAGCAGGAGAGCAGATTATCTGTACTGGCCGCTTTGTTTATTGATTGCTGACACTCTGATTCCCCTGTTTCAAAACATCCTGCCCTCTGCCTCCCCAAGTAGCAGCAGAGAGATCCCTTAAAAACATACCAAATCACATTATTATTCTGTGCATGGCCCTACATCTTACTCAAGGTAAAAAAAAAAAAAACAAAAAAACAGTCCTTAAACTGCCCTGCCAAGCCCTCCATGGTGGGGTCTTCCACTACCTGTCTCCCACCTCTCACCTTTGTCACTGTGCTCCAGAGCACACCTGGAGGTATTTATCCTTGCTGTTTCCTCTGCCTGGCATGCCTTTCCCTCAGATAGCTACTTGTTTGGTTCCTTTACTTCCTGCAGGTCTTTATTTAAATATCACCTCCTCCAGGAAGCCTTCCCTGACCACCCTGTACGAACAGCAGGGACTTCTCCAGGCACTTCTCCATACTCATCACCATCTGACATTATATAGACTTACTTATTTGTTAACTGTATGCCTCCTTAGATTAGGATGTGAGCCTCACAGGGACAAGGACTTTGTCTCGTTTGCTATTGCTACCCCACCACCTGTCATGGAGTAGCCACCCAATAATAAAGAATGGTGAAAGGGGGAGTCGGGGCATGTGGAAGGGGCTGCTCAGGGATCTTGGGCATGAGGGGAGTAGAGGAGGGCAAAGTTCTGTGGGGAATAATGTCAGATGGATAGAGTCATTGAACCACAAGGTTGGGCCACACAAGTGCCAGGGGCTCCCCGCCAGGCTCCCTGGTAGGTGAGGATGGCAGGGGCCTGGGAAGAGAGGCAGACTGAAGATGGAAGAGGGCTGGGCTGGGGAAGAGATGGCCCCCTGATGCAGAGCCTGTCCTCCCCTGGTGACCAGGCCCCCTGGGTGGTGGAGGGCAGCCGTCCGCCAGCAGGCTGGCCACTGAAGGGTGAGGTGGAGTTCCGAAATTATTCCGTGCGCTACCGGCCAGGCCTGGAGCTGGTGCTGAAGGACCTGAGTCTGCGAGTGCATGGTGGCGAGAAGGTGCGTGTGGGGCGGGTTTGTGCCTGGGGAATGTGGGTCTGTGGGATGGCAGGTACCCAGCCTAGAGGTCTGCTTAGCCTTCCAGGGGAGTCCTGGAGACAGACCCACCAACTCCCCCGCCTTTGCCTGACAGCCTCCTACCCTCTCCAGGTGGGGATCGTGGGCCGCACTGGGGCTGGCAAATCGTCCATGACTCTCTGCCTGTTCCGCATCCTGGAGGCGGCTGAGGGCGAAATCTACATCGATGGCCTCAATGTGGCCGACATCGGGCTCCATGACCTGCGTTCTAAGCTGACCATCATCCCCCAGGTACCAGTCTGGCTTTGTCTGGTCACACTGACCAGTGACCCTGGGGGCAGGCTCCACGCTTGTCCTGTAGCTTGAGGTTCAAGACTGGGACCTCCATCTGGGAAGCTGGGGAGCAGGACAGCAGGGGCAGAGCCACAGAGGGACCACGTGTCATGGGTCTGGAAGGGACAGATGTATCCTGCTCCATATCACCCGTCCTCTGACCTCCTAGACCAGCAGAACCACAGACTCTTCCATACGGCCCACACCAGAGGTGTTCTATGCTGCTCTCCTGGTTTCACAGCTCTGCATTACGTTTCACTTTTTCTGGCTTCTCTGGAGTATTTTTCTGCCGACTGGACACTCTGGAGTCAGATTAGCAGCTCAAGGTTTCTACTTTAGCAGAGGACTTTGGGTTGGCAAAGCTGAGGTTTATCATGTCTCCACAGGCATTTTTCTATCTCTTTGGCCATTGCCTCCCTCCTGGAGGGTTGGGGACACGGTGGAAATGCTGCCACCTCAATCCCTTTCTTGTTCCCTGGCCTCGGGGCCCATGGCTCCCTCTGGGGCCTGAGCTGCCTCCCTCTGAGGACTTGCTTTGTCCCCAGGACCCCATCTTGTTCTCGGGGACCCTGCGCATGAACCTGGACCCCTTTGGCTGTTACTCAGAGGAAGACATGTGGCAAGCTTTGGAGCTGTCCCACCTGCACACATTTGTGAGCTCCCAGCCCGCAGGCCTGGACTTCCAGTGCTCCGAGGGTGGGGAGAATCTCAGGTAACAGCTGGGAGTGGGTGGGTCAGGAATAGCACTCCGCTGCATTAGAGGATGTAGCATCAAATGACACCAGGCCAGCCCTCTCCTGCCCTCCCACTCCCATCTTGTTGTGGTTGAGTCACTAAATCGTGTCGGACTCTGCAACCCCACTGACTGCAACACATAAGGCTTCCCTGTGCTTCACTATCTCCCAGAGTTTGCTCAAATTCACGTCCATTGAGTCGGTGATGCAATCCAACCATCTCGTCCTCTGTCGCTCCTTTCTCTTCCTGCCCTCAGTCTTTCCCAGCATCAGGGTCTTTTCCAGAAATTTGGCTCTTCACATCAGGTGGCCAAAGTATTGGAGCTTCAGCTTCACCACCAGTCCTTCTAGTGACTACTCAGGGTTGATTTCCTTTAGGATTAACTGGTTTGGTCTCCTTGCTGTCCAAAGGACTCAAGAGTTTTCTCCGGCACCAGGATTCCAAAGTATCAATTCTTCTGCACTCAGCCTTATCTAGGGTCCAACTCTCACCTCTGTATATGACTACTGGAAAAACCATAGCTTTGATTATATGGACCTTTGTCAGCAAAGTGACGTCTCTGCTTTTTAATATGCTGTCTAGGTTTGTCATAGCTTTTCTTCCAAAGAACAAGCATCTTTTAATTTCATGGCTGCAGTCACTGTCTACAGTGATGTTGGAGTCCAAGAAAATAAAATCTGCCGCTATTTCCATTTTTTCCCCATCTATCTGCCATGAAGTGATGGAACTGGATGCCATGATGTTCATTTTTTGAATGTTGAATTTTAGGCCAGCCTTTTCATTCTCCTCTTTCACCTTCAACAAGAGGCTCTTTAGTTCCTCCTCACTTTATGCCGTTAGAGCGGTATCACATGCATATCTGAGGTTGTTGGTATTTCTCCTGGCAATCTTGATTCCAGCTTGTGAGTCATGCAGCCCAGCATTTTGCATGATGTACTCTACATATAAATTAAATAAGCAGGGTGACAATATACAGTCTTGACATACTTCTTTCCCAATTTGGAACCAGTCCATTGTTCCATGACCAGTTCTGTTGATTCTTGTCCTGCATACAGGTTTCTCAAGAGACAGGTCAGGTGATCTGGTATTCCCATATCTTTAAGAATTTTCCACAGTTTGTTGTGATCCACACAGTTAAAGGCTTTAGCATAGTCAATGAAGCAGAAGTGGGTTTTTGTTTTTGTTTTAATTCCCTTGCATTTTCTATGACCCAACCAATGTTGACAATTTGATCTCTGGTTCCTCTGCCTTTTCTAAATCCAGATTGTACATCTGGAATTTCTCAGTTCATATACTGTTGAAGCCTAGCTTGAAGGATTTTGAGCATTACCTTGCTAGCATGTGAAATGAGTGCAACTGTACCATAGTTTGAACATTCTTTGGCCTTGCCCATCTTTGGGATTGGAATGAAAACACCTTTTCCAGTCCCGTGGCCACTGCTGAGTTTTCCAAATTTGCTGGCAAGTTTAGTGCAGCACTTCCACAGCATCATCTTTTAGGATTTGAAATAGCTTAGCTGGAATTCCATCACCTCCACTGGCTTTGTTTGTAGTCATGCTTCCTAAGGCCCACTTGACTTCACACTCCAGGATGTCTGGCTCTAGGTGAGTGAGAAAGTGTATCTTTCCCTTTGTCCTTCACCTTTCACTTCTTTTCTCAGCTGTTTGTACAGCCTCCTCAGACAACCACTTTGCCTTTTTTTGTGTTTTGTTTTTCTTGGGGATGGTTTTGGTCCTTGCCTCCTGTACAGTAACTTCTGTCCATAGTTCTTCAGGCATTCTGTCTATCAGATCTAATCCGTTGACTCTATTTGCCACATCCACTGTATAATCATAAGGGATTCGATTTAGGTCATATTTGAATGGCCTAGTGATTTGAACTTGGGGCACTCTACTGTATTGAGCATATCTGTGTGCCAGGCTTCTCACTGACTCCTCACACAAGCCCCAGAGAGACTGAGCTAGGGCCAAAGGGGCACAGCTGGGAGAAGACATGCCTGGGCTTTCAGCTAGGTCTGGAAGACTCCAAGGCCCCAGTCAGTTTCCTCTTGTGAGGTTGTCAGTGCTGTGCTTGGCCTGATGAGGGGGCTGTGGACCGAACCTGTTGAGAAGACCAGAGGAAACATACAGAACTTCAGGGAAGTCTTTTATTTTTTCCGAGTTGGATGCAATTTTGTCTCTGGTTTAGAAGTGGGCAAAGTGAGCTCTCCAGGCCTTTCTTTGCTTCCTTATAGCCCCAGATTTTATATCCCCAGCCACTGGGTCATGTATCAGAGAGAGTCAGAGTCACTTCTCACTGAGTCTAAAAGCTTGAGATACATGTGCCTGTGTTAACTGTGTGGTTTGGGGCAAGTTGCTTAACCTCTCTGTGCCTTCGTTTTCTTAACTCTAAAAGGAGTATGGGACAACAGTTCCATTCCTTTAGCACCATGCCGCCATCATTTGGACAGGGTGGTTTTATGGGTTTTGTGATGAAATGGAAAGCACTTAGACTGGATACACTCCTAAGAAATTTTGCTATTCTTATTATTCTACTCAGTCCATACCTGAGTGGACTCTCTCCAGACAAAACAAAAACAAAAACTTGTACATGTCAGTTCAGTTCAGTTCAGTTCAATCGCTCAGTCGTGTCCGACTCTCTTTGTGATCCCATGAATCGCAGCACGCCAGGCCTCCCTGTCCATTACCAACTCCCGGAGTTTACTCAAACTCGTGTCCATTGAGTCGGTGATTCCATCCAACCATCTCATCCTCTGTTGTCCCCTTCTCCTCCTGCCTTCAATCTTTCCCAGCATCAGGGTCTTTTCAAATGAGTCAACTCTTCGCATCAGGTGGCCAAAGTATTGGAGTTTCAGCTTCAACATCAGTCCTTCCAATGAACATTCAGGACTAATTTTCTTTAGGATGGACTGGTTGGATCTCCTTGCAGTCCAAGGGACTCTCAACAGTCTTTTCCAGCACCACAGTTCAAAAGCATCAATTCTTTGGCACTCAGCTTTCTTTATAGTCCAACTCTCACATCCATACATGAATACTGGAAAATCTTAATAGTGTTCAAGGCACGTTGGCCTCCTCTATCTCCTTTAATCTTTACTGCAGTCCTGTGGGCTAGAAATGAGGCTCCAAAGTATAAAACGATTTGCCCAAAGCCACTTAGCTAGCAAGGGGTGGGGCAAGGACTCAGGGAAGTGGGAGTTTTTGCCCCAAGCCTTTACTTGCTGCCTCATAGCCACTGGTGGGATGCCCCCACCTCCAGAGTCAGCCTTGTAAGAATGAATGTGTCCAGTCCCTGGATCTCACTCACACAACCAGGTTGAGGGTGGCTGGCGGACAAGCCTAGGCTACCAGACCCTGTGCCCCATAGCTGTGTTTTGGCCCATTCTCTGATCCCTGCTTGCCATCAGCACATCTCGCCAGATCACCCCTCCATCCCCACGTCAGCCAGGACCTGAGCCAGAAATCCACTCCCCTCCTCCCTCCCTGAGCTTGTAGTCACTTTACGCATAACCTGTATCCTGTGCCAGTCCCACCATAAATCAGCCCTAAATTCTATCTGGCAGCTCATTCTGCTGCCAAAACCTTCATTAGTTGCGGGAATGGGCTGAAAGAGAGCCTGGTCTTCACTTGGGCTGGAGTGACTCACCCCTTTGGGAAGGGCTGAGGTATTTGTCCTTGGGTGTGGGGGTGCTGTAGCCTCTGTGGTTGGGAACACCGCCTTGCTTTGTTCCTTAGCTCTGGCTTCCAAGGCAGGGGTTGAAGATATGCATTTCACCCCTCCTCCACCTCTCCAGTGACTAGACGTGGGGAGCCCCCTAGATCCTCCTCTGCCCTGCCCCTTCTGAGTTCCCACCAGAGCCCTAATCTGTATTCCCTATGGGGGCAGGAGATGGCTGAATTGTGTGGTATTAGGCTCAGCAAGATAGCATGATATATGCAAATACCAGGAGGAGTCATTCCAGTGTGTGATTACTAAGGTGTAAATGACTGATAGAGTGAAACAGAGGCACGGTGGCACTAGCTAAAGAGAGAGACGGGGGAAGAAGCACAGACGGAGAGAGCCGGGGGTGCCACGGAGAGACTGGGGATTTCACAGTGTTAAGTACTGGCTCTACCTCAAGGCCCCTCATTATCCCGGTGGTGTCCAGACCTCAGCTCTGTGTTCCAGGAGTCCTGGGCTAAGGCAGAAATGGGAGAGGTTAGACAGAGAGCCAGCCCGAGGCTAATGAAAAGGAGCGGAGACAGAAACAGCTTGGGGAGGAAAGCCTGGGGGGCAGGTTGGGGGCACCCAGCTGGAGACTTCCTTGCTTTCCCTACTCCCAGTGTGGGCCAGCGGCAGCTCGTGTGCCTGGCCAGAGCCCTGCTTCGCAAGAGTCGAATCCTGGTGTTAGACGAGGCCACGGCCGCCATTGACCTGGAGACTGACGACCTCATCCAGGCCACCATCCGCACCCAGTTTGAGACCTGCACAGTGCTGACCATCGCGCACAGGCTGAACACCATCATGGACTACACCAGGTAGCGCGCTGGGACCCGAGCAGGGAGGGGCAGGCGAAGGGACAGGCAGATCATCTGGCTATGTGGATGTGGGAGCCTTAGGGGATTATCTGCGGTATGGAAGGGGGATAACACCATGGGTCACCTGGGCACTGGGTACACAGTGATGGTTTCTGAGACACAGGGACACTTTGGAGGTAAGAATGTTGGGAATGGGCATGTTGGGGCTCCCTGAGGCTCGATTCACTCCCCTACCCCAGCCCTTAATGCTGAGATGAGGGGAACCAGATCCTTCATGCTAAATCCTGTCACTTCCTGAGCACCTTGCCCATGGCTTCATTTGCTCCTCATTCCCACCCTGTGGGCATATAGACCAAGAAGCCACTGAGGAAAGGTATACGATTCTTGGGTCCACGCACAGTAGACGCTTTGTTGTGGGAAAGCAGAGGGCGGAGTCCCAAGCCTGGCTCTGCTGCTGTGTGACCTTGGGCAATTTGCAAAACCTTCATGAAACTGTCTCTTGAGGTTGTTGTAAGTAATCAGTGAAATAAAGTATTAAAAGTGCAGGTGATCCTAGAATATGTTCATTTCCTCCCTAACCCCTTGTTGTAGTTCTCCCTAGAACCAGCTTCTCAAAAGAATTAGGGAAGAAGCCTTGCTCTTGGTATCTTACAGCTTCCCTGGGGAGTCAGCCCATTCAGCCAAAAGGAAAAAATGTGATCTATTCTCTCATTGTGCCTAATGTCAAGGTGTAGCTCTGGAGGACAGGATAGAGGTTGGGGGACTCAGGAGCCTGATGGAAGTGAGCTGGTACTGGACTGCCAGGCTAGCTCCTTTGGAGGCACAGGAGCTCAGGGTGAGGAAGAGGCAGGAGGCTGCAAAGAATCTATGCTGAGGTAGTATGGTGGGAGTACCTCGACAAGGTTTCATTCCCAAAACAAACATCTGTAGGGTGTGGGGAGCGGGGGAAACACACGGACAGGGCAATGGGCAGACCTTGTCCCTCTCTCAAGTGTCCCCACACAGGTCCCAGGGGCTCGGAAACCAAGCTGAGAATGCCTGACGCTACTGTCTGTTCCATCCCCACCATATGCCCGCTCTCCACTCCTATCCGAGACCCACTGGGAGAAGAGTGGGTAGGAAGGCTTGAGCCCTGGGTCCACACAAGGGAAAGGGCCAGACCAACAGGATCTCTTCCCAGGCCTAACTGAAAATGGTTTTTACCAGCAGCCCTGAGGGGCAAAACCTCAAATTGACCTTGGAGGTTGGGAGTTCAGTCATTTGAGTGGATCAGGCAGAAATTAATGACATAATCACGCTACTGAACATGTAATTAGAGCCTGCAGGAAGGAAGCAAGGGTCCACATGTCTAGGCAGAGGAGCCAATCCATAGAGGCAGCGCCAAGCCCTAAAGGACGAGTAAAAGTTGGGTAGCAAGGAGACGTGATAGGGAGGGAGCTGGAAATTTCGGGAAAAGGCTGTAGCACGTGCAAAGGCCCGGAGGTAAGAGGGCACAAGAGTTGAAAGGGAGAAGGGGCAATAGAACCAAGAGGAGGGGAAGAAAGCTAGGCCTCACTCTGCTGCACTGGGGACCATGGGAAAGCATTTAGTCCTCACCCCAAGAGCAAAGGGAAGCCACTGAAGTGAGGTGGGCAGTGGCTAGATAGTGATGTTCACAGACACACCTCTTCCCAAGGGGCTCTTCCAGGAGCCCCACAGGGGGGTCAACGACTGCATGCAGTCCAGGCCCTCCTACTGGGGAGCATCTCCTAGGACGTGGGGGAGCCCTTTCTGCTTCCACCTCACCCTGGGAGCCAGCTTGTCAGCTCTGCACTAGGTGTATCCTGTGTTTAGTTGGCAAGAGAGTCTAAGCCCAGGCCCAGGCCTGACTATGTATGTGTGGGCGGGGGGAGATCCACCCATCAGCAGCGGCCAGATTTGTAGCCAGATTCCAGCGTCAGGCCTCACTGCAGCCGTTCCCACCGTGTGCCTTTGTGAGTTGGCACAAAGCAGATGGATACATACAGGCCCGTGGCTCCCTGTGCACACTCCTGTGATCCTGGTGAGGGGAAGGGCTCATTAAGGAAGGTTTTCAGAGCCCTGACTAGCAGAGATGAATAGGACCTTGTGTTTGATCCTAGAAACTGCCTCATCTGCCAGAACAGCAAATGGAGTGGCTAAAATAACCAGTCTTGCAAGTGTGCACATGTGGCATAGTGCTAGTGTTGGGTGGGTTGACTGAAGTGGAAGGGTTGGCATTGTCACTGAGGGGTCTGAGCTGTACTCAGAAGGGCAGGGTTGGACCACGAAGCCAGATCTGAGCTGATGGAGACCTGACCACTTCTTTTCTTTGGCTAGGGTCCTGGTCCTGGACAAAGGGACGATAGTTGAATTTGATTCTCCAACCAACCTCATTGCAGCCAGAGGCATCTTCTATGGGATGGCCAGAGATGCTGGACTTGCCTAAAATATATTTCTGGTCTTTCTTCCTGGACATTCTTAAAGTTTCCATCACGAATGGAGAGGACACCAAATATGTCTACAGAATGGACTTGATGGCAAACGTTGGTGACATTTGTTAGGTCTTTGTCCCTGCCGGGTGCCTTGTAGGATAACCATGCTAAATGCTTCAGGGGGGGAAGTGAGGGCCCAGAGGTGAGTGACATGCCCAAGGTCATTGCTAATATGTGGCAGAGCCCAGACTAGTCCCCAAGTCTCCTGATTCCCAATGTGGCATTATTTCCACACTGTACTGCTTATAATCATTTCAAGGGATGACCTCCCTACCCCCATGATTTTTCGTATTTTCTAATCTGAAGTGTTTTTGGTTTTGTTTTTAAAAAGCTTTCTCCTCTTCGAACAGAAGACTGCCAGGTCAGACCATCCCTAGGAACTGAGTCCAATACTCATTAAAAATGGAGCACTGATGAAATAAAGCTACATGTTAACAATACATACACTCCAATGTAGCCTTTCTCTCTGTTCACAAGGTCTAGGGGCTAGGGCCTTTATTGGAGGTGAGAGGAAGGAGGGAGACGCCGAGGTAGCCTTTATACACATCTACATGGCTGGAATTATCTGAAAACATCAGACCCAAGAGCTTTTGGCTGGAAATACTGTCTTCACGGCCAAAACTCACTGGGTAATTGCCAGCAGTTCCTGTTCTGCTGTGTAGAGGCTGTAAAAAGGTGAGAAATAAAGCCCCTGATATCTGAGCTGAGGCCTCTTGAGAAAGCTGCTGTGAACACCTCCACATGTATGTCATCCCTCAGACCACCACGCCTGCTTCTCTAGGGGATGAGAAGTGCGTGGCACTTTATCTCCTTGCCCCTTTAGCATTGTGTTCCAGACAGGTCCCCATAACCCACGAGCTCTCCAAGTCATTCACCTTCCTCACTCTGGCTGAAGCTGACTGGGGGAGCACAGAGCAGCCCCGGGCCTACCCCCCGTTTTGAACGTCCCAGGCTGGTAAATGAGAGGAGGGGGTAACTTGCTTTTCCGAACAAGCCAATGAAATGTTTATTTTCCTGCAGGTCAGAATTTACCTGGCACGCAGCCTTCAAGTCTTCTGGTCTCCTCTTTCGTTTCTTCAACCTTTATTCTTGGTATAATGTGACTGGTTATGGATGATGTCTTTTTTCTCCTCCATCCTAAATGGTTTTCAGTAGGTGTGGAGATGGCTCCTTTGATCTGATTTTTCTATATGTGTTGGGCCAGGCTGTGCTGCAGGACTATTTGTTAAAGGTTAATCACATTTTGGGGGCTGGCCGTTTCTGCCCAGGATGTTTATGAGTGTACAGAGGAAGACTTCCATCCTTGTGATAAAGCAAGTATAAAAGCACCAAGGCCCAAATTATTCTGCTTCTCCTTGGAGCTAAGAAAAGGTCTTTGCTATGCTTCCTGATTTATCAGGCCAATTTGGCATGACGTATGCTTTGTGAGGCTCTAGCTGCCCCAAACCAACAGAAATGCAGATTCATTCGGCATCATTCTCAGCTAAAGATCTGAAAGGCTGTACTTCCTTTCCTATCTTGGAAGTTTGCCTCTGAGCTCACTGAGACCCTGACAGGTGCTGGCAGCCCAAAGGAGAGACTCAGTTGTATAAAGTAAACAGGATAATCAAAAAATGTGGTTAATAGAGGATGGCCTCCATCTAGCGGGCTCAGCTACTCTGGGGAAATGAAGCTGACTGCTGTGAACTTAAGAGGAAAGACACCGCACAAAATATCTGTCTCTGGTGCCACTAAGCGCCACCACGGCAGTAGGATGGAGGAGGCTCAGGTGGGGACCAGTTCCTTCTGTTCTTCCTCCAGAGGGTTTTATCCCTGAAACTGTTCAACAATTTGAACCCCCTATGATTAGAAGTACAGAGCTGTTTAGGAGGACAAAGTTAAAGAGTAGGGGCTTAGTCAGTTAATATTATTTTAATTTTAATAATACTTACTATGCTTGAACAGTCAGCAGTGCACAAAGTGAATATTTACACACAGTGTGAACACATGCTTTAAATATGCAGTAGAGGAGGCGGGGCAAATTCACAATTAACAAAGCTAAAAAAAAAAATCCTTGTTATAAATTACACAAAACATATAAAAATATTTCTCTGAATGCATAGATTAAGACTTTAAACTCACCTACCAGCAACCGTGCAGTCTAACTCCACTGCCATACTCAGAGTCAGTTGACCACAGAGGACTGTATAAAAAGATGCAGTGCAGGGCCCGTCTCTCACTTGTGACTTCCTCAGCCTCCCTTTCTAAGCCCAGGAAATGCCCTGGAGCTACTCCTCTGTAGGCCACCTCCCAGCCAGGGACCTCCACTGCTTCTGAGAATCTCTAACTGATCTGGATGGCTAGAAGAGTACTAACCCCAGTGATTTAGACACATGAATTAATACTGAATTTATTTGTTCCAAGATAAAACTAGCCTTAATTGTATCAGTAAATTGTAACTTTTTTCAAAGGTAGAGGGGAAAAAAAGGTTAGTATTTCTAGCTTCTGCCTGGTTGAAACACAAAGGAAGTTTCTTCTTTAAAGTATTTCAGAGAAAGGGAGTAATAAGTAACCTTTACTCTGCTAGACAAACACTGCACAAAGTGGGTAACTCACCATCAGTAATTAGTGTGTTACAATTAAGTCACTGAACAGTGACTCCCCGTCACAAAGCTGGCCTTGAAAACACCTCAACCTCAGCTCAGCGTTTAGGCAGCAGCAGGAGGCCATTATCTTAGCACAACACTCTTCCACTGACATCTTCTGCACCTTCTCTCTCGATCGTAGTGTTCCAATAAAATTAACCCAGTTAGGAAGTTGAGTTTCTTTGGAAACTATAGGCACTGTGGGGAGAAAGCTTCTTAAGACAGCAGGGATGCTCTTCAACAGCTGGCTTCAAAACCCTGCTCTCCTGTTTGTCTAAGTGTGCTCATTCTTATTTCTAAAGTTAAGCTATTTAGTTCAACAAGACAGTGGCTTTTCCTTTTAACATTAATGACGGTGAAGGGAAGGAAAAGAACCCTTAAATGCATTTTTTACAAAAATTCTTACGCCATGCTCAAGAGTTTAATCAGGTGTTTGTTTCCAGAACACAGCCTGGTAGATTCACATTGACTTTGTTAAGTAGGTTAGTGATGGTTGTGGGGGGATCCCTAAGATTAAACAACTTGTTTACAAAAGCAACAGATTTCAGAGTTGTGTAAAAATCTTAATAATTTCAAAATAATCTTTATCTTTGATACAAAAATAAAGATGCTAACTCCTTTAGTTCAGTTTCCCACAATAACCTTTAAAATAGCAACAGATTCTGTCCGGAAAATTGCTTTTCATTTCTAGTGGAAAATGAAAGTGGAGAACATGGACCAGCAATGTCTGTGCTCGTCTCTTTCAGTGAAATTAAACAGAAACGCGAAGACAGAATTGCTTCAGTTTAAAAAATGAAAAATAGCGGTTGCTCTTTTACAAAGCGCCAGAGAGCCCTCTAGCGACCACAATGGGGAGTGAAGGCAGAGATGACTACAAGCAACGGCTAGAGACGGAAGTCATGAGTGTGTACGATGGAAAAGGTGGGGGGAGGGGAGGCTCTTTTGGTTAACAGCGTATTTACATTAGGTAACTGTATTCTTAAATGCTTTTAACCTGAGTAACATTTATAAATATGCTATGTGAAACCTCACAGCCACAAGTCACACCAAAATTCCTGTGTCCAGCACCTGCGCTTTCCCGTTATCCTCTCTAGTCAGCTCACATTCCGGGAGAGTCGTGAGCACGCAACACCCGGGGAAGCACATCCGGGCCCCTCAGCTGCGCTGTCAACAGGCCGGGAGCAAGCTCTGCTCTCTCCCAGCCTCCCCCTAGACAACCCTCTCACATACACAGAAAACACACTAGTCTAGAACCGTCGGCTTCTGCCTCTCCAGGCCACTTCTCAGCTGTTCACAGCTTCAAGCAATAGGTTTGTTGTGCACCAAGAGGCTTGGAAGAGTGGCACCGCTGCTTGGGGGTCAGGGGCTTCCTACCTTGGCAGAATGATGTTAGTGTATAGTACGAAGTGGCATCGGGGCCCTCCTTGGGCATCCAAGGCATTTAGATCAATGGCTTGTCCTTGGCCCAGAGGTGATGCACACTGTCACAATACTCAGTAGTAAAAGCTCCTGCTGCATTAGTAAGTCAGTTTCGAAGCTCTCCTATTGTAGCAAGGCCTTTCAGTCAGTGAGGATGCAGCGTTTCTGAACAGAAAATTATTTTCACTTATCATTAAAACCAGTTCCAGCTCTTGAAAATCTTGGAGTCGAGCAACATCTTTGTCCTGAAACAAAAATAGGTTAAATAGATTAAGAGGAGCCACTTGTCTCAATGGTTCTGGTGTTCTGTGTTGAAACCAGTGATAGTGCAGGAAAATCCCCAGGAGCACAAACTGGGTTAAAATGTAGAAGCCCTCAGTAGCAGCTGCTGCTCCAAGATGAGCACACCATGAGGCGTAGTGCAGGGGTGTTCTCCTCAGGTGCCCTGAGAAGCCAGAAGCCTGACATTCAGGGAACCCAGGGATGTTGGGAGGGTCACACATGTGCCTATATGGATGCGCCCTGTAATTAAGCCTGGTTCTTATGTTATAAAGCACAAGGCACATCTGATGGTATACTAAGGTAATCCTTACAGATCACTACAGAGAAACAACTAAAAATAGGTACATGTGAATGGTAATTCAGAACATTCTCTCTGGTATCCGACAACTTTTATAAATGCTAGTATCTCCATAGGCCCAATAGAGGAAAGAAAGCTCAATGGAAGACCACCCTTTACTTTTTTTCTATTCTTTTCTCATTTCTTTAACTATGACTCACATACCCCAAGAGGAAAGTACATATTTTCCAAATGGAAAAATCAACCACGTAACAGACCTTTCTTACCTTTCTTACCAGAGTATTGGGTAACTTTCTGATCTTCTCAACTTGATCAGGATTAACACCCAGCTCACAGCAACTCACTCTGAGCAGCTCTTGGTAGGTGAGCTCCTGTCGGTCCAGTTCAATTTCAATGAAATCATTTTCTCTAAGAGATGGGTTCTGAATCCTCACCTTGAGTACCAGCTCTAGGGAAAAGGGGAAGAAGCATTAATGAATCATTCTGGCATAGGTAGCTGATGCAATTTAAAATCTTTTCCAGAAGATGGTTACTGTTAATCATGCCCTGTGCTGAAGACCTATGCCACCCAACAAGAAAACCAAGCACAATCAGTGCAGTTTGCTCAGGCTCAATTCTGGCTCTGCTGGTGCAGGTGCCTGCATTGTCCTCCTATATCTAACACTGTGGTTCATAAAGTAAATGAACTTTTACTTTATGCAGCAGAAAGAAATAGTGGACAACCATCCCAACTGTACAGAAGGATAATTTACTTCTGCTACTGGAGCTAAGCAGGTAAAGGCTTGAGAATGGGTTTGGGTATCAAACTACACATAAGCAGGGTATGGGGAAGAGAAGAGAAAAGGCAGCATGGGAAAGATATGGTACAAGAGTTACTCTACAAAGATATAACAACTGTGGATCTAAAGATATTTATGAGATGTGAAAATCCTCGCAATAAACACAGTACAGGAGCAAAAAGATAAGCTACTAATAAAAATGAAGTCTACCTATGATTTAAATGCCTTACTTTAATAAGGGAAGAATCTTGGCTTTGGGAGTAAACAGAGACCATTATTCTTGGGTCTGGGATCTAAACAGTCTGCCCCTAAATTCTGAGCCTGGCTGCAAAGCAGGCTGAAGCTAAGTACATGTGTGCTTTTGGTAGTTCTGGTTGCTCTTTATATGGCATCCCTGGGCCACAGTTATCAGCCCCTAGAGTAACAGGTTCTCAAAAACAGAAAGAAGGCAGTTACTTATATGGAAAAAGAAAGGTAAGACTAGACCATACCCTGTGGTGTCTGACCAGAACTGGAGGTATTAACATAAACTTAATACTTTAAATTATAAATAGATATAGCAATATAGAAAAAAGTAAATGTGTGTGTTTGTTTGCTTGCCTTTTAACTTCACTAATCCTCTCAGGCTAGCATGAAGCTTGATATCCAGGAAGTATATGTTCATTTTCTACTTTTCATCTAAAATATCAAGGGAGAGTTTGTTGCTTTTGTCATAAATTGTGGGAGCTGCTTTCAACTCTTTTTTTGTGACCTTTTGGACCTTGAATGACTGTGGTATGAATGGGTATATCCCTCATCTATCCTGTACTAGATGTGTGACTCTGGACGAATTACCTGTCTCTTTGTGTCTAACTTCATCCATTTCTAAAATGTACTAATGGAAATTCTATGGTGGCCCAGTAGTTAGGACTCGTTGCTCTCACTGCCAAGGCCTAGGGCCAACCCTTGGTTGGGGAACTAAGATCCCGCAAGTCATGTGGCACAGCTAAAAAAAGTAAATAAAAATAAAATGTACAAAATAATGCTCTTTTTACAAGTCTGTTGTAACAATTAAATGAGAACTCAGAATGCTCTGAAGTTACGTTATTATGTTAACATAACTAGTTATGTTACTAGTAAGTTATATTACTAAACATAAATGTTTAGTTTATAAATAAATCTTCCCGGTGAATCTTTCATTATTTAATTGTTCTTTATTGTTTGCTTGCTTTTTTCTTTCTTCTCTAACTGTCCTCTGAATGAGCTTAGAAGAAATGATACACTAGTAGCAATGAGCACATCTAGTGTTCACATTCTGATTTCTGAATACCATTCTGCACCAAGAAAAACCAGGGCTCCTTGGAGGAATGCCAGATTCCAAGGCTGGGGGCAGGGAAGCTGCACTAGGGAGCCTGGAACATCCTGCTGCACCACAAAGTAAGGAAATGAGTTAAGAATAATGACGATGTCCAAGAGACACAAGCTCCAAAGGGGCTCCCTCTGGATCAGTCTGGCATAATTTGAACATCAAAATAAGGATACTAATGAGTTATCATCCAATAAATAATAATCTATGCATTATCTACTGCTGTAAATGGCGGAGAAGGGAAAGCCCTTCCCTGGCGTGCTGCGATTCATGGGGTCACAAAGAGTCGGCAAGACTGAGCGACTGAACTGAACTGCTCATCAGGGCTTCCCCGGTGGCGCAGAGGGTAAAGCCTCTGCCTCCAATGCAGGAGACCCAGGTTCAATCCCTGGGTTGGGAAGATCCCCTGGAGAAGGAAATGGCACCCCACTCCAGTGTTCTTGCCTGGAGAATCCCATGGACGGAGAAGCCTGGTGGGCTACAGTCCACGGGGTCGCAAAGAGTCGGACATGACTGAGTGACTTCACTTTCACTGCTCATTAGAGCAGAGAAAAAAAATGCAAACATACTCTACAACAGAACTGGCCTGGACTCTTCAAAAATCTGAAGGCCAGAAAGATAGTTAAAGGTTGAGGAAATGCTCCAGATTAAAGGAGACTACTCTAACATGGCAGCCCAATACAAACACAGCAGGCAGGAGTGGAGGGAGTAAAAACAGCTACAAAAGACACTGCAAGACACTGCATGAAATTTAAAGACAAACAGTGGGTTAAAGAGCAGTACTACATCAAGGTTATATTTTCTAAATCTGATTGCTGTACTGTGATCATGTAAGAGACTATCTTTGTTCTTGGGGCTTCCCAAGAGGCTCATTGGTAAAGAATCTGCCTGCCGATGCAGGAGACGCAGGTTTGATCCCTGGGTCGAGAAGATTCCCTGGAGTAGGAAATGGCAACCCACTCCAGTATTCTTGCCTGAAAAATCCCATGGACAGAGGAGTCTGGTGGGCTCAGTTCCTAGGGTCACAAAGCGTCAGACTCAACTGAGCACACATCCTTGATCTTAGGAAAAAAAACGCGTAAATAGTTCTGGGTAAAGGGGCAAAAAATAATTTGTAAATCTCATTGAAGAGAGTTCCTCTTACTAGTTTTACAACTTTTCTGTAAGGTTGTAATTATACTCAAAATTGCAGCCCTGCTGCTGCTGCTGCTGCTAAGTTGCTTCAGTCGTGTCCAATTCCATGCGACCCCATAGACAGCAGCCCACCAGGCTCCCCCATCCCCAGGATTCTCCAGGCAAGAACACTGGAGTGGGTTGCCATTTCCTTCTCCAATGCATGAAAGTGAAAAGAGAAAGTGAAGTCACTCATGTCGTGTCTGATTCTTAGAGACCCCATGGACTGCAGCCTACCAGGCTCCTCTGTCATGGGATTTTCCAGGCAAGAGTACTGGAGTGGGGTGCCATTGCCTTCTCTGCATTCAGGTGTGACCTAACTCAAATCTCTTATACACAGTGGAAGTGACAAACAGATTCAAGGGATTAGATCTGAAAGAGTGCCTGAAGAACTATGGGTGGAGGTTGGTAACACTGTACAGGAGGCAGTGACCAAAACCATCCCAAAGAAAAAGAAACACAAGAAGGCAAAGTGGTTGTCTGAGGAGGCCTTACAAATAGCTGATTAAAAAAAGGGAAGTGAAAAGCAAAGGAGAAAGAGAAAGATATACCCAACTGAATGCAGAGTTCCAAAGAATAACAAGGAGCGATAAGAAAGCCTTCTTAAGTGAATAATGCAAAGGAATAGAAGAAAACAATAGAATGGGAAAGATTACAAATCTCCTTAAGAAAATCAGAGATACCAAGGGAACATTTCATACAAAGATGGGCACAATAAAGGACAGAAACAGTAAGGACCTAACAGAGGCAGAAGAGATTAAGAAGAGGTGGCAAAAATACACAGAAGAACTGTAGAAAAAAGGTCTTAATGACCTGGATAACCACAATGGTGTGGTCACTCACCTAGAGCCAGACATCCTGGAATGTGAAGTCAAGTGAGGCTTAGGAGCATTACTATGAACAAAGCTAGGGAAGGTGACGGAATTCCAGCTGAGCTATTTCAAATCCTGAAAACTCAGCAGTGGCCACAGGACTGGAAAAGGTCAGTTTTTATTCCAATCCCAAAGAATGGCAATGCCAAAGAATGTTCAAACTACTGTACAATTGTGCTTATTTCACATGCTAGCAAGGTAATACTCAGAATCCTTCAAGACAGACTTCAACAGCACGTGAACCGAGAACTTCCAGATGTACAAGCTGGATTTAGAAAAGGCAGAGGAACCAGAGATCAAATTGCTAACATCTACTGGATCACAGGAAAAGCAAGAGAATTCCAGAAAAACATCTACTTCTGCTTCATTGACTACACTAAAGCCTTTGACTGCGTGGATCACAATAAACTGCGGAAAATTCTGAAAGAGATGGAATAGGAGACCGCCTTACCTGCCTCCTGAGAAACCCGTAGGCAGGATGAAGCAACAGAACTGGTCATGGAACAGTGGATTGGTTCCAAACTGGGAAAGGAGTACGTCAAGGCTCTATACTGTCACCCTGCTTATTTAACGTATACATAGAGTGCATCATGCAAAATGCTGGGCTGGATGACTCACAAGCTGGAATCAAGATTGCCAGGAGAAACATCAATAACCTCAGATATGCAGATGATACCACGCTAATAGCAGAAAGTGAAGAGGAACTAAAGAGGCTCTTGATGAAGGTGAAAGAGGAGAGTTAAAAAGCTTGCTTAAAACTCAATATTAAAAAAAAACAAAAAACAAAAACTCAACATTCAGGACTTCCATGGTGGTCCACTGGCTAGGACTACAAACTCCCAGTGCAGGGGGCCTGGATTTGATCCCTGGTCAGGAGACTTGATCCCACATGCCAAAACTAAAGACCCTGCATGCCACAACTAAGACCCAGAACAGCCAAATACTTTTTTTAAAAAAGAAAAAAAAACAAAACTCAACATTCAAGAAACAAAGATCATGGCATCCAGTCCCATCACTTCATGGCGAATAGATGGGGAAGAAAGGAAACTGGCAAATTTTATTTTCTTGGGCTTCAAAATCACTGCAGACAGTGACTGCAGCCATGAAATTAAAAGATGCTTGCTCCTTGGAAGACAAGCTATGACCAACCTAGACAGCTTATTAAAAAGCACAGACATCACTTTTCCAGTAGTCATGTGTGGATCTGAGAGTTGGACCCTAAAGAAGGCTGAGCACCAAAGAATTGATACTTTGGAATTGTGCTGGAGAAGATTCTTGAGAGTCCCTGGGATAGCAAGGAGATCAATCCAGTAAACCCTAAAGGAAATCAGTCCTGAATATTCACTGGAAGGACGGATGCTGAAGCTGAAGCTCCAATGCTTTGGCCATCTGCTGTGAAAAAGCTGACTCACTGGAAAAGACCCTGATGCTGGGAAAGACTGAGGGCAGGTGAAGGGGGTGACAGAGGATGAGATGGCTGGACGGTATCACCAAATTCAGTTGGTTATGACTTTGAGCAAACTCCAAGAGATGGTGAAGGACATGGAAGCCCTGCAGTCCATGGGGCTGCAAAGAGCAGAACACGACTTAGCAACTGAACAAGACTCAAAAGGGGTCAGTCCTATCCCCACTCCTCAAAAAAACAGGAAGTAAAGAACTAGACCCCTAGACAACTCTGCCCTTTTCAGAGGCTACTTGCTGATGAGAGGTTACCTTGCATATTAAATGGAAATGCTCCAGTGAAGAAAAATGGCTGGAATGCTGGCGCTGGTCCTGCGTATGTCCCATTTTGAGGCTCCAGAGACATTGGTGGCTTGGACGGGACAGCAGAGAACAGGGATCGAGTCTGACTCACTGGTGGCTGACAAACAGGACCCGGTTTTGTGCTTTCTGGTGTTCTAAGTATGGCAGAGGGGGCAGACACATCCCCGTTCTGAACCAGTGCCAAAGAGGTGTGGTCCCGTGGAAAGGGCCCAAGCAGGGGAGGTTCCCCAGGGGGCAGCAACGGAGGAGAGCCATCTCCAGGGGGTGACGCAGGAGGTGTGGAGGGGCCCCCATTCTGTAGCTGGGCCGAATCCTCTGATGCAGGTGTATAGATAAAAGGGAAGGCTGGGTTGGCCAAATAGTTGGGAACAAACGGCAGTTCTGACTCCTTCTTCAGCTGGGGGTGGTCATCGCGGTCACCATCATCATCTTCCACTTAAAAAGACGAAAACACAGAACACTTACATAGTCCTTTAAAAATGAGCAAATAAAGGGACTTTATGCTCGTGGTTCAGTGGTTAAGACTGCGCCTCCCAACACAAGGGGTGCAGGTTTGATCCCTGGTCAGGGAGCTAAGATCCCACATGCCTCTTAGCCAAAAAACCAAAACATAAAACAGAAACAATACTGTAACAAAGTCAATAAAGACTTTAAAAGTGAGCCACATCAAAAAAACAAACAAACTTTTTTTTTTAAAAAAAGATTTCACACAAAGGAAATTAGCAAGTCTCCTGTGAAAGCTGGTGTCCTTTGGTATATAACAAATATCTTGGTCAGTGTTTACTGCAGGCTTTTTGTTACCATTTCTATCTCCTTAAAGTTTACAGATTAAAAAACCCAAAACTTTATAATGTCTGCCTTTCCATAAACAGCATGGAATAATTATCTTGGCACAGTAAGATTATCTTGTTTCTAGAGACAGATTGGCTATTTAGCATCAAGAATATATACAGGGGATATACATATATAGTTAGATACATATATATATATATATAATTATGACTGATTCACATTGTTGTTGGCACAAACCAATAAAACATCTTAAAGCAATTATCCTCCAATTACAAAAAAAAACCTCTTTTTAAAGAATATATACACTGATACCATAAGTCTCAGTTTGACAAAATCAACCTCAAAAAGACTTACCTCCCATAATCTTCCTAATTTCTCTTCTTGATGTTAACTGGACGGGCATTTCTCCCTTTGTGGTAAGGATCTCTTTGTCAGCTCCTGATTTTAGTAAGTAAGAGACCACCTGACCATGATTGCGCTTACACGCCCAATGCAAACAGGTCCTACCCACAAAAGAAAAAACAGAGACTGAAAAAGTGGAGGGGTGATCTGGGATTTCAAGCTCTACACATCAGTAAATAAATATACGCAAGCCTGTTAGAGTTCAGCTAGAGCTAGAAAATCAGACTGGTAATTTTAACTTTTCAGAAAGCAGATGATCAAAATATTTAATATGCTTAAAATTTATTTTAAAATTTCATTTCTGATCCTTGGAAAGAGCTAATTTATCCCAGAGGCTTTATTACAACGGCTTCCAGAAGGCTGGCTGCCTGGCTGGCTAGATAACTCTAAAGATACTGCTCAGTGTCCCTCATATTTTCCCGGTCTCTTTAAAATATACTTTTACATGGCCATATTCCTTTTCAGAGAGTACCAAAACTTGCTTCATGTGCATCAAATGTCACTTGAAGATGAAATATTGTCAGGCTACTAACCATCTCTCATCTGCAGCTTGCTCTGCCACTAAAATTATTACTACAGCAGATTCCTGTCTGAATCTCAGTTACTCTTTTGCTTTCTACTTTTCTTTCCTTCACACATACACAAAAGGATTTCCATTTTTAAAAGTTCAATTCTCTAGTTCTCTCCAGAAGGCTACAAACATATTCTCATTTGCTTAAATATAAGGCATCACACACATACTTTTAAAATACACATCTTCTGAAGTATTGATTCATTTAAGTAAAACTAATTGCTTACTATTGTATACTTAGGAAGGAATTATGCACCCTCTAAAAGAGCTATTATTTTAACACTGCACAGAAATAGGATTAGCAAAATTCCATCTTAACAGAGCTACTAAATTCATCCCCATGGAAGGAAAATACTTTTTCTCCCTCTGTTTTGAAATGTCCTCATTCACCAACTCTCTAATTGAACTGAGATAAGTATCTTCAGAGCTTTTAGATGAATATAAATATGGCAAAGGATAGAACATATGTTCAATAGTGGGGATTAGGTCACCCACTTGAGAAGTGTAACTCTCTAGAGAGTACATTTGGTTCCAGGAAAAAGCAGATTTGCCTTGGGTACCTCAAGATTTATGACTTACAGAAAGCCAGTTTGTCTGGCTGGCTAGGAGCAAACTCCACTGATGTTTCAGAGTGATATTTGAAACTATTATTCATTAGAATCAGATTATCAAAAAAAAGAACCAGATTATCCAGGTGCCTTTAAAATGTACTTCATCATAAAAAGAATTCCAGTTTGGAGAAAATAAAAGAGTCTTGATATGGACTTCTAAAATATAAGCACCATGAAGATAAGGAAGTATCTGCTTGAATATACAGGTGCTTAATTGATATTTGCTGAATAAGTGAACCAAGGACAAGGTGGACACTGCTTAGAGTAGAAGGATCCTGTATATTCTTGATTCTGGGCAAACTGTACTGAGAGTGTGTTTGTAAATGGCTGTCCTGAACACTTGAAAAATGAATAATTATAATGATAAGCATTCAAAAATGAATAGAACATGATGAGAAAAATATGTTCTGTTTTGGAAATAAAGTGCTCACATGTAAATAGTAAATCACTTGTTCACAACAAACCTGAGAGTGAAGGAAGTAATATTCTGCCAGTGGATCTGAGACATTTTTGGACAAACCAACTGCTAAAGTATCACCACGTAAAGTGGGGCTAAGTCAACACAGCACATCCCCCACAGCCCTGTACCCTGAGTGATCATTTATTGTCCAGATCTGGGTGGCTCCAGACAGCCATAATTCACAGGCACTATAGCCAGGCAGTATTTTCAACTTCTTCATGAGCCATTGTACTTGTTTCTTAAAGCCAAGGGGTATGCATGACACCTGAATTACAACTGATGTGGGAGCTCAATCTCTGAACTTCAACTCTTTAAGCTTTAAATCTGCAGTCAGAATATCCTATCAACGCTGGGAAGTACTGATATTTCAGACCAGAAATCTGAAATACGGACATCCTATCAGTGCTGGTAAGCATTTCAGACCAGAGGCATAAATTTCAATTGTGCAGAAATTGTGGTTACTGGGCAACTAAAAATTAAAAGCAGTAACCATTCTGCTTTTCTGTGCTACTGACTATGTTTTCTGAGGGTAACCTTTATATCTGATTACCTGGCACACTGCTTAATTAGAAAAAAGAAAGAAAAAAAAAAAACCCAGAACTTCTCTGGTGGTGCAGTGAATAAGAATCCTCCTGCCAATGTGGGGTACTAGGGTTTGGTCCCTGGTCTGGGAGGATTCCACATGCCTTGGAGCAACTAAGTCTGTGAGCCACAACTACTGAGCCCATGCTCTAGAGCCTAAAAGCCACAACTACTGAAACCCATGCACCCTTAAGCCCGGTCTCTGCAGCAAGAGAAGCCACTGCAATGAGAAGCCCTCACATCCCAACAAAAAATAAAGCAACAAAAACCCCGTGCAGCCAAAAATAAATAAGAAAAAAAAAGTTAACACAGATATAGTACTTTACATACTGGACATTGTTCTAAAAGCTTTACGTGTATTAATTCATTTAGTCCTCTAAACAACCCAAGTTAAGTACTATCATCAACACTCTCCAGTGATCTAGTGGTTGGGAATCCACCTGCCAATGCAGGGAATATGGCTCGATCCCTGGTTCAGGAAGATTCCACATTTTACAGGGCATCCAAGCTGGTGCGCGGCAACCTCTGAGTGTGTGCTCTAGAGCCTGAAAGCTCCAACTACTGAGCTTGAGTGCCGCAAATACTGAAGCCAGCATGCTCTAGAGCCCCTGCCCTGAAACAAGAGAAGCCATGGCAATGAGAAGGCCTTGCATGGCAACCGAGAGTAGCCCCTGCTTGCTGCAACTAGAGAAAGCCCATGTGCAGCAATAGAAGACTCAACAAAGCCAAAAATAAATTAATTTAAAAACAAACAAGCAAAAAGAATTCTCCTACTTTTCGGACGAGGAAATCGAGGCAGTCAGCAAATAAGTAAAACAAACAGTATGGTATACACAGCAACTGCGTTATAAGGACAGTAAAGTAAGGAAAGGGATTAGGGAATGCCAGAGATAGTGGAGGGGCATGGCACAACTTTAAGTTAAGGACCCAGGAAAGACTCATTCAGGGGACATCTAAGACCTGAAGGAGGTGAGGGAGAAAAAGCATTTAAATGAAGGGAAGAGAAAACACAAGGGCCTTGAATGAACATTGCGCCTGGTGTTTTGTTTATTTATTTTTGGCTGCGCTGGGTCTTGGTTGCTTCACATGGGCTCTCTCTAGTTGCAGCGAGCAGGGGCCACTCTCGAGTTGTGGTATGTGGGCTTCTCATTTTGGTGGCTTTTCTTGTTGCAGGGCACTCACTCTAGAATGCTCTGGCTTCGGTGGTTGGGGCTCACGGGCTCTAGAGCTCGGGCTCAGTAGTTGCGGTGCACAGGCTTAGCTGCCCCAACAGCATGTGGGATCCTCCCAGACCAGGGATTGTCCCCTGCACTGGCAGGCAGATTTTCAACCACTGCACCACCAGAGAAGTCCTGTGCATGGTGTTTTCAGCAAAAGCAAGAAAGCCAGGGGAAGGAACGAAGAGAGCAAGGGGGTTAATCGAGAGATGAGGCTTAGAAATAAGAGTGTGGGCTGAGGGACAAGGATTTGAACTGTAGGACCCCGTGGGCTTTTCCTCCATTTGAGATTGGAGCCATTAAAGGGTTGTAAGCAGAATTAAATGATCTGTGTTTTAAGTCAGGATTCCTCTGGCTGCTGTGCTGAGAAAAGACATAGGGTAGGACTAATGAGGAGGCTACTGCATTAATCCAGGTGACAGATGGTGGCTTTGCACAAGACGTGTAGTGGCAGAGCTAGTGAGAAGCGGTCAGATTCTAACTACATCACTGCTAGTGAAGCTGGCAGGATTAGCAGCTTGACTGGATGTGGGTTGTGAGAGAAAGACAGAAGGAAAGGAGTGCACCAAAGATTCTGGCCAGCCAGTGCAGCTCAGATGCTCAGATGAGGACTCAAGCAGGCTGGGGACAGTTAGGGATATGAGGGAGACCAAGAACTCAACCCTGGACATGTAGAAGTCCTATTAGATATCTTCCCCCAATTAAATCTATGAGAGCCTCTTCATAGTTCAACAATCTTATATTTTTCTGAGCACTTACTATGTGGTTAAGAAAGTATGGTTTCTAAGACTCCTCATGACCACTGCAGAGGGCACGGGTTCAATTCCTGGTCAGAAATTAAGATCCCACATGCCCCGAGGTGTGGTCAGAAAAAAAGAAAATTGTGTGAGGTGGGAAGGAGGGTCAAGACGGAGGGGACATATGTATATCTATGGCCGATTCATGTTGATGTATGGCAGAAACCAACACAATATTGTAAAGCAATTCTTCTTCAATTAAAAAAAAAAAGAAAGCATGGTTTGGAGGCAGATGCTGGGTTTCATTCCCAGCTCCATTAGTTACTGTAAATTCTTAGGGAAACTACTTATTCAGTTTTCCTATCTGTAAAACAAGAGGATAATAGCTCTGTCCCTGAGCCGCTGTGAATGAGATGATACACATAAATAATACATTTGGAACCTTGTTTGCATTACAGAGCAAGCTCAGGAAATGTTACCTATTTATATTATGCTGCATTTCCTTAAATGCTCACAACTCTTCTGAAATAACTAGAAAATGAAGTGACTCTGGCAAGGTCATATTGCTAAGCAGGAATGGAGAAGAGCCAGCACTGAAGTCCAGGCTTGTTCTACACAACACTGCCTCCCAGTGCCAAAACAATGATTCACAGCTTGTGAACCACACAGAAATGCTAGAAATCACACACACAGAAAAGAACACACAGAAAAGCAAGCTAGTTTGTAAACACTTAAACAAAATAAAACAAAAATGCAGTTTCTACTGTTTCCTGGCTTTCTGAACAGTTACCCAGGCTGTTTTCTTTGGGGTAAGTTGGCAGATGAACTTGTGAGGAAGTAAGGAAACTGATTCTGGTCCTGGCTATTAATAGTTGTGTGACCTAGGGCAGGTTAATCTCTGGGATTGAACCTATCTCCAATGTCCCCTTTAGTTTTAAACTGTATGATTCCACTTTAAAAAATAAAACATTTGCAAACTCACTTTAATTCTCAGCAAATAGCCTGATTAGCATTACTTGGATCAAATAAAAAAATTTAAATGTGAAGAGAGAGGAACAACACCACATTCAGTAACTTAATACAAAAAAATTGACCACCAGCACTTCTTAAAATGTGACTCCTTATTTAGTTGGGAAGGACTCAATCACTGGCAGGCATCTGAAGTCTTGGATAAAGTCTCATATTTCAAACTGTCTTAAGAAAACAAAGCAAAACATTATGTAGGATTAATGAATGAGTCGTCCTGCCACAGGCAGCTGTAGGTAGCAGCAAACAACTGCTGCAGTAAGGCAACAGAAAAGCAGAATAGCAATGCAAGTGATTTATTTTCCCTAGTCTTGGGAAAAGAAATCGTGCTAGTTTATAAGATCCACGTTTGCTCAACTGTTTATGCTTCTTGCTCTGCAAAGATGTGTTCTTCAGAGTAATTCCGAACTCGAACTTGGCTGAGCTCCAAATGAGCGTGAGAGTAATCAGCACCTTTTGGTACACGTTATGGGGGTGGGGGTGGGGGTGGGGTCGGCGGGGCACGGGGCGCCAGCGTTCGGGTGGGCGCTGCCGGCGCAGGACCACGTGGGCCGGGATTTGGGCATGACTCGCCGCAGACTCTCCGAGGCAGGGGGGCCAGTGCTAGCCTCCAGAGCGCACAACCTCGTTGGCTCTGGGTGCCGGGCCACGCCTTAGCGGGCTTCCGGGGCTGCGCTAGGCCGAGGTCGCGTCCCGGGCTGGATGCTCTGACCCTAGGCCTCCCCCGCTCCCCACTTACCAGCCGTTGACCTCATTTTGGGAGTTCACATCCACCCCGCTCTCCACCAGTTTCTGCACCTCCCGAATGTCCCCCAAGGCCGCGGCCTCCCGCAGCCTCTCCTGCTGCTCCTTCTGCTCGAGGAGAGCGCTCATCTTTCTTTGGCCCCAGGCCCCCGCTAGGGCACGCCCGCCCAGCCCCGGCCGGTCAGCGCCGCCGCCGCCGCGGACCACTCCCCGCCATGGAGAGACCGCGCGGGGTACAGCTGCCCCGCTCGCGCTGCAGCCCGTGCCGAGCCAGGGGCCTCCGTCCCCCCTTCTTGGCACGCCCGCTGCTCCCCTGCTGCTCCCGGCCCGCGGGCCTAAACCTCCTCCCGGCCGCGCCTCCCACAGGCCGGCTCTGGGGGAACCTATTCAGAGTGACAACCCTGACCCAGATATTTTCCGTTCCTACCCTCCGCGCGCGCGAGGGCTGGCTGTTTATGTAACTGCTGCACAATATTATCTGCCGTGATTCACCAACTATTTTTAGACCTCCCCACCCGGCAGCTTCCAGAGAGGAGGACAGAAACGAGGGAAGGGAAGAATGCGTATTTGAGAGCCAGGAAAGCCTAATCCTCTGGAGCAGGCTGTTTACCACGCATCAAAAATAATTGGTTTAAGAAAACAGACAAAAATAATAGTAATAATTGGTTTTGTTTTTTCCCCAGTTTGTGTGGCTCTTTTTCCTCACCTGAATCAACTCTTGCCTAGCAGGGTGGGGAAATGGGCCGAAAACCATCCCACTATTATATGCCCATTATTGCAGAAATAGAATACACGATTCTTTCTTTTGACACTGCTTGGGACCATTCAGTTCGATTATTTATTTCAATTGCTGTTGTCTTACATTTTAGAGATTTCTTCTAATTCGGCTTTCAGGAAAAATATTTATACTGTGCTCAGAGTCTATAAACTGTGATTCATTACTGCTTTTATTTTATTTTTTTGGTTACTGCTTTTAAATCATAATTAATTACACTTCGTGAAGGCCATGTAAGGAAAAAAGAAAAGAACACCAAAGAGGCTTTCAAGTTATCCCAGTCTTTAATATCAGGAGCTAGGGAGAGAAGTGGTCCAAGTATAAACAGCATTCTTCCTGACTCTCTGGCTAATCAATCTAATGAGGCTCAGAGCCTGGGCTGGTGCTGCTTTACTACACAGCAGGAGAAAAAGAAGAGTATTGTTTTGCTGAGCCCAGGTTCCTGGGCAAGATCTTCCAATGTGGCACAGGATGGAAGCTTGCAGATGGGGTTGGAAGGATTAAGGAGTAACCCTGGGGTGGGGAGGAGGAAGGCCTGAACACAAGAGATAAAATAGGAAATGACAAATTTAGGCATGGAGTTTTCATTTCCCTCTCTTGGGGCAGACCAGGGTTTGCGCAGCAAGCACTTTTCTTGCTGTGCCTGCGTGCTCAGTCACTCAGCAACCCCATGAACTGTAGCCAGCCAGACTCCCTGTCCATGGAATTTTCCAGGCAAGAATACTGGAGTGGGTTGCCATTCCTACTCCAGGGGATGCATCTCCTGCATTGGCAGTCAGGATTCTTTACCACTGAGCCACCAGGGATGCCCTTTCTTCTTGCTACTGTTTTATGAAAAACTCATATCTGTTTATTATGTTACAGACATTCACACAGTACACAGTGCACACCAGATGGTTTGAATATAAACTGACTGCATGCTTACATTGACCTTATAGTGAACTGGAACTCCGCTTGAGGTTACACTTTCATTTGTCCCCCAATACAAACTTTAATTCTCAGCATGGTACTCCACCTGAAACTGATGTGCAGAGTAGTACTGGAATTGGGCCCTTCAGTACAATTCAAGTGACAGGGGAGTAGATAGTGGCCTCTTTTTTTTTTTTTTTTAATAGCAGTTCAAAAAGCTTGGTAGTGAGTGCACATCAAAATCTGTGAGTTCTCTTTGTAAGGATTTATTTGTTAAATTACCCATGTGCCCTACAATAACTATCGAATCAACGAACATAAATATTTTCTTAAAAACCTCTGGTGCCTGCATGCCAAGTCACTTCAGTTGTGTCTGACTCTTTGTGACCCTACCCACTGTAGCCCACCAGGGTCCTCTGTCCATGGGATTCTCCAGACAAGAGTACTGGGGTGGGTTGCCATGCCCTCCTCCAGGGGATCTTGCCGACCCAGGGATTGAACCCAGGTCTCTTCCATCTCCTGCATTGGTAGGTAGGTTCTTTTACCACTAGCACCACCTGGAAAACCCTAAACAACCTCTACTTATCTCTAACTCCAGTATTCTGCTTGTTATTCTCACATTAAAAAAACAAAACTTTCTCTGCAAACAAAACCTTTACCCTGGCCATAACTGAATGCAACCTGATGGTTATTCATTTCCATTTGTCTACACTTTGTCTTGTCTCTAGGGAATTATCTTAACTCCCTGGGTGTATCAGACATGCATTGTTTGCGAGGCACTATTCCAGGCACTGAATATCTTGCTGCAAAGAAATCAGAGTCCCTTATTTAAAAAAACATGCAGTCTAGCCAGGGAGACAAGACAAATAATAGGATGTGATAAACATTATATGAACTAGAAGTCCTACGGCATATAGCGTAGCGGTTGTCAGTATGGAGATTATAACCAGAATGCTTTGGTTTGTATACCAGTTTTGCCTCTCATATCATCTTGGATCAGTTTCTTAACCTTGCCTCAAGTTCTACATCTCCAAATAGGGATGATAATAATAGCACCTACTTTGCAGGATTGTTCAATGAATTGAATGACTATGTGTAAAGTTTGGATGTTGAAAACACTCTGTGGTGTATTACAACAAGGTTGAGTCAAGGAAGATAGCATCCGATAGCATAGGAGGATAAGTGGTGGTCAGGAGACAAAGATACACCCAAGTTTCTGGCTGGGCAGATAGTAGTGTCATTTACTGAGATTTGGATCAAAGGATGAAGAGAAAGTTTGGGGTATGTGGATGAATTCATTTTTGAATCAGTTGAATTGAGCTTTCTGAAAACACTTAATTACTGCTGATATCAACATTTACCCACTGCCAGACACTATGGGCTTCCCTGGTAGCTCAGAGGTTAAAGCGTCTGCCCCCAGTGCGGGAGACCCGGGTTCGATCCCTGGGTCAGGAAGATCCCCTGGAGAAGGAAATGGCAATCCACTCCAGTATTCTTGCCTGGAGAATCCCATGGACAGAGAAGTCTAGTAGGTTACAGTCCATGGGGTTGCAAAGAGTTGGACTCGACTGAGCGACTTCACCTCAGACACTGTGGTAAATGCTGTACATGAATTGTCTCAGTTATTAATAGTTCTCACAACAACCTTTTAAGTTAGGACCATCATTATTATCTGAAGCATAGAGAGGTAAGTTACTTGCCCAGAACTGTACAGTTTAGTGACAGAGTGAGGCTGTAAAGTCAAGAAGTTCAGTTCTAGAGCCTGTGCTTTCTTTTCTGATTTTCATTTGAGTGGAGATGCCTAGTAACAACAATAAGCCCAGTAAACAGTCATGAATATAGGTATCATATTTCAGAAGGAGTTCTGGGCTGGTGATTTGGACTTGGTAGTCATCAGTAAAGGAGCGAACTAAAATCATGGGGACAGAACTGATGGCCCCAAGAGAGCATGTTGAGTGTCAAGAGAAGGCAGCCAAAGACACCCAAAGAACAACCCAATAGTTTATTGATGGACAGAAAAGGAGAAATCCTCAAATGAGACTGACGAGGAGCAACCGGAATAGTAGAAAAAAGGCAAAGGAATGAGAGGGTTTGGCAAAGAGAGAGTGATCCACAGGGTTAAATGCTGCGGAAAGGGCAAGAAAGAAAGGACTGGAAAGTGTGGAGAGATTTAACCACAAGGGGATTGCTGGTGACCATGGAGAGACAAGTGGCAGGGATGGCACCCATACGATAATGGGCACTGCATCACCCAAGAAAGCTGTAGGGCTCATCACGTGCATCAGTAAATTTGCATGGCTATTTTCTGCACTCCTCTCCCATGGAATGTATTTTACACCTGTTGTACTAAACAGCAATTTAGACACTGACATGTAAACTTCCTGAAAAGATAAAGCAAAGACAAAAGGCTTTCTCTTATTAGAAACAAGATATACCATCACTTATAGCTTCCCTGGTGGCTCAGTGGTGAAGAATCCACCTGCAATGCAGGAGATGCAGGTTTGATCCCTGGGTCGGGAAGATCCCCTGGAGGAGGGCATGGCAACCCACTCCAGTATTTTTGCTTGGAGAATCCCATGAACAGAGGAGCCTGGCGGGCTGCAGTCCATGGGGTCACAAAGGGTCAGACGTGACTGAAGCCACTGAGCACGCATGGTTCTTCAAACATTATTGTACTTTAACTTTCATAATTTGACAATGCATTCATGAAATAATTTGTAGACACCTAGTTTTTTAAAATTTTATTTATCTAGTCATTTATCTTTGACTGTGCTGGGTCTTCGTTGCTGCCTGAGGACTTTCTCTAGTTGTGGTGAGTGGGGGCTACTCTCTAGTTGTGGCACACGGGCTTAATTATCCCACAGCATGTGGAATCTTCTTGGAGCAGGGATCAAACCTGAGTCCCCTGCACTAGCAGGTGGATTCTTAGCCACTGGACCACCAGGGAAGTCCATAGACACAGTTTTCACAGACAAATTAAAAAACACTTTTTAGACATGAATGCCCTGGTTTATCATGTTAAGAATTTCAAACATTACTTATGTTAACAGAAGCAGTGGAGTTGGAGTGTACTGTGCCATCTCCAAGCTGCATAACGAGAACCACCAGTGGTACTATGAAACTTGTCACTCTTTCCAAGGCATGGTTCTTTAAACTTGTGGATGTCAGCCCTCGTAAGTCCCTGTGCTTTTGGACTGGTTTGGTGATCCACTGGGTGTTAGGATTTCTTCTGGTAGCTTTATGGAATGAGGATAACCTCAAAGAATCTGTCTGTAGAATCTTCACCAACCCAGTAAGAATCCAGGACTCTCAGAGCCCCACAGTGGCATCCAGCTCACTCCTCCACAATAGAATGAAGGCTTCAGGCAAACTTTAGCCATGATAATCAGGCTCGGTGTAACTGGCACCCTTAGGCATGTGTGGCCAACACAGCTCACAGGAATCTGCTACGTGACATAACCTTGCTTGGTCCTGTGTCCCAGTCTGCATGCTTTATGAGGCCGGGTAGGGTGGAGGGTCCTGCGGGGTGCAGAGAGCAGGCAGTACTGCCTGCAGCCCACCATGGGGAGAAAGTGCATTGCATGGGACTGCTTCTTCCTCCACTGCTCCTGGATATATTTGTAAGTGCCTAGTTTGGCTTCCCTTTGAGATAAACTGATGGCTGCCACCAGACGGAAAGGGAGAAACTTTCATTTAAAAGAAAAAGACTGGTAATTGCAATATCATGTGACCAACACCAAAATGTACACAGTAAAATGGCAGCACAAACAAGATGATCAGCTGTTGTGTGTGACAGGCAGCGAATGAGGCTCCAGGTTGGCTTTACAGAGCTGGTGATGCTTGGCATGTGACCTGAGAAAGGTGGGTAGGTGTCTCTGGGGTGAGGAAAGAGCATTCCATGTCTAGAGCCGTGTAATGTGATGCGGGAGGAAGCAGGGGTGTTCAGGGTGTGAGCGAATGGCAGCAAAAAGTTGGAGAAGCAGGTAAGATCATGGATGACCTTGGTGTTTCAGTTTTAGATGGAGACCCATTGAAGGATTTTGGGCAGGGAAGAGACATAACCAAGTTTACGTTTAAAAAGATTGAGGCAAAAAAAAAAAAAAAAGATTGAGGCAGCAAAGCAAATGGAGGATGGCCTCATGGGACCACACAGAAGGCTAGGAAGCATTAGTAACTGTGGCTTTGTATCTATATTTGTTCCCCAGAGCTGTCAAAACAAAGCATCAGAGATTTGGGTGCTTAACAGAAATTTATCCTCTCACAGTTCTGGAGGCTAAAAGTCCAGGATCAAAGTGTCAGCAAGCTTGATTTCTCCTGAAGCCCCTCTCCTCGGTTTACAGATGGCTACCTTCTCAACTATGCCCTCACATGACCTTTCCTCTTTGTGTGTGTCTACCTGGTGTTTCCAAATTTCCTCTTATAAGGGTACCAGTCAGATTGTATTGGGGCCTATTTGAACTTTATTACCTCTCTAAAGGCTCTGTGGTCATGTATGGATGTGAGAGCTGGACTGTGAAGAAGGCTGAGAGCCGAAGAATTGATGCTTTTGAACTGTGGTGTTGGAGAAGACTCTTGAGAGTCCCTTGGACTGTCAGGAGATCGAACCAGTCCATTCTGAAGGAGATCAGCCCTGGGATTTCTTTGGAAGGAATGATGCTAAAGCTGAAACTCCAGTACTTTGGCCACCTCATATGAAGAGTTGACTCATTGGAAAAGACTCTGATGCTGGAAGGGATTGGGGGCAGGAGGAGAAGGGGATGACAGAGGATGAGATGGCTGGATGGCATCACTGACTCGATGGACGTGAATCTGAGTGAACTCCGGGAGTTGGCGATGGAGAGGGAGGCCTGGCATGCTGTGATTCATGGGGTCGCAAAGAGTCGGACACGACTGAGCAACTGAACTGAACCAAAAGGCTGTTTCCAAATGCAATCCCATCGTGAGGTCCTTTTGTGGACTCTGAAAATTTGAACATATGAATTTGCGTGTGTTTGTGGTAGGGCACACAATTCAGTCTATTACACTTTGCATTAGCAACATACATGGAAAGGGGTCTGTACACCACAGACTGATAAGGTTGTTTTTCATCTCATCATCAGAAAATAACCAACTCATATAATCTATAAAAGTCATGTATAAACTGGGCATTATGATTTGTTCATAAGACTACTTTTGGGAATTCCCTGGTGGCTCAGTGGTTAGGACTCTGCGCTTCCATTTCCGGGGACCTGGGTTGTATCCCTGGTTGAGTAACTAAGATCCCACATGCTGCAGGGTATGGCAAAAAAACAAACACAAAGCTTTTCTCTGAATCCATGATGCCCAGTAGTTGATGCTGGTACTGGTTGAACTAGTGAAAAAGGCAAACGAGTGAATCTGTTATCAGCAGTGGTAATACACACTGAACCGTGGCTGTGGCTGCCCTTGGAGTCTACAAAAAACAAAGCTATACAGTAAGACTTGCCTAGGATGGGACAGGGTGGGAGCTCTTGCCTCTGAGATCCAAAGGACAGTGCTTTCCTTTGATTTCATTTGAAATTATCGCTACATTTCTGTCTTCCATGGATCAGGAGCTCTCTGGCAACCAGGTCTTACACATCTATCTATATTCTTGCCCACTAATGCAGTTTCTGGTACGTGCACATGCGCCGTTGAAGTCTGCGCAGTGAATGAGGGAATTAGAAGTTCAGTGGTTAGGTTAACACTTTGGGTGCCACAGTGGAGCCCAGATTAAACCCTTCATCAGGAACTTGAGATCCTGAAAGCTGTGTGATGCAGGCAAAAAAAAAAAAAAAGTTTCAGTGAGCAGAGTCTGTGACTCTGCACTCAGGTTTCATAAGTCCTGTTGTAGTTCAAGATGTATGCTTTTTTCCCCCTTTTTGGTGGTCTTGGCAGTGGTGAACCTACCAAAATGCTTCACTGAGAAAACAGCAGCCATCAGCTGAAAACTCCCTCATCCCACTGCTACATCTACAAACAGATTTCTTTTTTCTTCTGTAGGTTTAGTGGAGAAAAGGTCCCTTTTTTCTAGGAAAGGCCAATATGCCCTGGAGCCTACAGGGCTTCCCTTCTTCTATCACCTCTCCTTCTTAAGAATTTGGAACTTTAGCTATTCTCTTATCTTCTACCTTCTCCAACACTCAGTTCAGTTCAGTTGCTCAGTCTTGTCCGACTCTCTGGGACCCCATGGACTGCAGCACGCCAGGTTTCTCTGTCCATCACAAATTCCTGGAGCTTCCTCAAACTCATGTCCATCGAGTCAGTGATGCCATCCATCTCATCTCCTTTGTCGTCCCCTTCTCCTCCTGCCTTCAATCTTTACCACCATCAGGGTCTTTTCCAATGACTCAGTTCTTTGCATCAGGTGACCAAAGTATTAGTCTCTAACACTAAACATATTCTAATTTCCCATATTAAAAAAGCCTTCCTTAACTCATACCTCCTTTCACATCTCGCCCTGTCTTGCTGTGTCCCTTCTTAAAATGAGTTGTCCATATGCCATTTTACCCCCTCACTGTCCCTTCATTCTTTGATCCATTTCAGTCTGACTTCCAGCTACAGATCCAACGAATTCTGTTTAGTCTTCGGATGCCAGGCCTTTGGCAGACTTCTACGATGGCGGTCACTTCCACCTTCTTCCCTGACTATACCCTTCAGACTTTCCCCTTACGTCTTTGGCTTTCCTTTCACAGCATCCTATGCTGGTTCCTTCTCTACCCCTTTAAAGCAGCATCTCTCAAATGTTTGGCATCTTCAGGACACTTAGTGAGAATCCTGCCAGGTTCGGGTTTACTTAAAGTAATGATGAACATTGCTTCATGTAGTGAAATGGCCTTGTTATATACTACTCTCTCTGCCTTGGATTATTTTCTGTCCACTTTGCTTGTCTGGAGAGCCATCATCTTTTAGGTCTTATTTCCACAGACAGTCCTCTCTGTTACTCTTTGATACAACCCTATTTTCTGATCATAATTTTTGTTGTTGTTTAGCTAATGATTAAACTTAAAATGTGTTGGGCCTGTTCCACGTCTCACGTGTTATTTTCACAGTAACATCTTATGTATGTAGGGAGGTATTACTGTAAATCCCAATTTCACAGATCGAGAAAGGAAGGTAGAGCGGCAGAGCTGGGATTCCCAACCTAGACGATCTGTCTTTAGAATCCATACTCTAAATGGTGCTAGAGTACTTAATACTAAAATTTATGTTTATTTATTTATTTATATACTGACTGTCTCACTCTCAAATCCTCAAGGTCTGTGAGAGCAAACACCGTGTCTGAAAGGTTCGGAGCTTAGCTTCAGGAGTTTACCTGGTACATGGTAAATAGTGATATTTGTTCAGTAAATGAATCAGTAATTAAAAAGAAGATTCCGGTCTGGAAGGCATACTCCTCCCTACACTCGCGACCTTGTAGAAACTGCCTTATCTCTTCCTGCATTGTTAATCTGGGGAGTCGGAGTGGGAGGACTACCCCAGGTAGAAGAGGCGACGAGCTCAGCGGCCAGAAGAACGGAGTCGGAATACGGCAAGAGTGCTATCTTCCGTTTCCTCCACTAGAAGACGGCATAGGGAGCACCGCGTGAGATAAGTGATACGCTACCCGCTACCCTTCTCTCCATTTCAGAGTGGTGTTGAAGCTTCGAGACGTAGGCTCCTACTTCTGTGAAAGAGTGGGCAACGCGGGCCCACGGAGGACAGCAGCGGACTCGGCCACCGTGAGTAGCCTTGGCGCGGCATAGGGCGGCGCCGACGTGCAGAGGCGGACTCCCGGCTTCGGCACGCTCCGCCCCCGGGCCGGCGGAAGCGGCCCGCTCTCAACTCCCAGGTCTGGGCGTGTCCCCGCCGGCGCACGCGCGCGAACTGCATGCTGGGAAGGCGCTCGCGCGGCGGCCATTTTGTCTTATCGGCTCCTGGTTAGAGGAGGCATTTAGGCCTGCTAGGGCGCCTGAGAGGTTCGCGACTGTGTTGCCGGCGTTTTCTTTGGCAGGTGCCAGGGCTGGTGGGAGCAGCCGCCCGAGGAAAGCACCATGATTTCGGCTGCGCAATTGTTGGATGAGTTAATGGGCAGGGACCGAAACCTCGCCCCGGATGAGAAGCGCAGCAACGTGCGGTGGGACCACGAGAGCGTAAGTCCCGCGGGCCTTGGGCCTGTGCCTGGGCGCCATGGGGGAGGGGAACGGCGCGGGCTGGGGCTCGCCGGGGCCTCGGCAAGGTTTGGGGCCCGGCCGCCCCGGGGTCAAGTGTCTGACCCCGTGGCTGGAGGGAATCGGGAGAATAGTCCAGGAGGGAGGAGTCTGCCTGGATCCTTGGTTAAGGGATGATTTATTGTTGTTTAAGTATCAGGGAAGTAAAAAAAACAAGACTCTTGGCAAAATTGAAAAGCAGCTTAATGAGGCAGGGAAACGCGGGAAAGGAAGGAGTATTTTTGTACAGCTAGAGGTTTCGGAGTTTTCACCTCGCTGTGAAATAGGGAAAAGGGCAAATTTGGCCGTTATATGGCTGAGCGTCATATCGTGGCACTATATTCAGAAATGTTTCAGTTTCGACGCTGATATGGGGCAATAAAATTTTAAAAGAGGTCTTGATAGGGTTCACCGTGATTTACAAATATTGTTTGATAGCACTACGGTCTAGTAAGCCATTCTTGTAGATAATTGTCAAGGCTTTTTCTTCATAGGAAACTCTTTGATCCTCTTAACCCTCTACGGGTAAATGAGTATAAACCCAATTTCACAGATGAGACTTGAGAGGCTCACCCAAGATCCTGTCAAGTTAAATGGCGAAACTAAACCTAATCTTTGTAGTCTTGTTCACTTTCCAGTTCTGTGAACATGGTGTGTAACGTTTATTTTAGGTCTTACCTGAAGAATGGATGTATAATTAACTTCACATGCGATTGTAGTCAAACAACAAGATAAAGACAGTTGCTAGTCAAAACATGAAGGAATTGTTAAATATGCCTTTTTTTTTTTTTTTGGAAGTTGCTTACTCATTTTAAACTTACGCTTTGGTCACAGTAAGATTTCTCTTTTGCTAGTGTTTGACTAGACCTATGGGGTGTTACCCGATTAGTAGTGTGAAGTGTTACAATAGAATTCTTTGTACCGGTGAAATGGTTAGATAATATCACTGACTCCGTGGGCATGAAGTTGAGAAAACTCCGGGAGCTAGTGAAGGACAGAGAAGTCGAGTGCTGCAGTCCATGGGGTCGCGAAGACTCGGAGTTGACTTTGCGACTGAACATCAACAAATTCACACATTAGAGGTGAAGCTTTTAAAATCTTTTTCCCCCGACTTTTGGGTTTTTCCTCTCTCCTCAAAATAAAAATAAGGGTAACTTTGTTGCCTGCCTTGACCCTTCTCTTTGTAGGCATTTCTTTGTCAGGATAAAGCAACTTTTTCTTTTGCCACTCAATAAACTTTGCAAAAAGGAAAAGATGAACTTTATGTTTCACTTGATGTGCGAATAGGACATTTATCTATTTTGAATTACAGAAAGAAAATTGCTTTTGATTGCGTGCTCATCAGCTGTAACAGCCTGTTTGCCTAATTGGTTTTGAACAAGGATTGTGGAAAAACGTTTTTCCCTGGTGGTGTTTAATTGCCACTTTGCGTTGGATGCGATGGGTTTATAACGTTAGCGATGATGAAGTTCTCAGAAAAGCAACTTAAGTTTTATGTCATCTCAGTTATAATAAGCCTGCTTTCCTATCAGGTGCACCCTCCCTTCAGTTTTAGTGTTTCTCACTGATATATAAACTTTTGTCAAAATATTTTATGCCTTTAATGACAGATTGCACTTCATTTTGGATTCAGGGATTTGAAAAAGTCACTGCTGGTGTTTCAGATTTCTGTCTGCAAGAAAACGTTGGTACAGACCAGGAATGTAGCATGTGGCTTTTTCTAAATCAGTTAGAATTACCGTAGGGTTTTATAAAGCTGAGGAAACTTGTGGAATCACTTCTGGGTCACTTGGTGTTTGTTGTTGGGTGTTGGCTAGAATTCTGGAGGAATGGCCAACCACAGTATATACTGTAAGGGGTTTTTTTTTGGTGGTGGTGGTGAGGGTTTGTCTGCACTGGGTGGCTTGTGGGATCTTAGTCCCAGTGAAAAGTGAAGTCGTGTCCTACTCTTTGCGACCCCATGGACTGTAGCCTGCCAGGCTCCTCTGTCCATGGCGTTTTCCAGGCAAGAATAGTGGAGTGGGTTGCTATTTCCTTCTCCAGGGGATCTTCCCAAGCAAGGGACCAAACCCGGGTCTCCTGCATTGTAGGCAGATGCTTTTACCATCTGAGCCACCAGGGAAGTCCTTAGTCCCTGACGAGGGATCAAACCCAGGCCTTGTCAGTGAAGGTGAAGTCCTAACCATTGGACTGCCAGGGAATTCCCCCAATATTTTTGCGTTCCAGTTATATCTGGAAATTTTTCTTTGCCTCACTTGCACTAGATGGGGAAAGCCATTTCAGCTGGGCGAGGTCCTTTTGTTTAACAATGAAATGGAAACTTTATTGTTAAAAGTAATTCCTAGATATCTGTATTAGCCTGATCTGTGGAATTTGTTTTAAATGCAGAGATGTACTTGTCAGTGCCCACCCCCCATTCTGATCCTGTAGGTCTACAGAAAGGCCCCTGAAATCTGCATTTTTAAAATGGCATCTTTATGCATTCTAAAGCTTGTAAACGACTGCTTCCTGACCTACTTTCTCGGCACTATGTTTTTAAATGTTGAACTAGAAACACTTGGAGGAAACTTATTTTTTTTTAAGTGAAGGCTGTACTGTGATGCAGAGTATTGACCTTTCACTTATTTGTAAAGACATATGTAAGTAACCACTCAGGGAAAGTGCTTTACTATACAGGTGTTTCCAGCTTTTGTAGATTGTTACCTTTTGATCTGAGAGAAATTGGTTTGTAACTAAAGCCATCAGCTTTAATACTGTTCCAAGGATTCATTGACACACCTCCCTCCCTCATTGATTAATATTTTACATTTCCTTGTATTTTTTTACTAAGCAATTTGTTTCCTTTGCTTTATTAATCCTAAACAACCAGAGTAATGAGGAAAGCATGTGATTTTTAACTGCCTAGGGTGAACACCTTTCAGTTATGTCCACATGGGAAGATTTCAGTGTTAGAGAAGGCATTGGTAGCCTTTGGATAATCTGGAGTTGAGATTGTAGGGAATTGTAACTAACATCTGGTCTGGAGCTTTTATTATTAAATTTATACCAAAAACTTTGTAGTTCAAATTGAGGATTTTATTTTGTCGTGAAAGTCACTCAGTCGTGTCTCTTTGTGACCCCATGGGCTATACATTTCATGGAATTCTGCAAGCCGGAATACTGGAAGTGTGTCGTTCTCTTCTCCAGGGGATCTTCCCAACCAGGGATCGAACCCAGGTCTCCTGCATTGTAGGCGGATTCTTTACCAACTGAGCCACCAGGGGAGCCCAAAAGTAAAAATTCTTTTAAACTATTAACTCTGATTCTAATATATAAAATGAGACCTTGTTCATTTATCGAACTCTTGTATGCCCTCTGTTCAGTGAACACTTAATAATTTATGAGGGGAATTGAAATAAACGTTCTTTTCTGAAATCTTCCCAGTGTTAACAGATACCATCACACCGAAAGTTGTTTGGAAAAGAAGAAACAGTTAAGGTTACTGTCCACAATTTTTATTTGTGGCTTTTTTTTTTTTTAACTAAAAAAGATATTCAGAATCTGAAAAGGAAACCAGAAGCAACAAAAGCAAAAAATTAGTAATTATAGTGCATGACATCTACAGGTGTTTTGTTAGTTTTAAACCATAGTCATCAAAATTTTTTTTTCTGCCATAAGTGTAGACATTTCCTGCCTCAGTGTATAGTACATGCTAAGTGTTGGACTTCTTGGAATTTCCAGCAGTCTCTGTGTAATGTATATAATTACTGTTTGCTTTTTCTTTCCAAAACTTATAAACAGAAGTGAATAGTGGACTGGACTCTGTGTATCCATGTGTGTAAGACACATTATCAGTATATGACTAGTATTATTTCCTCTGTATCTCTTACTACTTTCATTATTTTGAAGCAGTTTTATCATTTCAGCCTTAAAGACATGTCTAAATGTGAGGATGATAACCACAGTATTATCACACTGAAAATATTAAAGTATTTCCTCAATCTTTGATTGATTGCTTCTGGAAAACCATATGTGTCTCATTAGACTTTAGCCCCCCCCCCTTTTTTTTTTGGATGCCCCATGTAGCTTGCAGGATCTTGGTTCCCAGATGAGGGATTGAACCCAGGCCCTCAGGCAGTGAAAGCTTGAAGTCCTAACAACTGGACAACCAGGGAATTCTGTGTGTCATTAGACTTGATTTCTTAACAAGGGGAGAAAGTAGCTTACGTATACAGTGCTTCATTGTTTATGAAATATGTTTACTTTTCCATTTCTTGTAAGTTAGGAAGTTCCTTTGATTATTTTACAAAAATGTATCACTTAAAAATCTTCTTTATATTTGGTTGCAGTCAGTCTTCGTTGCTGGGCATGGGCTTTCTCCAGTGGCGGCGAGTGGGGATTCCTCTTGCAGAGCACAGAGGCCCTAGGCACTTGGGTTTCAGTAGTCGCAGCAGGCAGGCTCAGTGGCTGTGGCACATGGGTTCAGTTGCTCCGCAGCATGTGGAGTCTTCTTAGCCAAGGATCGAATCGCGTCCCCTGCGTTGGCAAGCGGATTCTTATCCTCTGTGCCACCAGAGGAGTTCTGAATTTTTTTCTTTTTTTATAAACCTTGTTAAAAGTTGGGACTAAATGACTTTGGGAAGTAATGGAAGCCTTCTTAGCAGGAGAGAGAGAGATGTTTACTATCCCTGCTGTTGTGGAAAATTGATTAAAATTTTATGAAAACTTTGTGTAGGCAATAAAAACAGTGAACTGTGATTAATTACTACGTTAGAAATTGATGTCACTGTTTTATGTTCCCTCCAATTTAGGCTCATTAAAGTGATTTTTTTTTTTTTACAGAAGTAAACTTGGCTTATGTAAGTATGCATGCGTGTGTGCATGCCAGGTTGCTTCAATTGTGTCTGATTCTTTGCAACCCTATGGACCATAGCCCGCCAGGCTCCTCCATGGGATTCTCTAGGCAAGAATACTGGAGTGGGTTGCTATGCCCTTCTCCAGGGGATCTTCCCAACCCAAGGATCAAACCTGCAGTCTCTTATGTCTCCTACATTGACAGGTGGTGTCTTTACCGCTAGCTCCTCCTGGGAAGCCCGTATAAGTATAATATATAATTAACAACTTTCACTTATACTGTGGAGTCTTTCCTTGTAGGTACAGTGTAAATGTACCTTAGTTTATTTCATGTAGATTATGTCGAGTTCTTTTACAATTACCAACCAAGCTACAATGAACACTCTAGTACATGGAACTGAATCACTTGTAGGATAGGTTCCTAGAAAGATGACGACTAAGTTAAGTGCACATTTTGCATTTTGATGGATGTTGCCAGGTTGTCCCACAGCTCTAGTAATGTTTGGAGTGTTCCTTTTTCCCAGCAGTGTATCTAATGCCAGATTTTGTTTTTATTTTTCACTTTGTTTAATGTGGTGGTAACTCACAATTAAATTTTTCTAGTCAGATTCCTGAGATTGTTTGTATCTGCATTCTCTCAAGTGGTAGTGAAAAGTTTGATATTGAACTCTTCTGGTCTTTGCTATTACCTTAATTTATCAAGAGAATCACAGTTATGTTGTGATTGTAGTCCTGGCATGCTGCAGTCCATGGGGTCCCAAAGAGAAGGACACTTACTTAGCAGCTGAACAACAGCAACCACAAATTCTGCCCTTCCCCCCGCCCCGCCCCCTCTTCTGAGCCTCTTTGGTTATCAGATTGTTAGGTCCATGATGGACATTTAGTAAAGACTTACTGAATAAAAGACTGTTAATATTTTTAGTTAAACATTCTCAATCTCTGGGAAAGATTAAAACAAACAGTTTAAGTAGCTAGAGTTTATTGGGTAGAGTAACAGTTGTTTTCATGTACCATTTCTTTACAGCAGTATCTTAAGCAGAGTTGGAGAGTAAGAGCATACAGAACAAAGAATTAGGAAAATAGGTTTTAATCTGTATTTTGTAAGTAGCCTGATGCCTTCTTGAAACTCTAATACTTTGGCCACCTGATGCAAAGAGCTGACTCATTTGAAAAGACCCTGGTGCTGGGAAAGATTGAAGGCGGGAGGAGAAGGGGACGACGGAGGATGAGATGGCTGGATGGCATCACCGACTCAATGGACATGAGTTTGAGTAAACTCCGGGAGTTGGTGATGGACAGGGAGGCCTGGCGTACTGCAGTCCATGGGGTTGCAAAGAGTTGGACACGACTGAGTGACTGAACTGAACTGCCTTCAGAGCAGATCATGTGGTTGATTTCATCTCAGATGGAGTGATAGGACTAAATTACAGGTAGAGCTGCTGGCATATCTTGTTAGATTGTCTTGAGTGCCTAAAGACATATCTAAGAAAGTAATGGGTATTTTAAAAAACAGACTGATTTGCCCATTTCTCTCAGTAAACATACTAAAATTTACAGTCCCACTATGAAATAGTTATTATCTCCTTTTTTTGTATTGAGAATACCAAGGCAGAGTTACAGATTTAGTTTTTCATAGTTGAAAAGTGGCAGCAAAATATCAAACTGTTTTGATTCTCCAAGCATACCGATTTCCACTTGCCTATTTTCATACTCTGCTGAGTTTGTCTTTTCATGCCTAGAATGTGTTATCATTAATTTCTGAACCTAACCAGTTCAGAAACTTAACCAGGTTAAGCTTTACCACCTGACATTCCTGACTAAATTCCTATTTGTTTTTAGTGATGCATGTACTGACACACTTAAAATGATGCAAAATTGAACAAGTCAGACTGTTTAATAATTAGAAGAGTTTATAGCATTTAAAAACATGAGCCTTTTGCACATATAGAGCCCTTTTTAGTTGAGGTATAGTTGCTATTATATCAATAAAAGTTTGGGGTATACAACATAGTGATTTACAATCTGTAAAGATTGTACTCTATTTACAGATCCTATAAGGGGCTTCCCAGGTAGCTCAGTAGATAAGGAATCCGCCGGCAGTACAGGAGGAGTTTGATCCGTGGGTTGGGAAGATCTGGAGGAGGCCATGGCAACCTACTGCAGTATTCTTGCCTGGAGAGTCCCATGGACAGAGGAGCCTGGCGGGTTCCATAGGGTCATAAAAAGTTGGACACAACTTGAAGCGATTGCGCACACACAGAGTTACTATAAAATATCAGCTGTATTCCCTGAGTGGTACTTCTTTGTAGCTTATTTAACTTATCTTCTTATATATCTTAGTCTGTGCCTCTTAATACCCTACCCCTGTTTTGCCCCTCCCTCTCCCCTCTCCCCGCTGGTTCTCTACATTGCAGTCTGTTTTGTTGTTGTTATTTTCACTAATTTGCCTTTTTTTTTAGATACCTCAAATACATACAGTGTTTTGCCTCTGTTTGGCTTATTTCACTAAGTATAATTCCCTCCAAGTCTATCTGTGTTGTTGCGAATGGCAAATTTCTATTTTTCATGGCTGATTATTGTTCCATCATGTATATTTACCTCATTTTCTTCATCCATCCATGTGTTGATGGACATTAAGGATGCTTCGATTCTTGGCTATTGTAAATAATGCTGCTGTGAACATTGGTATGAATTACTGTTTTCATTTTATTTGGATGTATACTCCGGAGTGGAATTGCTGGATTAAATATAGTAGCTTTATTTTTAGTGTTTTGAGGAACTTCCATGTGGTTTTTTTCAGGTGGCTGCACCAGTTTACATTTCTACCAGCAGTGTTCCAGGGGTTCCCTTTTCTCCACATCCTCGCCAACGTGTTACTTGTGGTCATACTGAGCCTTTTTAATAGAGTATTAGAATTTCCAAAAGAAAATGGTACAAATATACTATGACCTATCACTACCTGTAACAGGATTAATATTGATATAAAGCTAAATCTGTTGGTTAGACATGATTTTTGAATCTGGTTGTTCTTTATGACCTTAGTTCTTCTGGACACAGCTTATGGAACCTCACTGCTTCAAATAAGTGTAAAACATTTGACCTTTGAAGCAAAAAACAGTATTTCAAATGCAACATCCAGTTCTAAATGTCTCAAAAAAACTCATTCAGTCCTAAATTTAGTAGACCTTTTCTATGTTATACTTGTACATTGATAATTTACCCAATAGCAGTTAAGGGTTATATGGAGATATTTTGGAATTTTGCTTAACAGATTTTGGTTTGCAGTGTTACAAAATTAAATTTAGTATAGAGCAGTCTCAGAATGGCAACCCACTCCAGTGTTCTTGCCTGGAGAATCCCAGGGACGGGGGAGCCTGGTGGGCTGCCGTCTATGGGGTCACACAGAGTTGGACATGACTGAAGCGACTTAGCAGCAATAGCAGCAGTCTCAGAATATATCTGAAGGAGTTACAAAAGTACCCATGGGAGAGAATTGAAAGATGGTCTTATGTTAATAATTCTTCCTCATACCATAAAAGTCACTCGGTGCTGGCATGTGTGAAAATATCCAGGACACTTTAGGGGCTGTTACGAGATCTCTTTAAGTGAAAATACTGAACTGGATAGTTTTAAATGAGTGTTATTTGGAATTTAGGCAGTGATTTGTAAATTGTTTCTGGTCTTTAACAAAGTTAAAACAATAAGAACACTGCAGTGTTTTTGTTTTGTATTTTGTTTGTTTTTTTTTTTTAAATTAAAAAGAAATTCACCTTTATTCTGGATGTCTTTATCCAAAATTTGTTTTTTTCTGGGGAGTTAAGGCAGTGATTTCTCTTATGGTAGAAATTGAAAATGCTCTCAACTGTCAGTCTTGCATTTCTTATACTGAAATCCAGGAGTCTGAAAGTCATTAACTTGCCTAAATGACTTAACAAATGAAATTGTTCTTAAACTTACTTGGTTGAAAGATGTAGATCATGAAATGAGAAAATGGTTATTTGGCATCCTTTTCTGGCATAATTTTAAAACTGACCAGTTTCAAAAAGTTAAAGTTACCTTTGCTTTTTTCACTAGGTTTGTAAATACTACCTCTGTGGTTTTTGTCCTGCGGAATTGTTCACAAACACTCGTTCTGATCTTGGTAAGTAAATTTTCTATAATTTTTATTACATTTATGATTAAAGAGAAAGTGATACTTTATAATTTTGGAAAGAAGTTTTCTGTTAAAGGTGTTGATAATTTCTTTCCTGGCTTTTTAAAAAAATGTATTAACAAATGCCAGTGGCTTATTTGAATCTACATATGTATTTCCATTCCCTCCTGAAACCCCTCCACTAAAATGAAAATTTAAAAACAAAAAAGGTGTAAACGGAAGACGAGATAACATTAGAGATGTCAACAAATTGTTGGAAGATGACAAGTGGATGGAAGAATAGCAGAGAAACCTGTATCCTAAAAGCCTGCAGAAGGGGATATTAAACAGAAGCAAGAGTTTGATCAGCAGAACCTTGGACAGGCTCAGGATTTGGAGGCATCAGGTACCATAGAAGGCAGAGTTGAATTAATGGGGCTGAAAACCAGAGATTAGTCTAGTTCAGGGTTTCTCAACCTTGACATTTGACAGTTTGACCTGGAAAATTCTGTGTTTGGGGAGGTGGGAGGGTCTCCTGTGGGTTGTAGGATGCTTAGCAGCATCCTTGGCCTCTATGGAGTAGATGTCAATAAAAATCTCCCAATTTGGACAACCAAAAATGTCTCCAGGCACTTCTAGATATCCCTGGGGGCAAAACTGCCCCATGTTGAGAAGCGCTAGTCTGGGTGGTCTGACCTGTGCATCAGGTAATTCTGTCTCCCATGCCAACAGTACTGGAGACCAGGGGGTTATGTTCTGAAGAAATTGGGCTAAATGAACCACAAAATGCAAAAATCGACCATTTTCTCTCCAGGATGGTACATAACTAGTATCATTCTAGAAATATAAAATGGAAATTAAATTTGTTAAGCACAATGCTTGTCCTGAAGCATAAAGAGCACATTATGGCTGGATATATCTAGGTATTGGGATTTACAGATGTAGGACAGGGCAGTAATGAATAAAAATGAGACTGTAAGAGAGATTAAATGAGTCTGTTTTCTTAATAGTGAGGTTTTCCCATTCCCTTCCTCTGCCCTGTTCCTAGAAGGATACAGCCAGATGTTTTTTCCCCAGGCAGAAGAGAAGAGGATTCTTTAGAGAAAGTGAACAGTTCCAGAGAAGTGATCTACAGGTACTGACCCTTGGGGAATCTCCTAAAAGAAAGTCTTGCTGCCTGATTTTCCTGTGGTAAAGCCTGTTAGTTCACAAACCCTGCCTGTGCATACCAACTTCGAGTCAGATTTTGGACGTATTTTGCCAGCCAAGATTGCTATTTGAAGAAAACCTTCAAACATAAAAGATTAACCAAAACCAACAGAAAAAAAAGAATTTAGTGGAATATGGTGATAATGGGAGAAAACAGAAGAAAAAATGATTAAAGCTGTAACTAAATTTAGTATCCCCAAAGAAATAAGAGAAAATATCAGGAGGAATAGGATGCCAAAGAGTTCTTGAAATTAGAACTAGAGAAATATGAACATCAGTGGGAAGTTTTGAGGATAAAATAAATTTGTGGTATGTTGAGAAAAAATTAAAATTTGAAAAAATTCTATCAGTCCAGTGCTGTGATAGCTAATTAAGAGAGTTCCAGATAGAGAAAACAGAAAGGAGAAAATCTTAAGATTGCATTACTGAAGGATTTTACTCTCTAGATGGAGTGAATCCTTCTAGAACTCAGCACAGCAAATGATAAAAAGATCCATACCAAAGCACATTATTGTGAAATTTCAAAACACCAGGGATGGGGTGGGGCATACAAGATTATCAATCAGAATGTCCTCGATTTGTCAGTAACAACACTGGAAACTTGAAGACACTGGAGAAACATCCTCGGGATTCTGAATGGTAAAATGTTTTTACCTAGGTTAGCTGTATAGCCAAACAGCAAAATACGAGTGTGAAAAAAAATATTTTCTGGCATGCATGGTCTCAACAAATTTATCTACCAGGAACCTTTACTGTGGAAAGTCATGGGTGTAAACCAAGAAGGAAAAAAAATAGATCCAGTAAACTGTATCTGGTACAGACCAGAAAAGGACTTTCAGAGGATGGCAACTCTTATTAGTGAACTTAGGGAAAAAAAGGTAGCTCAGATTGAAGTAGGATGGAAAGCTCATGGAAGAAAATAAAGCTGATTTGATTAATATATTTTGAATCTTGAGGGAGATTATTACTGAGCTAGTTTTGATAGCTGAGTTAGTGTCTGGAGTGAATTTGGAAATAGAACATACAAGAGACTGAACTGAAGAAAAACCAGTAAGTGTATCAAAAGTGTCGTCATAATGCCCTTTTTGCTTAACTCGAGAGTTAATAGGACATGGCATCAAAATATAAACACTGAATGTTCATTTAAATTTTTCATGCCTAAAATAAACCAAAGAAAGAGCAAGATAAGCATAGAATTTAGAAATGGAGGCAAATTCCAGAAGATAAAGCTAAAAGGATTAAAATTGATTGCATTTTGGAGATGGTAAGAGGTAGGACTAGGGTGCTAGTCTTACCAATATTTACAGAGACTCTAATAAAATGTCAGTGGTGGTTCAGACCAAAGGTCTGCCATCATCCTAGCTTACTTCTTGGCAGTAAGGAATAATTTTTTCATCCCTCCTACTCGCTCTCTTCTCTTTCCATATAGTACCATATAGTACATCTTGAAGGCTAAGGAGAACGATTTTCATGTGCATACTTGGGCATGTTGCTTCGTGATTTAGTAGGCTCAACTTAGGTGTCTGCAGACTACTCAGTGATTGAATGGATCGTCTTTCCTTTTTTTAAAAAAATAAACTTCCTTTTGGCAAGAGAAAAGTTAATTTCAATAATGTATATTGAATACATTTATATTTCTTGTTGTTTTAGGACCATGTGAAAAAATTCATGATGAAAATCTACGAAAACAGTAAGTTACCTTTTTTGGGATCATCCTCACCCCCAGTCATTATTTGCTTTAAAGGGGACCAGGATTGAAGAAATAATTTATGTAAAATGAAATATAAATTTAAATGTAAATGTCTGTTAAATGCTACCTTCTTTACCAGGATGAGGGACAGCTAGAAATTCACTTCTTGTGTGTGTGCCTGGTTTACTCTTCAGTACTTTTTTTCTTCTTCCTTTTTTTTTTTTTTTTTTTAACTTTTTTGGGTATGCCACATGGCTTGTGGGATCTTAGTTCCCAGACTAGGTTAAATGTAAATTTATGTAAAATGAATGTCATGTAGAGGTCCTACTCATTAGTTGGGGGTCATAGAAGGTGATACAGCTATATGTAGCATCACCATACGAGTTCATACTGTATGCCAAGAATAAGCTTAAGCTTTTTTTCTATATCCTATCTGTTTTTTTATTTTTTGCTAAGTTGCTTCAATCATGTCTGACTTTGCGACCCCCTAGACTGTAGCCCACCAGGCTCCTCTGTCCATGGGATTCTCTGGGCAAGATTACTGGAGTGGGTTGCCATGCCCTCCAGTTTTTATTTTTCAGTTTATTATTATTTTTTGGCTGCTCCTCCCAGCTTGTATGATCTTAACTCCTTGACCAGGGATTTAACCTAGGCCATGACAGTAAAAACACTGAGTCCTAACCACTGGACCTCCAGAGAATTCACTTGCCTTTTTTATTTTTTTTTTCTTTCACATTTGTTTTTTAACAGACCTAATTTTATAAATGAAACTTGTCCTGGAGCCAGGGTCACAGATCTAGTATAGTGTTCACCTAGATTTGCCCAATTGTAACTTCTGTGTTCTTAATACACTGTTAAATGCTACACTCTTTACCAGGATGAGGGACAGCTAGAAATTCACTTCTTATGTATGTGCCTGGTTTACTCTTCAGTACTTTCTTATTCTTCTTTTTTAACTTTTTTGGGTATGCCACATGGCTTGTGGGATCTTAGTTCCCAGACTAGGGTTTGAACCCAGGCCTGCAGCAGTGAAAGCAGGGAGACCTAACAGTTGGCCTGGGAGTTCCCTACTCTTCAGTCTGAATGCAGTAGTAGTTCATGAGGTTAGTGAAGATAGAATATAAGAGTTGTAAATGGATAAAGAATTGGAAAGAAAATAATATTTATTTTCGTTTTATTAGGTATGAGAAGAGTTCTCGTTTTATGAAAGTTGGCTATGAGAGAGATTTTTTGCGATACTTACAGAGTTTACTGGCAGAAGTAGAACGTAGAATTAGACGAGGCCATGCTCGTTTGGCATTATCTCAAAACCAGCAGTCGTCTGGGGTGAGTATGAATTAATTTACGATCTTTGTAAAGTGTCCTTTCCTCTGGAAAGCCAGCGATTTCCCTAGTATTGAAACTTGGGCTCAAGTTCAGTCATTGCTCTATATGTTTTAAAATGACAAAACTTAAAAAGTTGTTTTTTTTTTTCAGTCTTTATTAGTAAATGAATATTTTGCTAATCGGAAATTTTTTATCTTAAATATCAGTAACTGACAAAATATGCAACTGATTAACAAAAATTGAGATAATTGAGTTACTGTCCTTGTGATTTAGCATTTCGGTTATTAAATATGAATACTAGGTATGGTGTATGGAAGTTTAAATGTTTATTTTTATATTTTAGTTGTTGATAATACATTCTGTTGTCTTCATCAGGCAGCTGGTCCAACAGGCAAAAATGAAGAAAAAATTCAGGTTCTAACAGATAAAATTGATGTACTCCTGCAGCAGGTAAGAACTGGAACTCCTACTAGAATTGCTAAAATTAAAAAGACTGACAGTATCAAATATTAGTGAAGATCTGGGCGAACAAACTATTTTACTCTGTTGGGATTATTTAAAACGATGCAGGAACTTTGGAAAAGAGTTTCTTTTTTCAAAGGTTAAGAGATGCACTATGAGCCATTCCGCTGCTAGATATTAATCTAAGAGGTCAAAGCATATGTTTACACAGAGTTGCATACCAGTGTTTATAGAGGCTTTATTCATAAGAGGTGCAAAAAAAAACCCCACCCCAAACAAACCTGGAAACAAATGTCTGTCAGTAGGTTAATGGGTAAACAAATTGTGATGTACCTATGCAGTGATAGTACACAGTGATAAAAAGGAATTAACTATTTGTAATAATATTGATGAATCTTAAGATAGTAGATTGAGTGAAATAGGCCAAACCCCACAAAAGGAATAGAGCACATGGTTCCATTTAAATACAATTCTAGAAAATGCAGACTAATTTATAGTGACAGAAAACAGATTGCTGGTTGCTTTGGGAAAAGGCGCAACACAGAGGACAGTAGGAAACTTGGGTGGATTTGCTTATTATCTAGACTGTGGTGTTGATTCATGGAAGTCAGACCTTACAAAATTGTCTATCCTAGAAACCTTCTGTGTATTTCCTGTCAGGTATACAAAGTTAATGCTGTGGGAAGAAAATCAATTAAGGGTAAATTAAACCCAAAGAGGCTTCACTAAACAAAACAAACCCAAACAACTTCTATACGCTAATGAAGCTTGAGAGTAAAAAGAAAAATAATAGGATAGTGTGGTTAGAAAGATATCCTGACTGCTTTTTGAATTCCTCTTAGATTGAAGAATTAGGATCTGAAGGAAAAGTAGAAGAAGCCCAGGGAATGATGAAATTAGTTGAACAGTTAAAAGAAGAGAGAGAGTTGCTTAGGTCCACAACTTCGGTGAGTAGCAACCTCATTTTGATATAACCATGCTGTTAGCTGTGTATTGCTAGGATCTATTCCTATTTATGAATAATTTTCTAATGTCATCAAACTTTTATTTTAAAGGGCCACGTGGTATTTATGATTTCAGGTCATAAGAAATGTAATAAAAGCTCTGTTTTTACATTTATATTACGAAATAGCTTTAGACAATGTGTAAACAAATGTCTGTAATTTTGTTTCAATAAAACTGCAAAAACAGGCCTCTAGCTGCTGGCTTGCTAACCTGTGCCTTAGATAGTTAAGTATTTTGGTTGGGCTTAGGTTTTGGTGGTTTTTTGTTTTTTTTATTACTAATCAAATTACTTAGTTCATATTTACCTTACTACAAAGTTGGTGTACTCTTAATAATACCCCTACTTACTTAACTTTGAATTAGATGATACAGTATATGTGTTTTGGATATTGATGGTAAAATGTAATTGAGCATTGGTTCCCAAATATTAAAAGGGTATGTTCAGATTATATGCAGTGAGTTCAATTCCTTAATGGTTTTGAAACACTTTTTAAATTATTTTTATTATTTTTGTTTTTTTTTTGGTCTTCATTGCTGTACTTGGGCTTTCTCTAGTAGCAGAAAGTGGAGGCCACTCTCTAAGCCCATTGACTTCAGTAGTTGAGGCACAGGGCCTGTTTAGCTGCAACTGGAGGGCCCTGCCTAAAGCCTGCAGGCTTCAGTAGTTGTAGCACACACTCTCCGTAGTTGTAGCTTTCAGGCTGTGAAGTGCAGGCTCGGTAGTTGTGGCATATGGGCGTAGTTGCTCTGAGGCATGTGGAATCTTCCCAGACCAGGGATCAGACCTGTGTCCCCTGCATTGGCAGGCAGATTCCTATCTACTGCACTACCAGGGAAGTCCCCCAAAACATTTTTAATATGGAGTCCACATCTTTAACCTGTTGAACCAAGCAGGAAATGAATTCAGACTAAAATAGGTAGCTTTCTGAAAGGTAGGTTAACTTTTTCAAGGTGATACGTAGTTCAAGGGTTATAACAGAGGGATGGGGTCGTAATACTTCTTGAAAAGTTGATTGCTATTGTCATGCTTCCCCTGTCTAAAAGTTGCTGCTAAGTATTATGTCTTTGGGGAAATGGAAAGTAGCAGTTCACAAAGTTAAAAGTCTTATCTAAATGTTAAAAGTATTTTTGAGGGGAATTTGTTTGTTTTCTTTTGATCAGATATTTTATAATAACTGATTTATCATTTCAGACAATTGAAAGTTTTGCTGCCCAAGAAAAACAAATGGAAGTTTGTGAAGTGTGTGGAGCCTTTTTGATAGTGGGGGATGCCCAGTCCCGGGTAGATGATCATTTGATGGGGAAACAGCACATGGGCTACGCCAAGATTAAAGCTACTGTAGAAGAATTAAAAGTAAGTTTCTTACGAGCATACATCTAGTACTTTATATTAGTGTGGTTAAGAATTGATTGTGTAGATTTAAAATGCTCGATATTGCTGGATTATTTGAGGTAGTGATAATTCCTGTAATATTTTGCTATTCATCAGATGAGCAAAGTGCTTTATTTTCTTTGCTCTGTAGTGTCAGGAATTTGGGAGAAGGAATATTCCTGAGGGTTTAGTCGAATATCTTGTCTGCATACATGGTGTTAAGATTTCTCCATTTCACTTTTAGGGTATCAAATTTCATAAGTTGGTCTACAGTTGATTCATGTTAGGTAGCCGTTGTTTGACAGCATCTTTAAGGTTGTTTAGTTCTAAAAAAATTGAATTTGATTTCTTTAGGAAAAATTAAGAAAAAGAACTGAAGAACCTGATCGTGATGAGCGTTTGAAAAAGGAGAAGCAAGAACGAGAAGAAAGAGAAAAAGAAAGGGAGAGGGAAAGAGAAGAGAGAGAGAGGAAAAGACGAAGAGAAGAGGAAGAAAGAGAAAAAGAAAGAGCTCGAGACAGAGAAAGAAGAAAGAGGAGTCGATCACGAAGTAGGCATTCAAGCCGAACTTCTGACCGAAGATGCAGCAGGTCTCGGGACCACAAAAGATCACGAAGTAGAGAGAGAAGGCGAAGCAGGTATGTTGAACACATGAGACAGTGCCAGGCATATAGTGAAAGTGTTAGTTGCTCAGTTGTGTCTGACTCTTTGAGACCTTGTGGACTGTAGCCTGCCAGGCTCCTCTGTCCATGGAATTCTCCAGGAAAGAATACTGGAGTCAGTTGCCATTTCCTCCTCAGGGGATCTTCCCGGCCCAGGGATTGAACTGGGTCTCCTGCATGCAGGTGGATTCTTTACCTGAGCCAGCATAGTGAGTGTGCATTAAATAATAGTAATTACCGGTGAATTCCTTGGTACTTGGGACCCTCTTAAGTCTCATTAAGCACTCGGGCAGATGAAAGTTGAATCAGTGAATGAGTTCATCTTGTAGGCAACTTCAGTGCTCTTTCTTAGGCCGCCTAAGGAGATTTGATGCAGTCTTATTAGGGAGTTAGTGTAATGGATGAGTGCTTCTCTTATTGATTCTAAGACATTTAAATCATAAATTATTTTGGGTAGGATTACCTATTTGAAAAATTGAAGTTAAGGACTTTCAATTTTCAGTTCTTAAGGTTTCTTATATAAATGATATAAATGTGTTTTAATAGTAGTTTGTATTCATTTGCCTTTAAGAGTGGTTTTTGCTTTAAATAACAGTATGTAATTCTTCAAGGTTTTTTCTCACTGTAATACCAGCTGAAGTTGCTCTCCTTTTGTTTCAAATTATTTAAGAAGTAGAGATCGACGACGAAGCAGAAGCCACGATAGATCAGAAAGAAAGCATAGATCTCGTAGTCGGGATCGAAGAAGATCAAAAAGCAGAGATCGAAAGTCATATAAGCACCGGAGCAAAAGTCGAGACAGAGAACAAGATAGAAAATCGAAGGAGAAAGGTTAGTTTTTGTGAGAATTTGATTCTTTAAGGGACCGTTTTCACTTTGTCTCCTCACTAACTCACTTTTCTTTAGACAAGCAGAGTTCCACTTCAAGCTATATTTATTTTTACTTTTGATGAACCCCATTCAATAGGAGACAAGTCTTATTTTCTCTTCTGCTGATTTATGAGAATGACAGTTGACTTTGTGTTTTCTTAGAACATGTTAAAGTCGCAAACTTCAATTTATAACTTGAAGGCTTATCATTTAGATTCTTCCAAGTATTGCATTACCTGTTAGGATTATTAGGCTGTAGAATTCTTGGTAATTGGCAACATTTTTTAGTTATTTGGCAACACTTGCTGCAGTGTTCCATAATACTTTGAAGAGTAAATGTACAGTATTGCATTGGTCTTCAAGTATAGCATTTATTTAATTCTATAGTACTTCTAAATTTTCATAAGTTGAAGGCCTTATGTGTGCGTGTCGTGTCCCCCTCCCCCCGGTGCGTGCCTTTTCTTATTGAAACATGCGTTTTCCTATCTATTTTTTCCTTTGATTTTCTGTGGCATTCCAGTAGCTGGTTGATTGCATTCTTAATCGACTTTTCATTTTGTCTTTGGCATGTTTTCACAAGGATATTCTCACCTTTCAATTTAGCCTTCATTGAATGCTGAACGATAATTCTTTTAATCATTAGGGTCTCATTTCTGCGTATTCTTCAGATTCTTTGTACACTTTTTTTTGGACTGGGCTATTCTGCTTTGCATGGTTTTCAGGAATGAGAGAAAGGGCTTATTTCCAGTTTTCTTGGCTCTGCTTCTTCCATCCTGTTCTGCCTATCTGTGTCCATGTTTGATCACCAACATATGTGTGCTCATGTATGGATTTATTACATTAGACATGTATGTGATACTCTATTTTCTTTTATGAAATTAGTCTGGTTTTTGTGGGGTTTAGCTGAGTTGAGTTAGGAAACTAGCAAACAGTGAATTATCCTTCTTTTTTTTCTTCAATCTTCAGCTTTTATTTTTCCTCAAATAAGTGTACTTTCTCTTTTTAAAATATTTAGATATATTGGCTTTTTCTAGAACATGGAGCAAATGTTAAAAAGTAGGAAACGGTGATTTTTAAAATTTTCATGAGCTTTAGTATCTGCCATTTAAGTTCAGAAGTTATTTTTGTGATTCAAAAGGCAGTTGATACCAAGAATTAACTGACTTTTATTAGTTTTTAAGTAAGCTTCACTCAGCCTTTTGGCAAGACTTTCTGTGTAATGTATTTGGGGGGTCAGCTCTCAACAACCAGATATATCTCTTGTCAGAGATGAAAGAAATCACTTTGAGAACTAAAGCTCTTCACTGTATCTTCATTTGTGTCACTTAAAATAGTTGGATTGGTTCTCAGGGACAGAAACTAGGTAGCTTTTATAACTATTTGGGATCAAAATTGAGCTATAAATTGCACTGGCCTGACTTAAAAAAAGTTTGTGTAATTTTTAGAGAGAGCAGAGAGAATGAATTGCTAAGCTATGATCTTTATTATAATGATGACATCATAGCATATAATCAGACTTGTTTAAGTGAAATAAACTGCTGTGTTTGGATTGTGGACGAATGGATTTCCTGGTGAGATGTGGAGGTAGGAGTGAAGACTGGATTCAGGGAAACTCTGCCTCTGGTCTGTCTTGAAAGAATGGGTTTGCCATTATAAAGTTATTTTAAATGTTGGGATCTCTTTTAAAAGTGACATAATTTATTGACTTTTTCAAATAACCCTGTGGCCAGTTAGCCATTCTTGTATATATAACTGAAGGCCTGAACTTTGAGGTCAGATATGACGAGTAGTAGTGAACATTTGATGATGACAGTGAGGAAGAGGAAGCTCATGTGCTGTAATGAAAGCACTTTATCTCACTCCACAAACAAAAAGTGGTTTCTTGCACAAACCTATCTTTGTTACCACCAACCAGTTTAGGGTGCTCTCTTTTGTCAAGAGAGGTTCCTTTTTTTAATCCATAGCCCTAAAGTCCACCACACTTTGTGGATGTCCTTAGGACTATTAAGATCTACCATATTTATATAGGGCAGAAGATAAGATTATTGGACTGACTACTAGTCCTCTACGGGGCAACAAGACGACTCTTCCTCATTGAAGCTACCTGTGCACCGGAGAAGCCCATAAGGCACAAAGGGAGGACTTTCCCACAAGGTCAGTTAGAGCACACTGTACTGGCACAGTTCTCATAAGCGAACAGACAAGACATGAAGCAAGTCCTGCAGTCAGCTACTTGGACATTGCTTTGTGAATTTTGCAAGTGTTATGGACTGAATATATTTCTTTACATAAGATCTTCAATTCTTAATGTTCTT